>NC_073256.2:158811406-159116875 GCF_029289425.2 Pan paniscus
CTCATCTGAGCTGCTGCCAGAGGCCCCGTCTTCCAGCTGTCAGTGTCCACTGTCCCCTTGTCCCCTCGACCCCTCAAGACCCCGGTGAGCCAGGGCTTGCCATACCTTTTACAGGTGGGGAACCAGGGCTCAGAGGGGAGAAACGGTCACAGGCAGCACTGGGCTTGACCCTAGGCCCTATGAGCCCAGAGCCCAGTCCTGACTGCCGTGGTTTGGTGCCACCTTGTGAGTGGGGTCAGAACCCCTCCCTGTGACTGTCCCCCTCTTCTACCTCCTCCCCCTGCCACCTGTCCTTCCTTGCTCCTTTCTTCTGGCATCCCAGGTCCCATTAGGGAACGGTCCAGGCCCACAAGGGTGAGGCTGGCCGAGCTGAGTCCAGGTGGAGAGGGCTGGGGCTTGGCGCTGGGCTATGGGGGTAGGGGTCTGAGTCCTGGGTTGGGATTGGGCATCACAGCAGGCCATAGTGTGGTATTAAGCACCTCCTGGGGTCAGGTTTCTACCCATCACCTGGGTGGTTCTCCTGGTGCCATTGGAGGTTGGGAGGCTCCGGGTGGGCCTGGCAGGGCCTGAGTGGCCACAGATTTGGGAGGCTCCTGGTGCTTGGCGGGCATCACCTGCCGCCTGCCTGATGCTGGGTGCCTGGGGCCCAGTGGCAGCCTGAGTGGAGCCCCATGGCCTCATCCATGCTCTCACCAGGTGCCCACCTACCCGCCTGCCTGTGGAAGCAGTGGTTACAGCCCCCAGGTCTGTGGTGGAACTGTGGCCTGCCTGGGCACTGCTGGTGGCTGGCAGCATGTGAGCAGCTTCAGGAGGAGCAGGGCAGGCCTCCTGGGTTGGCAAGTTCGCGAAATGCCCCAGGAGGCACTCTTAAAGCTGTGTGCAGCCTGGACGGGCAGCAGCTGAGCACAGGGGCATGTCCTTGGAGCCCACAGTCGTCTGTAGATGCCCAGTGGGTAGAACCCGAGCCGGCGCCCAACAGCTCTGCTTCCAGGCCGCAGCCAGGCACCCCATGACTGGCTTGGAGCTGGCACCATCTCGGAAGGTGGCTTTCCTTTCTGGCAGTGTCTCTATTTGTAAAGGCGGCCATGGGCCCCAGAGGGCTAGCACTGGCCCAGGGTCACACAGGGAGTCGGGGTAGTGGGTCAAGCCTGATGTGAGACTCCAGGCATCAGGAGCATGCCTGCCTCCCCACTGGCCGGTTCCTCCAGGAAGCCTTCCCTGACCTCCCACCCTCCAGATCACCTGCCATCCTGGGGCTTCTGCTCAGGGGCTTTCCTCCTGCTGGTCCCCGTCCCTGCAATGAGTGCTCAGAAGCACCAGAGAGGGGGGGCCTGGGACCAACAGCTTGGGAGGCTGCCTGGAGGCGGAGGGCACGAGGGCTGCTAAGGAGTAGTGAGGTCCCCATCACCAGAGGTGTGCAAGCTGGTGCTTAGGTGTGGCATAGGTGACCTTTGAGGTTCCTCTAGGCCTCAGGGGTCGAGATTCCATGAGGGGTTCTGGATGTGTCCCAGATCTGGACGTCTGCCCACAATGTTGGGTCATTTGTTCCTTCCACAAACAAATGGGAGCCCTCTTGGTGCCAGGGCCTGTGTGGGAGGTGGGGTGAAACTGAGGATCTCTCAGCCCTCCTCCAGTTGGGATGCCTTCCCTGGGGCCTGTGAAACGCTACTCTAAAGGACACATAGCAAGGGGAGAGGGGATGGGGTGGGGTGGGGAGAGGAGATGGGGTGGAGTGGGGAGAGGGGATGGGGTGGGGTGGGGATTGGGGGTGGGGTGGGGTGGGGAGAGGGGATGGAGTGGGGTGCGGAGAGGGGATGGGGCGGGGTGGGGAGAGGGGGTGGGGTGGGGTGAGGGGGTGGGGTGGGGACTGGGGTGGGGTGGGGAGAGGGGATGGGATGGGGAGAGGGGATGGGATGGCATGGCATGGGGGGATGTGGCAGTGAGGAGGCTGGGCCCTTGGAGCTGCCGAGTGCAGGGGCCTGGAGGAGTCCGGGAAGGCGTCCTAGTGCATCAAGCGTGGGCTTGGCCTGCTTGGGTCTCCCCTCCTGGCCCCCCTAGCAATGGGCGGACTTGGGCCCGCTCTGGGAGGATTCCAGGAACGGCTCCTGCCTGGTTATAAATAGACTTCTCCGAAAGGCCTGGGGCTGTGCCAGCTGCAGCAGGTGCCCCCCAGGCCCGGCCAGAGGGCCCCAGGCAAGGGGGTAGAGCCCGGGTGGGGGTGATGAGGATGCCGGGGTCCACTTTTGTAGCGTCAGAGGCAATGGGCTCTGTCTGGTTGTAGCCTCACAGAGCTTGATGGGAACTTTCACTCTGAGACCCCTTTTTATGGATAAGAAAACTGAGGCTGGGGGGCAGGAGCAGCTTACCGCAGAGGTCCTCTCTCCCAGAGGGCTAGGGTGGGGGATAAGCAGGGTCTCGGGGGCAGCAAGACCCAGCTCCAAATGTGGTTCTTCTGCCTTCTGGCTGTGTGACTCAGAAGGGTTGCTCAGCTTCTCTGTGCTGTTATGGTTTGTCAGTGCAGTGTGGCAGGTGTGTGTCTTGCTTGTGGAATGCAGTGTCTAGCCTGGTATCCTTAGAAAGTGGCTGAGGTTGGAGATTGGTGGGGCAGAGTCCCTGAAGCTGACCCATTCCTGCCTTCAACCTTCAGGGAGACGCTGCTGGAAGTGGTGAGCTGAGAGCACTGGGCAGGAGTCAGAGCCTAGCGTCTCCCTGTGGAGCTGGGTGCACCCACGTGGGTGGGTGTCCTTGCCAGGGAGCTCACACCCTTGGGGGTCCATGAGCTGGCAGGCAGGGCTACCTGGCTTGGTGTGCCCTTAGGTGGAGGCTCCCATGGGGCCCTTCAGACTGGGCACAGCCCTTCTGTCCTCTGCTCCCCAGCCTGCTTGCCCACCTGGAGGTGGGAGGAGGCGAGGGTTGCCGGCACAGCTGGGCCAGGCTGATGGTGATGTTTTCTGGAAGTGTGGGTGGGGAGAGCCTGGCAGGGGGAGGGGGGGTCGTGCTCTCAGCTGGGCCCCTTGATGACCTCAGATTGCAGGGACCAGGTTGTTAGAGAGCTGCAAGCAAGGCCACACCTCCAGGGACCCCGTGCTGGGGGTACCACCCGTGCCGCTCCACCCTGCTCTGAGGGCCCTGGGTGGCCAGGGCGGGCACAGAGTGGGCGGTGATGCCAGCTGCATCCCTGGGGTTCATAGTCTGGGGAGCACATGAGTTCCCGGCACAGTGCTCCCAGGAGGCAGAGCCAGGAGTCGCAGGGAGGCATTTGCTTGAGAGGGTCTGGGAGGGCTTCCTGGAAGAGGGGGCATCAGTGCCGAGCCTCAGAGTTTGTGGAGCCCGCCGCCTGGCTGAATCCTGCCTGCCGGTGTTACCTCAGGGTGTTCCTCGTTGCAGTGCCTCAGTTTCCTCACCAGTACGCTAGGAGAGACCAGCGTAGCCAGCCACAGCTGGGTCGTGAGGATTAAGTGAGGGGACAGCAGTGTCTGGCACGGTGGGTGCTGAGTAAATTCATGGAGTGCCCGGGCGGTGGGGCTGGTGGGCTGGGCAGGGGGGGTCTGAACTGGAGGGACTCGGGCGCCCTCCTCCTCAGGGTGCAGGACAGCACCTGCACGGCGGGGCCGCATTTCCATTTCCAAAGCTGGGCGCGCTCCGTCCAGGCCTCCCCACCAGGAGCGCGGCCCGGTGGCTCCTGCCCTCCGGACCCCCAGCCCACAGGCCCGTGCAGCCCCATGAGGGGGCCAGGGGGAGCTCCGAGGTTCTAGGGAGGGCGCGCACCGGGAGAGGGCGCTGGGCCGGCCGGCGGGAGGAAGGAGGGGTCCCGGGCGGCAGCGCCCCCGGCCCTCGCCGCGCCCCGCACTTCCCTTTCCTGGCCGGGCTTCCTCTTCCCCGCGCCCGCCCTGCGCGGCCCCTTTGTTTCCCGGGCAGGGCGCGGCTATATTTAGGCGGCAGGTGTGGGAGCCCCCGGCAGCCGGGTCGCCCGCCGGTCACGCCCCCCACGTGACGCCCGGGCGCTATAAATAGCCGCAGGCGGCGGTGGCGGCAGCGCCTGGAGCCGGCTCCGCGGCGGAGGGGCGGCGCCCCGACCCGGGCCCAGCACCGTGGGCACCGCCCGGCCGGCGCGTATGGAGGCGGCGGGACGCCTGCGGCGCGGGTGAGCCTGGCAGGTGGGGACGCGGCGGACCCAGGCCTTCCGGGACCCCAGCCCCGCCGGGGAGGAGGTGGCGCCCTCCGGAGGGCTGGGCGGGAGCCCCGCTGGCACCCAGGGAGGGGGCCGCGCCCCTTACCACGACCCCACCCGCGACTGGTTCCCCGGGACTCCCCAGAGCGCCCACCTCAGCCCTGACCGCCGCGCAGCTTACTTCTCCTGAGACCCGCTGAGCCCCGGGCCTCCAGCCTCCTCCCCCAAAAATCACAGGGGGCGCCCTGTCTGAAGCGGGGCCTGGATTCAAACTTCTTAACCTGCTGTGCCATCGGGAAGGAGGGCGGTAGCCTCCCTGAACCTCGATTTCCTCTTCTGTGCAGGGCGCTGCGTGTTGTTCCTGCCTCCTAGATTTGAGCCAGAGAGAACCCAGTTAACTGGACGCCTGGTGTGGCCCCGGTGGAGAATGTTCTCCCCTCTCCCTGGCTTGTTTCCTCATCTCGCAAACGGGGACAAGGATGGACTCTCCCTTAAAGGGTCTTGAGAAATAGCTGAGGGCTCTGGGCCTGCTGGCCCGAGGAGGCTGAGCCAGATCTTGGGAAGGGTTCTGCAGGGCTTGGTAGCAGGAGGGAAGGAGGTAGCAGGAGGGAAGGAGGGGCCACGGCTGCCAGTGGGTCCCCGTGCTGTGGGCCGCGGGCCTGGTGGGGGTGGTAGCGACTCACGACACATGGAGGCAGGGGCAACCTGTCCCCATTTCGCAGATGGGAAGCCTGAGGCTTTGGCTTCAGGGAGTTCTCAGTGCCCATCCCTGGGGATCCTTAACCCTTGCTCTCAGGGCCCTCCCTGGTGACCTCACTGGGGGTGTGTGGTTATGGAGGGGTTTTCTCCCTTGGGGGACAGCCACCAGGCAGGGCAGAGCCACATAGTGGTGCCAGGGCATCGTTGCTTTGCTCTCACCTGGGGCAGGGGTAGGGGCCCTAGGCTGCAGAGACAAGTGGGGTGTGTGGCAAGACCCCAGCCCAGCCTGGTCCAGCCTCTCCCTGGACCCCTAACCCCATTCTAGCCTGGGCTGTGACCCCTGAGCGTAGCCCAGGCTAACCCCCTGATTCCGGCAGATGTGTGGCATCCTTAGGCCTTCAGTGGGGGGTAGTGTGGGGTGGTTCAGAGCCTCCTCCCTCCCAGTAGCCTGCAGCCCTGAGGACCTGTGCAGGGCCACTAGGCAGCAGGTCCAGGCCACGTGCTGGTGCCTGTGGGGTCTTCCCGGGTCCCTGGCAGCTGTAGGTGAGAGGGGTTGGTCAGCCCCTCAGGGAGAGGCCCAATACTGTGGTTTCTCTGGTGCTTTTCCTCCTTTCTTTCTGTAAACATGAGCTCGGCTCCCATGTGCACACACACAGGGACATCCTGCTGCCCCAAGAGGGACCCAGGTGTTTGTGTGCTGTTAGCATGTGGTGGCTTCCCTCACCCACACTCAGAGCCTGTGCTCCCTCCAGTCGGGCAAGGTGGGGACTGGTGGGACCAGGGACAGTATCCTTGTCTCCACCTTTACCTCCTTCTGGGGGTCCCACCCCACCGCTGGTTTTTTTTTTTTTTTGAGACGGAGTTTTGCTCTTGTTGCCCAGGCTAGAGGGCAATGGAGCGATCTCGGCTCACTGCAACCTCTGCCTCCGGGGTTCAAGCGATTCTCCTGCCTCAGCCTCCTGAGTAGCTGGGATTACAGGCATGCACCTCCATGCCTGGCTAATTTTTAATTTTTTTATTTTTAGTAGAGATGGGGTTTCTCCATGTTGGTCAGGCTGGTCTTGAACTCCTGACCTCAGGTGATCCGCCCGCCTTGGCCTCCCAAAATGCTGGGATTACAGGAGTGAGCCATTGCGCCTGGCACCCACCGCCCATTTTAACCTTCCCAGAACCATGCAGTGGACAGAGCCTGAGGTGTGGCGGCTGCTCTGAGCCCATGAGCGCTGGCTGCCACCCAGGGTGTGGAGGGCAGGCAAGGAGGAGCCCACTGTCCCAGGTAGCCACCCTCTGAGTCCAGGGGCCCAGGCCTCAAGCCCTACCTGCACCTGGGCTGAAGCTCCAAGGGCCCAGCCTGCCTGGTGGGCAGCTGGGAAGGGGGTGCTGGGGCTGGGGCTGGGGTAGGGGCACAGGTGAGAGGGGGTGGGTTGGGGAATGGAGGGCTCTGCTGGGCGAGGGGCCCTGAAGTGCCTTTCCTTGGGTAGCAGGCAGTAGTGACAGGGCCGGGCTTGGGTTGAGTCTAGGGGGCTGGAGAGTCTGCTAACAGCTGGGTCACAGCCAGGGCCAGCAGTGCGGGGACCCCTCAGCAGCAGTGCCCAAATACAGCTTGAGTCACTTGTGTCACCCCTCATCGTGCTAATGGGGTAACAAAGAGGCCGGCACCTTGCTCAAGGTCTCCCAGCCCTTCCGTAGAGAGGGAAGGGGGCTGCGTGCTCCTGGAACCCCTTTGCCTGGGAGCTTTGGGGTCATGAGACCCAGAAAGGGAGAGAGGCAGGCGTGGAGGTGCCTTGGGTTGCTGTGGCCCCCCCTGCCGCCTCCCCTCTTCAGGGCCCTGTCATGGTGTGAACCCACTCCTGGCCACCTGTGCTGTCACCACCTTGGCATGTGTGCCTGATGGCTGGCCCATTGGCATGTTCTGTCCCTGCCTCCCTGAGCTCCTGGAGGGGCAGAGCTGGCCTGTTTATCCCCGAGCCTGTCTGAGACCTGTGTGAGCAGTGGAGACACAGTGGCGGGGGGACACTGGTGGACAGGGGGCTGCTGACAGGCAGGAGACTTTCTGCAGAAAGCAAGAGGCGATTAGGGTGGCCCATGGCCGCGTGTGGGGCCAGGCCCCTCACCTCCCTGTGCTGGCAGCACTGACCGAGTGCCTGGGCCCCCATTCCCTGAGGATGGGCCACCCAGAGACACCTGGGCTCAGATGTTCACAGTGGCCGAGAATCAGAAGAGGAGAGGGCAGCTGTCCTGGGGTGGAGTTTCCGCAGATCACAGCAGGTGGGCAGGGGCCAGGCTCAGGCTTCTTAGGAACTCGGCCTCTGTCCCCACAGAGGGATCTGTCATCTGTGTGCTGGGGTTCATCATGTCCTCGGGGGTGTTTGTGTCCCTGAAAATCCCTGTCCCCTCTGTCCTCCGTCATGCCCTGCTGGCTGTGTGGTGGCTACCCTGTCGCCTCTGGGCCCTGGGTCAGTCCTGGCAGGAGCCGTGCTTCCTTGTGCTCCCACATAAGGAAATAGACCCAAAAGGGTTATTCTCTCAGCATGGTCAGGAGGAGGGCTCTGGGAGAGGTGTCGCCTGTGACTGTAGGCTCATGACAGGCATGAACCCCTTGTGGGAGGCGGGGCCCCCTGTGATCCCTTTCTATTCATTTCCTTCGTCTTTCCCCACAGATGCTGTGTGCTGTGGACCCACCTGGGGTTCATGGAGTGGGCCACGAGGCCCAGCCCTAAGCACTGCTGCGCCCAGAGTCACCGTGCCTCCTGCTGAGGGGTCCCCGCGCCACTGGCTCTCACCATTGCCCTCGCCTGCCGATGGCCTCTGCTGCCCAGCCTGGGGCCAGCTCTACCGCCTGAGCCCCCTGCCCCACTCCAGGACTCACCGTACCCCGATGGGGTAACGTGACACAGGCCCCGCACGTCAGAGGCCGCTGTCCCCACGGCCACTGCCCGTGACCCCTGGCCCAAGGCAGCTGGAGTTGGTTCAGTTCAAGTTCATTCTTTCTCTGGCCCTTGGGGGCTTGGGGCCCACCTCTGAGTGAAGGGGGCTGTCTGCCCATCCACCAATGTGGAGAGGGCGCCCCCGGCGTGGGGTCCAGCTCTGGACACTGCTTGGCGGCCGGGTTCACTTTGGGTTTTTAAGTTTTCTTTGCTGAGCTTTTTTGGTTGTTCTTTTTATTTTTTGACTCTTTATGACTATCCAGCTCTGAGAGACGGGAGTTCGGAGTTGCCCGCTTTACTTTGGTTGGGTGGGGGGGGGGGGCTGTTTTGTTCCTTTTCTTTTTTAAGAGTTGGGTTTTCTTTTTTAATTATCCAAACAGTGGGCAGCTTCCTCCCCCACACCCAAGTATTTGCACAATATTTGTGCGGGGTATGGGGGTGGGTTTTTAAATCTCGTTTCTCTTGGACAAGCACAGGGATCTCGTTCTCCTCATTTTTTGGGGGTGTGTGGGGACTTCTCAGGTCGTGTCCCCAGCCTTCTCTGCAGTCCCTTCTGCCCTGCCGGGCCTGTCGGGAGGCGCCATGGCTCGGATGAACCGCCCGGCCCCGGTGGAGGTGAGCTACAAACACATGCGCTTCCTCATCACCCACAACCCCACCAACGCCACGCTCAGCACCTTCATTGAGGTGAGTGGAGACGGAGGCGTGGCAGGCAGGTGGCCCAGGTGTCTGGGAAGCCCGGCTGAGCTGCCCTCAGGCCTCGCAAGAGGGGTCCCCAGCCCCGGCTGGCCAGACAGGGCTCACAGTCTTGGAGCAAAGCCCAGTCGCCTGTTACAGGATCCTGGAGGAGGGACATGGGAGTGCCCCGGGGGGTCGGGGTTGAGGGTGTTGGGGGATCAACGGGGTCCCCTGGGAGGCCTGCAGGGGGCTGGCGTGTGATAGGAGGGACTCCACGCTGTGTGGATAGAGGCAGGGGGTGAGGCAGGGGGATACATGGACCAGGCTGTGCGTGCTCAGCCGTGGCTTGGGCTGGGGCCCTCCCGAGCCCTTTGCTGTCCCAGATGTTGCTGGGCTCTGGATGAGGCCTCAGGTTAGACCAGGCTGGACTAGGGGCTTCAGGGCCCAGATCTCTGTGTGAGGAGGGACTGAGCAAGGGTCAGCGCTGACCACAGGAGGGAGGGACTGCTGTGCCCTGGAGAGGCAGCAGAGATGCCTGCCGCTGGCAACCCTGGCAGATGGGACGAGATGTGTTTACAGAAGCTTTCTTGGGAGTGGAGTCTGGAGCGACCTGCATGGCCTCCTGGAGGAGCCTGGCCTCTGCAGAACGCCCTGCTGTTTGCAGGCCTGGGGCCGTTTGCAGCATCTGCAGTTGTGTGCGGGGCCGTTGACGGAGCCTCTGACTGTGCCAGGCTGTGTCAGAGGCTGCAGCTGTGTGCAGGGTCATTTATGGCTGAGTCCTTTCCCCTGTGACATGAGATAAGCCATCATGGTCTTGTCATAATGAAACAGATTTGGGCGTGAGAGGGCATTGAGAACTGTAGAGCAGCAGGAGGCATTGGGCACCTTGCCATCAGGGAGCCTGGACCCTGGACACTGAGCCAGGTGCCCTACAGAAGATGGCTGTCCCTCTCGCAGCTGAGACCCTTGAGATAACAGCAGCATCTACAGAAAGATTGGCGAGAACAGCACGGTGAGTGGCCAGGGTGAGGCCTCAGAATATGACTGGGATCAGGGTTAAGTCTGTAACCAAGGTCAGGTCTCAGTGTGTGACCAAGGTTGGGGCTCACTGTTTGACCAGGATCAGGGCTGTGTGTGACCAGGGTCAGGGTTCGGTGTGTGTCTGGGATCAGGGCTCAATGTGTGACCAGGGTTGAGGCTCAGTGTGTGTCCAGGATCAGGGCTCAGTGTGTGACCAAGGTTGGGACTCAGTGTGTGTCCAGGATCAGCGCTTAGTATGTGACCAGGGTTGGGGCTCAGTGTGTGTCCAGGATCAGGGCTCAGTGTGTGACCAAGGTTGGGACTCAGTGTGTCCAGGATCAGCGCTTAGTATGTGACCAAGGTTGGGGCTCAGTGTTTGACCAGGATCAGGGGTTAGTGTGTGACCAGGGTCAGGGTTTGGTGTGTGTCTGGGATCAGGGCTCAATATGTGACCAGGGTCGAAGCTCAGTGTGTGTCCAAGATCAGGGTTCAGTGTGTGACCAGGGTTGGGGCTTAGTAGGTGAGCAGGGTTAGGGAGGGCTCATCCTGTGACCAGGGTTAACGCTTAGTGTCTGACCAGGATCAGGGCTCAGTGTATGACCCAGATCAAGGCTCGGTATGTGACCAGGATCAGGGCTCAATGTGTGACCAGGGTTGGGGGCTCAGCACGTGACCAGGATTAGGGCTCAGAGGTGTGTGACTATCAAGGCTCAGGACGTGACCAGGATCAGGGCTCAGTGTGTGACCAGGATCAGGAAGGGCTCAGCCTGTGACCAGGGCCAGGGCTGAGCCCTGGGCTGGGTGGCCATTCCCTCTGCTGAGGGTGCAGAGGGCCTCTGAGGTACCCCATGGCCACAGAGCCCAGCACCCTGCCTGCTCCCTGCATTCTCAGATAGTTGGGTGCTGGCCTCTCTGTGTTCCAGGTCCCTGTCCCGTGACCAGCAAGACCCATCAGCTGATTCCTCACCCCTCCCAAAATAGCTACGAGAGCAGGTGGGGTGGGAACAGCCCCCGCACGTGACCCCTGTGGAGTGGATCCTCTGCAGTGGGGGTATAAATATCGGCCTGGCTGTGAACTACCACCACCTTTTCCCTGGTCGTGTGGGGCTTCTCTGCTGGCGTACAGGGCCCAGCTTCCTCCTGGCTGCCATCTGAGCGGTGCCCACCCTCCCTGCTCTGAGGCGCCCCAGCTGATGCCCGCCCCTCTTAGACCCTAAAAACTGGACCCATCCCTGCGGCTCAGCTGGGGTCGCTGTTCGGATGCAGGGGCTCACACATGGGCTGGGGAGTCCAGTTCCTGCTGTGGGGACCCAGTAGCTTTTCTGGAAGAAATGTCCTTGCTGGTAGATCTGGGGTCCTGAGCACCCCAGAGGAGGGAGTGGTGTGCTGGGCAGCTGGGGTCCCAGCTGCCAGTTACCGTGAATGTAGGTGGGGACACCTTTGCCTCTGCTGGGTGGCCCAAGGGACCTAGGACAGGCTCTTCCATAGCCAGATACCACCTCGACCAGTAGTGGAGCCTGAAGTCCACTCTTGGTGGGTCTCACTGCATCAGGGTCTGCCTGGCTGGAGGGTGACATGCCCTTCCCTGGGGGCTTCAGGGGCCATGACCCTGCCCCGGGGGACTGAGGGGACAGGGCTCCACCCCGAGAGGTCTGAGGGGACATGTCCAAGTCCTGGGTGACTGTGGGGGACGCAGCTGTGCCCTGGGAGCCCTGGTGAGTGGGTCCTGCCCCCTGAGCCCTGCAGCCCTAGCCCAGCCCTACCTCCTCCGTCCTCCCACCCCCAGGACCTGAAGAAGTACGGGGCTACCACTGTGGTGCGTGTGTGTGAAGTGACCTATGACAAAACGCCGCTGGAGAAGGATGGCATCACCGTTGTGGTGAGGCGTGCGCCACGGGGACCCTAGTCACTGCTGCCACCGGGGGAGGGTGGGGCGGGGGGCTCCGGGCCTGCGCAGAGGGTTTGGTGCCCCTCCTGTGGCAGCCCTGGGCATGTCTGTGCCTGGGCCACGTGTGTGTCTGGGTACATCAAGGGAAGGCCAGGGTGTTGGGCCGTGTGACCTCAAGAAAGTCACCCTTGCGCACCCGTCTTTCTGTCTCTAGGGTGGGCCAGCACGGCTCGCCAGGCAGGGGTGGCACATGCTTGGTGCATCGGCCAAGGTGGCGGGTGGGCTCCTCCGCCTGTCTCAGGCCCGCCTCTGGGCCTGTCTTGGGTGCATCTCAGTCTTGCTGCGTGGGCGGCTGGGGCCCTGTTGCCAGGCAGCAGGCTCCTGGGGAGGACCCTTGGGCAGTTTCCTCGGCTTCTTTGGCCCTGGGGACCCAGGTCTGGGTGGGGGGTGGGGCGGTTCTGCTGCGATATCCTTGGGGGGTGGGCCACAGCAGCCGCAGGCCCAGAGCCACCCCCGGCCGGGTGGACGACTGCCCCCTTGGTGCAGGCCTGTCCAGCTGCGCCTGGGCCTCAGTCTCAGTGCGGAGCACCCCTCAGTCACTGCTTTTCATCCCAGGACTCTGCTTTTGGCTGGGGTTGCAGTTTTGTGACCTCAGCTTGGCGGTTTGGAATGGTGGCAGCGCTGGCGGTTTGGGGTCAGACAGGCCTTGGGCTGCGTCCCGCCTCTGCCCTCCCCAGCCTTGCGACCCTCCAGGTCACTCCGAGCCTTGGGTTCCTCACCTCAAAGCGAGGCTGCTTGGAAGAATGGGAGGCAAAGGCATGTCCCCGCTTCTCGCACGGGGTGCGCCCACACCCTCCCCTTCCACAGCAGCGGGAGGGATTGGGGTCAGACGTAAGTAGCCGTGACACCGGTTGTCTCTAGGAGTTGCCCTGCCTGGAGGCTGGGGAGGGGTGAGATGCCCCCGAGGGCTGTGTGTCTGCCTCAGTGGGCCCAGTGGGCTCTCCCTGGCACCAGACAGCCCCATGCCTGGCACAGTCCCTGCATGAACCCGCCTTCCCAAGACTGAAACGTGTCCACTCCTACTGCAGCGCCCTGGCCCGGGCCCTCCCCTAGGAAGACTCACGTTGCCCACCGATCTAGGGCGCTGGGGGATGGGACAGTGGGAAGCGCAGGTCATCTTCCAAGACCAAATTAACCCCCAGGAACAATGGGCCGGGGCCCGGTGGAACCGCCTGTTTCGAGTCCTGCCCTCGGAAATGTGGGCCCTGTCTCGCCCCACAGCCCTGTCTTCAGTCCTTCCTGGCACCTGGGCTGTGTGTGGCATGTGCCAGCCATCTTTGCATGCCAGCACAGGGGATGAGACCCTTTGCACCAGCTGACCCAAAACCTCTCAGGCTGCCACCGGCACACAGGCGTGAGGGATTGTGACCCCAGAACCAGAGCTCGGGCTGACAGGTGTGGGGATTAGGATTTGTGCGACTCGAGCAGGCTCTATTCAGAAAGGGGTGGGATGGTCCAGGAAGGCTTCCTGGAGGAGGGGACAGCTGCAGTGTACGGGGAATGATGAGGAGTCTGAAGCACTCACCATGGGGTGCCCATAGGCAAGCTGTGCCCCTCCTGTGTGCCCTCTGGGTCTGCTGCCCCCACCCTAGTGGGCTCCTGGCACCCTCTGCCTCTCAGAGCTCCCTTTCCTCGCCTGAGCCCCAGGGCCGCCTCTCTACCCTCCCTCAGCCGGGGGTCCTCGTGTCTGTTCCCTCCGTAGGACTGGCCGTTTGATGATGGGGCGCCCCCGCCCGGCAAGGTAGTGGAAGACTGGCTGAGCCTGGTGAAGGCCAAGTTCTGTGAGGCCCCTGGCAGCTGCGTGGCTGTGCACTGCGTGGCGGGCCTGGGCCGGTGAGTGTCGGGGCGGGGTGGGGCTCGCCATGTCAGGTGGTTGGGCATCTCGTGGTCTGACAGCCTCGCTTTTGGATGTGGGTCTTGAACACACGTCCACGCGACCTTCCCAGGAGGCCCATGCCCCTAGTGCTGGGGCTCCCAGACTGGTCCTCTCCCAGCATCACAGAGAGGAAGTGCTTCCCAAAGTCTAACCCAACTTCTTCCTGCTGTGGTTGAAACCATCCTGACATCTTGTGTAGGAAAGGGCCGCCGTCCCCCTCTCCAGACACAAAGATCCCCCCACACACAGCTGGGGCCTCAGACTCCCTGCTGGGAGAACGGGAGGAAGAATGACAGCTGGGATCGGATGACATGACCAGTGGGACACCCCCATCTGCAGAGGGAAACCCAGGCGAGCAGAGTTGATAGCAGGCGTGGATCCGGCTCTTAGCGCTTCACTCACCAGCTCTTATTTAACCCTCCCCCAGCAGATCACAGAGAGGTTGCCTAGGAGGGAGCCAGGATTTAGACCCAGTGCTCAGGCTGGGCTGTGAGGCTGTGGCCTCCATGGGGGAGCTTCAGGCAGGGGGGAGTCTGGGCCCCTTGGGCCCCCGTGCCCTGCATCTTCAGCAGGTACCCTGCCAAGGGGACAGGGGTGCGCAGGCTCCGATGACCCCCGCCCTGCTGTTTGCCCCCAGGGCTCCAGTCCTTGTGGCGCTGGCCCTTATTGAGAGCGGGATGAAGTACGAGGACGCCATCCAGTTCATCCGCCAGTGAGTGGCCGCGGTGGTGGGGTGGGCTGTGAGCGCTGGGGGAGGGGAGATCCGGCTGCCCACGAAGGGTGGCGGCATTGGCTGTGTGGTTCCGTCGCTCTGAGGTTGCGTCGATCAGCACAAGCTGGGCCTTGCTGCAGAAACGGGGAAGCCTGAGGTGTTTCTGATGGGTGGGGACAGCAGCCCCCGAGTGACCATGCAGCCACACAGGGACACAGCGAGGCCACCCGCCACGCCGTCCTGCCCGCCCTCCACAGACAGAGCTCCTTCTGTCGCAGCCATCCTGACGGGGGTGGAAGGACCCCCAGAGCCAGCCAGTTCAGTCCCTCCATGAAAAACTAGAACCTGAAACCCCACACCACACCGTGTCCACCCCCAGGGACGCTGACAGCAGGCTAGTGCCTCAGGACTACTCCGAGTCTAGCTGCTCACCACCCCTCCCCCGAACCCCGAGCTCTCCAGCTCAGCCCCTCCCTGCCCTCCTTGGAGGCTTCTAGGCCAGCTTGCCTGCCCCATCCCTGTCACTTGGTGGCCTCCCTGGGGAGGGCTGCCATTTGCCCACTGCCCAGGGGGTCCTGGGGGAGTCTGGCCGGGATGGCAGGGCCAACTCTGGAGGAACGGATGCGGCACCTGAAGCCTGCCCCTGCCCAGCCCACCATGTGTGTGCCTGTGAGTGTGACACACCCGTGGTACTCCTTGGACAGGCTTGGCTGGTGGGGCCATCTCTTCCTCCCAGAGGCAGGCTTGTTCCCGGCCATGCCAGCTGGCCCTGTGGGTCTGTGTGAGAGTGTGGCCCGCCCTGTGGGTCTGTGCGAGAGCGTGGCCTGCAGGTGCTCAGGTCTCCCTGGGGACCATGGGATGTGTACGCTCACACACAGACACGCATGGGGGTCATACAGGCACACATTCACACACAAGCACATGTGTGCACACAGACCCAGACAGACGCAGGCACACACTCATGTACAGGCAGGTGTGTGAACACAGGCACATACAGACAAGTGGGTATTTGCACACATGGACACACATGGATGCACTCAGGCACGTACACAAGCGTGCACTCATACATGACATGCACTCTCACACATGTGGATGCACACAGGCGAGCACCTTCCCCGGGCCCTCTCCCCACCCTACTTCTCACCGAGCAAGGGCTTGTCTCTCCCTTGTGGCTTTTGCTGTGTGGCTCCCCGCACCTGAGGCTGCGCTGGTCAGGACAGGTTGGGCCATGCTGGGGAAACAGCCAGGCCTGAACCCCAACGACTCAGAACAGCACGGGCGTTTCTTGCCCCTGTTGTGTGTCTGTTGGTGGGGGCCCTACGCGGAGGCGTGGCTGAGGGCTGCGCCTTCCCCTGTGTGCCGGCTGCTGGGCGAGGAAACGAGCACGGTGGAGCCACACGGGGCACCTGCAGCTTTGCTGGGCAGAGACTCCTCGCGCTACTGCTGCTCCCACTTCCTTGGCCAGGGCCAGCCTGTGGCCACGCCTGAGGTCATGGCAGGTGGGGATGGATGAGCCTCCAGAGGCGCTGGGTGGGCAGCCCCCGCCCCTCAACGCCTGTCACCTCAGGGCCTCTCAGGTGTGGCTGCAGCATCCTCTCCAGGAAGTCTTCCTGTCCACCCCAGCCAGGTACATGTGGTCAAGGACCAGGTGGCGGGGCAGGGTGAGCACATAGCCCAGGTCCCCTCTGTAAGGACCAGGTGGCGGGAGCAGGGTGAGCGTACAGCCTAGGTTTCCCCTGTAAGGACCAGGTGGCGGGGGCAGGGTGAGCGTACAGCCCAGGTCCCCTCTGTAAGGACCAGGTGGCAGGGGCAGGGTGAGCACACAGCCCAGGTCCCCGCTGTAAGGACCAGGTGGCGGGGACAGGGTGAGCACACAGCCCAGGTCCCCGCTGTAAGGACCCAGTGGCGGGGACAGGGTGAGCACACAGCCCAGGTCCCCACTGTAAGGACCCGGTGGTGGGGACAGGGTGAGCACACAGCCCAGGTCCCCGCTGTAAGGACCAGGTGGCGGGGACAGGGTGAGCACACAGCCCAGGTCCCCGCTGTAAGGACCCGGTGGTGGGGACAGGGTGAGCACACAGCCCAGGTCCCCGCTGTAAGGACCAGGTGGCGGGGACAGGGTGAGCACACAGCCCAGGTCCCCGCTGTAAGGACCCGGTGGTGGGGACAGGGTGAGCACACAGCCCAGGTCCCCGCTGTAAGGACCCGGTGGCGGGGGCAGGGTGAGCGTACAGCCCAGGTTTCTGCTGTAAGGACCCGGTGGCGGGGACAGGGTGAGCACACAGCCCAGGTCCCCGCTGTAAGGACCAGGTGGCGGGGACAGGGTGAGCACACAGCCCAGGTCCCCGCTGTAAGGACCCGGTGGTGGGGACAGGGTGAGCACACAGCCCAGGTCCCCGCTGTAAGGACCAGGTGGCGGGGACAGGGTGAGCACACAGCCCAGGTTTCTGCTGTAAGGACCAGGTGGCGGTGACAGGGTGTGCACGTAGCCCAGGTCCCCTCTGTAAGGACCAGGTGGCAGGGGCAGGGTGAGCACACAGCCCAGGTCCCCGCTGTAAGGACCAGGTGGCGGGGACAGGGTGAGCACACAGCCCAGGTTTCTGCTGTAAGGACCCGGTGGCGGGGGCAGGGTGAGCGTACAGCCCAGGTCCCCGCTGTAAGGACCCGGTGGCGGGGACAGGGTGAGCACACAGCCCAGGTCCCCGCTGTAAGGACCCGGTGGCGGGGGCAGGGTGAGCGTACAGCCCAGGTCCCCGCTGTAAGGACCCGGTGGCGGGGGCAGGGTGAGCGTACAGCCCAGGTCCCCGCTGTAAGGACCCGGTGGCGGGGGCAGGGTGAGCGTACAGCCCAGGTCCCCGCTGTAAGGACCCGGTGGCGGGGACAGGGTGAGCACACAGCCCAGGTCCCCACTGTAAGGACCAGGTGGCGGGGACAGGGTGAGCTCACAGCCCAGGTCCCCGCTGTAAGGACCAGGTGGCGGGAGCAGGGTGAGCACACAGCCCAGGTCCCCTCTGTAAGGACCCGGTGGCGGGGACAGGGTGAGCACACAGCCCAGGTCCCCGCTGTAAGGACCAGGTGGCGGGGACAGGGTGAGCACACAGCCCAGGTTTCTGCTATAAGGACCAGGTGGTGGGGACAGGGTGTGCACGTAGCCCAGGTCCCCGCTGTAAGGACCAGGTGACAGGGGCAGGGTGAGCACACAGCCCAGGTCCCCGCTGTAAGGACCAGGTGGCGGGGACAGGGTGAGCACACAGCCCAGGTCCCCTCTGTAAGGACCCGGTGGCGGGGACAGGGTGAGCACACAGCCCAGGTCCCCGCTGTAAGGACCAGGTGGCGGGGACAGGGTGAGCACACAGCCCAGGTTTCTGCTGTAAGGACCAGGTGGCGGGGACAGGGTGTGCACGTAGCTCAGGTCCCCTCTGTAAGGACCAGGTGGCGGGGACAGGGTGAGCACACAGACCAGGTCCCCGCTGTAAGGACCAGGTGGCGGGGACAGGGTGAGCACACAGCCCAGGTTTCTGCTGTAAGGACCAGGTGGCGGGGACAGGGTGTGCACGTAGCTCAGGTCCCCTCTGTAAGGACCAGGTGGCGGGGACAGGGTGAGCACACAGCCCAGGTCCCCGCTGTAAGGACCAGGTGGCGGGGACAGGGTGAGCGCACAGCCCAGGTCCCCGCTGTAAGGACCAGGTGGCGGGGACAGGGTGAGCATACAGCTTAGGTTTCCACTGTAAGGACCAGGTGGCAGGGATGGTGGGGACAGGGTGAGCATGCAGCCCAGGTCCCTGCTGTAAGGGAAGGTCGCGCAGCTGGGCTGGAATTCTGGGCTCAGCCCCTCCCTTACTCACAGGCCCCCCTTCCTGGATGGTGGAGGTGCCCAGGCAGGACCCTTGTTGCCTGCTCATGGCCTTGGGGTGGGTCCTACCGAGCTGGGGAAGCCTGGGGGCCGTAGGGAGCCCAGAGTCAGCCTGGAGGAGGTGGCGCTTTGCTGAGTTTGGAAGGCAAGCAGGGGTGAGCTGCAGGGGGCCAGGAAAGGGTGACTGTGACTCTGGGAGCAGCCGTGCCAAGGCCCTGGGGCAGGAGGGGCTTGGCCAGCCTCAAGGCCTTACTCCAGCCCACTGCCCTCTCAGCTTCCAGCTCCCTGGGGCAGGTGAGGTGGCCAAGCCAGGTCCTTGGATGACCTCTGTTCTTGTCCCGCTCTTCCCAGGAAGCGCCGTGGAGCCATCAACAGCAAGCAGCTCACCTACCTGGAGAAATACCGGCCCAAACAGAGGCTGCGGTTCAAAGAGCCACACACGCACAAGACCCGGTGCTGCGTCATGTAGGTCAGGACCTTGGCTGGACCTGGAGGCCCCGCCCAGCCCTGCTCTGCCCAGCCCAGCAGGGGCTCCAGGCCTTGGCTGGCCCCACATCGCCTTTTCCTCCCCGACACCTCCGTGCACTTGTGTCCGAGGAGCGAGGAGCCCCTCGGGCCCTGTGTGGCCTCTGGGCCCTTTCTCCTGTCTCTGCCACTCCCTCTGGCGGCGCTGGCCGTGGCTCTGTCTCTCCGAGGTGGGTCGGGCGCCCTCTGCCCGCCCCCTCCCACACCAGCCAGGCTGGTCTCCTCTAGCCTGTTTGTTGTGGGGTGGGGGTATATTTTGTAACCACTGGGCCCCCAGCCCCTCTTTTGCGACCCCTTGCCCTGACCTGTTCTCGGCACCTTAAATTATTAGACCCCGGGGCAGTCAGGTGCTCCGGACACTCGAAGGCAATAAAACAGGAGCCGTGGCCGTGTGTGTGGAGTGGGCTGCAGCGTCAGGCGGGGCGGGCTGGTGGCCTGGGGGCCCCAGAGGCTGCTGTCTGGATCCTGGGCTGCTGCCCAGGATGGGGCTCCCGCGTGCTCTTGCGCTGCCCTCTGGTGGCCGCTCTGGGTCCTTTCACCCCGACCCAGGGGCTGGCCTGCCCTGTCCTGTCCTGATACCGAGGTGGGAGCCCTGCCTTGGCCAGGGTGGCCGTGTTGACGGTTCTTGGGACTGTGACATTGGAAGGCGAGGCAGGTCACCAGCACTGTCCTCTGCAGGATGGGCTGGGATTCATTTGGCAGCTTCTCAGGGCCTGTGTTCGGCTGGTTGGTCCCTGTGCTGCCCAAACCAGGTGTCCACATTTCCGGCTCCGAGGCGCAGAGAAAGGGGCAGGTGGTGGCTTGGGTGGAGGAAGGCACCATCCATCAGCCCAGGGAGGGAGGGTACCACCTGGGCACCTGGGGCTGGATGTGAGAGGCCTGGACCAGGGCCCGCCGGAGGGTGTGGACCAGATGCTCATGTGTTCCTGGGTGCAGTGTCTGTGTTGGGGGCTGGCCCCACCCTGGGCCGGGGTGCATGGAGGGCATGGCCCCAGCCGGGAGGAAGGTGGGCCTAGGGCTGGCTCCAGGGTGTGGAGAGCCTGGGAGTGGTCTCCGTCCTGGGGCCCCAGGAGGTTCCCGCAAGGAGCGACTGGGGCAGGTGCTGGAGGAGGTCAGTGGACAAGATGGGGAGATGTGGAAACCCCAAAGCCCCTTCTCAGGCAGCCCTGCCTCCAAGACCGACAGATGGCTAAGGGGGCTGCAGACCTGGCTCCCCCAGCTCCTGTGTGGAGAAAGGGCAACAGCTGTCCCGGATGGTTATTCTCTCCTTTCCTCAAACACATTTGGAACTCAAGTAAATCCGATGCATGTTGGGTGAAGTTTGCTGTATTTTTTCAATCCACCAGCCAAGTTTTGGGGTCACCTCTGCTGGCCCTGTGTAGCCATGTCCCTGCCCCAAGAGGCTCACAGTCTAGCAGGGTTGGGGGGAAGACAGGCTGGTAAGCCTCCCAGTTACAGCTAGGGGTGCTCCACCTCGGGGGGTGGCAGGGGGACAGGGGGCATGGAGGTGGGGCCTTGGGGTGCTGCACCTTGGGGGGACTGAGGGACAGGGTGCATGGAGGCAGGGCCTCAGGGTGCTCCACCTTGCGGGGGGGACGGGGGAATGGGGGGCATGGAGGCGGGGCCTTGGCGTGCTCCACCTTGGGGGGCAGGGGAAATGGGGGCATGGAGGTGGGGCCTTGGTGTGCTCTACCTCGTGGGGCAGGAGAAATGGGGGCATGGAGGTGGGGCCTTGGTGTGCTCCACCTTGTTAGGGGGCAGGGGGACAGGGGCATGGAGGCGGGGCCTGGGGGGGCACAGTGCAGAGTACCACGTCGGGAGGTGGGGGAGATGCCCCAGGTGGAAGGACTGCCTGAGCTGAGTGTGGAGTGGGGGTCCGCGCTGGCCAGGAGGGGAAAGGGGGTGCAGCCTGGATCATCCCATTGGTGGGATGGTGGCTGGCCTGGCAGGATCCCGAGACAGATGCAGCATGGGATGAGGCCCCAGGCAGAGCTCTGCAGGGAGGGGCTCTGCAGGAGCTGTGTGGACCCCAGGCCAGGCGGAAACCCAGGCCGAGGCCGAAGGTCGGGCAGGTCCCCTGGTGGCTCTCTGGGAGTCCAGGGTACCTGCCTCTGGACTCATCCCTCCAAGGGTCTCGGGAGAAAGGTCTTACTGCCCATTTTACAGATGGAACAGCTGAGGCTCAGAGAGCCAAGACTCTTGCCTCAGGCGACAGTGTGTCCAGGGTGGGCCTGGCTGGTTCTGCTAGCCCTGAATGGACTGAGGAGGATGTTGGTGGGGGTGGAGGGAGACGCTGGGGGCCCGAGGCTGGGGGTCCCGACTGAGGGGACCCCGTCCCACCGTCAGCCCCCAGCCACTGTGGCGCACCAAGCTGGAGACAACTGAAGATTGAGTGGCCACCCTGGGCGGAGGCTGCCCTCAATTTGAGTGCCTGCCCAGCCCCAGCCCCCAGGACCCTGGGACCCTGGCAGGCTGTGGCTTGGGCTCAGGCCCCAGTCAAGGTGACCCTGTCTCCAGGAGTGGATGGGTATCCACCTGCAGGGCACTTCACAGACTTCATAGTTTGTCTCTGTCCCCTGGGCCTGACCCTGAGTTTGTCCCCAAGTCCTGCCAGTGTCTCCTGGGGCTTGGCTTGGTCACAGCAGAGGGGCCTGTGGTGGGCAGGGAGCTGACACGCATAACGCTTCTTTTGTTGAATCTAGATCTTTCTTTCAAATGGAAAAACGTTATGCAACCAAGCTCTGTGGGGGGCGGATGGGGCAGGGCTGACCAGGTGGACACGGGAGGGGAAGGCGGTGGGTGGGGGAGGATGGCTGGAGGTCACTGCTTGGGTCTGGCCGACACCTTCTGGAGGAAGGAGAGCTGGCTGGTGGCGAATTCCCGGATGCTGGGCTCAGGGTCACTTCTGAGATGTTCAAAAGCTCCAGAAGAGGAGGAGCAGGTCAGAGGTGACCCCAGCGCAGAAGCAGCCCCTTTACTCCAGCCCAGGTGTTGGGGGGGGTTGGGTGGTGGGTGGGGCCATCTCAGACCCCACCTCCTGTGACTCCAGGCCTGGGATGCTTCCCTCCACCACTCACCCACCATCCCCATTCCCCAGCCCCTTGTTCTGTTGGTGCCATGAGGCAGCTGTGGAGTGAGTGTGAGCCTTAGGCCCCAGGTGCCCTGATGGGGGCCTGGGGAGGGGAAGGGTCAACCTCAGCCTCCAGACATGAAGGTGGGATGGGGGCTGGGTGCTGCTCAGGAGGCCTGTGTCTTTGTCCTGATGCTGATGCTGGGTACGGGGGGGCAGGAGGGGGTTCCCTTCTGGGGCCTCAGTCTTGCTGTCTGTGCAGTGGGTCTTAAGAGTGCTTGGGCAGGGGTGGGAGGGTGTGGGCTGCAGGAGCTCTGGAGGGAGGGCTGCTTACTGCGGAATAGCAGGTTGGTGTCCACAGCATTCAGCATCTGGAACACGGCCTGGGGGTGGTAGCAGATGGTGTGGCCTGTGTAACAGACGGGCAGCTGGTGGCTCAGGGCTCCCTGTCTCCTGGGGGGCTCTAGCCCACCCCTGCCCCTCTTCAGCCCCAAGCTCCTCCTCATCCACCCCCTTTCCTCTCTTGTGGGTGGTGAGTCAGGGAGGGTCAAGGGTGCTTGGGTGGGGGCAGGCCTGGGGGTCTCCAAGCCCGGCCTCGCCCTCCCACCTATGAAGAGTGTCACCCAGGTCTTGATGTGGCAGGAGTGGCTGTGCAGGTAGCTGAGGGCCTGTGACAAGTGGATGCTGAATTCCTCCTGGCTGCGGGTCATCTGGCCGGAGGAGAGCACACCTGGCTGGGACGGGCTGGGGGGCCCTGGGCATACCAGGGTCCTCCAGCCCCAGTTTGCCTTGCCCAGCCCCTGGAGCTGCTATAGCAGCTGTGTGTGAGACGGGAGTGAATGGGGGAGCCGCAAGCCTGGTCTCCCCCACTCCCTGGCCCTGTTCCTCCCCACCGATCCCAGGCCTCTCACCAGGCAGGTCCAGAGGAAGTGGCGGGCGCTGAGGCCCCTCTCCCAGGCCAGCGTGCAGAAGAGGGTGTGCAGTAGCCGCCAGTGGAGCAGCACAGCACAGCGGTAGAAGGTGAACTTGGCCTGCTGCAGGGACAGGCGTGGAGGGTCACCCACCGCCTATGTCTGAGCCCTTTCCCCTAGAGGCCACAGGCCTCCATGGGCACTGGAGGCAGCCTGCTGTGCGGGTGTTCCCTGGTTCTGTCCTGCTTGTGCCCCTCGGCAAGCCTCCCCGACCCTGGCAACAGCACCTGGCCCCCCGGAGCCCAGGCTGGCCTGCCCGCGGCCCTGGCCCTGCCCCTTCCACGGTTGCTGCGTATCCTTTTCCCCATGGCAGGGAGACCCGCGAGGCCAAGCTCTGACTTCGTGGGCTGTGCACAGGGCATGTGCTGCCACAGCAGGCAGGGCACAGTCCATATTCACACAAGCTCTGTGAGCTGCTGGACCCCCTGCCCCGTTACAGGGACTGGGGGCACAGCAGTGAGCAGAAAAGACCGGGTCCTGCCGCATCGACGGCAAGCCTCGCTCGCATGCGTGTGCGCAGTGGGGGAGCGGGCAGGCCAACTGTGGTCACAGAAACCAGTGCAGGTGGCCAGACCCTCTGCCCGCCACTTGCTGCCCCGTGGGAGCTCCCCCAACTCTCAGGCAGTGCTGCTGCCATCCGTCTGCCCCGTACCCTGGCCAAGGTGAAGGCCTATCACCTGCCTTTCCTGGGGTGGGCACTGACCGTGGCGACAGCTGGGCATTGGTCCTTCAGGTGCAGGAGCAGGGGCACCATGCTCTGATGCACATGGTCCGCAGGCCTCTCAGCTCCCTGTCTGCCATGGCTGCCACCAGGTCCCCGAACAGTGCCATGGCTGCCGCCCGAATCCCGTCCCGCTCCTGCAAGGCAGAGGCTCAGAGGCACGGCCAGACCTGTCCAGGGGTCCCAGCTTTGGTCCAAGTTGGGACCCCACACCTTGTAGGGGTACAACTCAGTTCTTTCTGCAGGATTCCTTCACCCAGGCTCTTGGCTCCCGGGGAAGGGAAGGGCTGGGGCTCCCCCCTCACACAGGGCTCTCTCGTGTCACTGAGGATGTAAGAATCACATCTCCCTTCTATCCACAACTGCATCCTGGCAGCCCAGGCCTCATGAATGCATTTGAGGGGCACCTATCCCCCAGATTCCCCAGTAAAGGAAAAACAGCCACGCTAACCGTGCTGACAGGTCAGAAAGCAAATCTGGGTAGGCTGTTGTGGGGCC
Source organism: Pan paniscus (assembly GCF_029289425.2). Taxonomy (NCBI): domain Eukaryota; kingdom Metazoa; phylum Chordata; class Mammalia; order Primates; family Hominidae; genus Pan; species Pan paniscus. The sequence goes on from NC_073256.2 coordinate 158,835,076, forward strand.
GGAGACCACCGTACTTGGAGACTGAACGTGAGAACTACTAGTTCAGCCCTGTGGAGAAGGGGTGAGCGCCAGGGGCCCACCCAGCCCACCTGCTCAGCGCCCACCTCAACCGAGGGCCACAAGCGGGCAGCTCCCCAGGGACTGGGCCTCCCTGCCTGCAGCTTGGGGTTCCCCCTTTGGCAGAGGAAGGGAGCTGGGTTGGGAGGAGGGTTCTGGAGGGCGTGAGCAGGAGGTAGCCCCGCCTTGCCCCAGTGCTCACGTCATTAAAGAAGGAGCGTGCGCTGATGGCAACGCTGAGGCTCTGGTTCCCTGTGCCCTGCGCGCCCAGGCGGTGCAGCGTGTCTGACACGGTGCCCATGACGCACACGATCACCTGCTCGCTGCTCTGAAAGAAGCCGTCGAGGAAGGGCCGCAGCTATCCCTGGAGCAGGCTTCCCTGGGGGCGGTGGCGGCTGGTGGGCAGAGAGCACTAGGACCCGCTGGCCCCATGCCCCCGCCTCCTTCTCCCACTTGACCCCCTCACCCCATCTGCAGTGGGGGGGAGGGGTGGGGGGTGGTGATTCAGAGCTGTGGGTCCCGGCCTGGCCCTGCCGGCCACGGGGAGCTGTGGGTCCCGGCCTGGCCCTGCCCGCCACGGGGAGCTGTGGGTCCCGGCCTGGCCCTGCCCGCCATGGGGAGCTGTGCCCCTACCTGGGCTTTGTCCACCAGGAGCTGCGTGGTCTGGACAGGGTGGCCTCTTTTCTTTTTTGAGACAGGGTCTCACACTGTCACCCAGGCTGGAGTACAGTGGTGTGACCATAGCTTACTGCAGCCTTGAACTCCCAGGCTCAAGCAATCCTCCCAACATAACCTCCTGAGTAGCTGGGTCTACAGGTGCGTGCCACCACACCTGGCTATTTTTTTTTTTTTTTTTGGGTAGAGATGGGGTCTCACTATGTTGCCTAGGCTGGTCTCAAACTCCTGGGGTTGAGCAGTCCACCTGCGTTGGCCTCCCAAAGTGCTGGGATTATAGGTGTGAGCCAACACATTCGACTTGTCTTTTTTTTTTAAAATTAATTTTCAGCCAGTTCCGTCTTCTCCACTTGATTGCGTGTTTGCAGTGAGTTCCTGAGTTATCGGGATGAATGGTCAGAAAGCAGTGTGCCCACCAATGGATGTTTCCTGCCATTGGGCCCCTTAGCAGTGACTTGGGTGCAAACCAGGGTGATTTTTACAACTTTTAAACAAGTTTAAAGCAACTTTGTTGGCTTTCTTAGCTGTTTGCTTTGAAAATATTAAATTCATTTTCAGCAAGTGAGTCATTCAACAGTCACACTTTCTGAGCATCTATGTTTGCAGCCAGTGTTCGAAGACCAGGGTTCTGGCCAGGTCAGAACAGACAACAGAATGAAATTGTAATGGAAATGGTGAGAAAAGAAAATTAAAATGCATAGCATGGCGTATTTCCACTCAGAGTGGAGTGGGGTGGCCTGCTCCAGCCACACCTGGTTCAGCCTTCCCATCCCCAAGCCGGCAGGCCTCCCTGGCTGGCAGTGCTCTCGGGGCCTGTCTCCTCTGGTCTGCTGTGGCTGCTTGCCCATATCCCACCTGATGCCAGGCGGGGAACCATTCCCTCTTCTCTGGACCTGGTCCTCCTGATCTAGCAGGGCCCTTCTTTGCCTTTCTGTATTCCCTGTATTCAGTGCAGGGTACAGAGGAGGCACATGGAAACTTCCTACTGATCATTTCCCTGCCTGAGAGAACATTTGGTGCACAGATAACCGAACACTGAATGAATGAATGAGGGAGCAAACGTGAATAACTGGGTGAATGAATAGACATAAAAAGAATGAACGAAATAATGCAAGAATGGGTCACAGATGAAGGACCCAAGGAACAAGTGGGTGGGTGGAGGGATATGTGGGTGGACGGGGGAATCTATGGATGGATGAATGGACGGGTGAATGAGTGAGTAGATGGATGGAGCCATGGGTGGAGATGAATGGGTGGGTCGATGGTTGAATGGAGGGATGAATGGAGGAATGAATGGGTGGGTGGATGGATGGAGGCATGGGTGAAGGGATGAATGGGTGAGTGGATGGATAGGTAGGTGAATAGTTGGATGGGTGGTTGGATGGATGGAGGCATGGATGGAGAGATGAATGGATGGGTAGGTGAATAGCTGGATGAATGGGTGAGTAGATGGATGGATGGATGGGTGGAGGGATGAATGGGTAGGTGGATGGGTGGGTGGATGGATGGATGGAGGGATCAATGGATAGATGGGAAGATGAATGGGTGGGTGGATGGATGGAGGCATGGATGGAGAGATGAATGGATGGGTAGGTGAATAGCTGGATGAATGGGTGGGTGGATGGATGAAGGATGGAGAGATGAACAGGTCAATGAGGAAGTGCTATCTAGTCTCCATCTTCCATTAAGCACCTACTATGCATCACGCACAATACAAAGAGCTTTGCCAACTGTGACCCTAATGGAAGTCAGTCTTGTTAACCATGTGGAGGCCTGTGGTTGGAACAGAATCACAGTGAACTAGTCTGCTAGGCAAATGACTTTGGGATCTCTTTGGAAACGGCCCCTTCTGCTGCCTTCCCATGATGACAGTTTTCTCCCACAAGCCCTGAAAATATTTATGTTCATAACAGCCTCCTCCAACAGCAACAGAAATGGGGGCTGGGCATGTCGCCTTCCCTCTGGGGTCTTAATGCAGCCCTGGGGTGGATGAGGGGAGGCTGAGGCTCCACACTTCCTGATCAGGTGAGAAAATTTCTGCCTCTAACTCAGCATTTTCAGGGTGCAGAGTCAGCCAGGCAGGAAGTTTGCTGCTGCTGCCAGCCGGTGCCCCTAGGGCTGACCACGTGCCAGGGACCGGTCTCTGCATGGCACTCATGACCTGCCTACCACAGGAGGCAGGCACTATTACTGCTCGTTGTACAGTTGTGGTCACTGAGGCCTGGAGAGCTGACAGATCCTGCCAGCTAGAAGGTGCTGGAGCGGGGATAGGTCTAGGGCCTGGACTCTTAACCACTGCATGGTGCCCTGGGCCCCCACAGCAAGGGCGATGTCCGTTAAGTGGGGGGCTGTAGCTGGGGTAAGGGCAGATCGCCCAAAGGCGGCATCGCAGGCTTTCTCTCCCACAGCTGTCCATGATGGGATATGGGTTATTATGGTGATGAGGTAGAATTGGTTGGGACTGGAGAAGTCAGCAATGGGTTGGGGAGACCCATTCATAAGATTCTCAGAGGGCATTGTCCTCTCTGGGTGAGCCCTGGGATGCCATCTGGTGGGCTTCACGGTGACCACCTGGAGGTCTGCAACAAGGCCCCTCTCTCTTTCGGGCGTGGAGGAGACTCTGTGTCCGGGGAATAGACACTTTGACCCCTCCCACAACCTGCCCCATTCTACAGATGAGGAAACAGGCCCAGAGAGGTGGAGTCAGGTGTCCCAAGCCACACCACCTGAAGTGACAGAGCCGGGATTCCAACCCGGTGGCCCTTGGCTACACCCGGTGCACCAGCTGTTCTGTGGGGTCGCATGTGCACCAGCCACAGTGCCCGACAGCCCTTACCTTATCTGGGTGGAAGAGGATGTTGCTTAGGCCCTGCAGACTCAACACGCGGACCTCAGGGCTGGGGTCGCGGAGGCCTTGTGCCAGCACGGTCAAGGCAGCTTGTTTGGGAAGCACCTCCAGCAGGACAGGGCTGTAGAGGAACGGAGGCGGCCCCCGGGAGGGCAGGCAGGTCACTCTTTTTTAGGCGCCTGCATCTGTGTTGAGGGGTGGGGCTCTAGGACCGGAGTCCGGTGGGAGTTTCAGGGAGGGAGGTTGACCAGTACCCTCTGGGTATCTTGGTGAACAAGTATCCTGGTTCAACCCCTCAATGTACAGCTGGGGAAACTGAGCCCCAGAAAGGGAAAGGGCCTTGCCTAAGGTCATACAGCGAGGCAAGGCCTCACTTTTATCAAGAGCTGAGCTTGTGGGGCACCTGGGGGTAGAGTGCCCATGGAGGGCGGCCTAGGCAGCTGGTGGGTGGGAGCTGGCATGAGGCTTTCGCTTGGGTTCCCCTACTAGTGTCAGTTACGGAAACAGCAGCCTCCTCGCCCCAGTCCCACCCCTGCCTGAGCTCGCAGCTGCAAAGTGTGCCACACCCAGCGGCATCTGCTTCTACCCATTCCCCTTTGGCTTTACCCTGAGTCCCACAGGCAGGACAGGGCTGAAGTTGGAGCCTGGACCTGCCTGAGTCTGCACCTAGTGCCCCTGCAACTCTGCAGGGATTGTGCCAGGGAGGGCCGAGTGGGGAGACAGGTCCCCAAAGTGTGCAGCCCCCCTCCGAGGGCTGGGAGTGGGAAGGCAGGAGTATGAGGGGGTCCGTCTGGGCAGCCTCCCCAGTCAGGGCGAGCTCTGGAATGGGTTCTGCTGGGGTGTCAAGGAGGCTGGAGAAGGAGGCTCAGACATCTGAGGTGCTCTCTGCTGGCCTGCATCCCTACCTCGGTGAGGATGAGGATGGCCACCTTCCTCTCACGCTCCTGTGGGCTCTGCAGGCTGGGCAGCAGCTGACGCAGCACCGCTGGGATCTGCCTGCAGTGGTTCTGCACCATGGCCCTGCAGGGGTGGGCCTGGGCTGGTGGTCACTGCTCAGAGCCCACCCTCCTGCCCCCACCCATCTCATCAGGGCTGGCATCCCGGAGGGTCCCAACGTGGCAGGCACGTTCCCACTTCCTTTCCACCCACTGGCTGCCCACTGCGTGCCAGGCTTGGGTTGGACATGCAGGAGACAGAGAAGCAGGCACAGCCCTTGTTCCCTAGGAGGTCACAGGCCAGGGTGAGGGCCGGGGGAAGACACTGCATCAACAGGCTCTGAGCGTGTGCCTGTGACCGGGGGCAGGGGGCCGTGTCCTGTCACTGCAGTCCAGATACCCAGTCCCCTGGATGGGCGTGGCCTGAAGCAGGCTGCCTCGACCTGCCCTGGCCCCACCGTACCTGGCAAGGAGGCCCACGCCCTTCGGGTAGGTGTGGATGGTGGTGAAGAGCCCCCAGGATCCCTGCAGCTCCAGGTGGGCAAAGTCATGCCAGTGCCCTGTGGTGGACAGCAGGCTCTTCAGTGCCTCCAGTGACGTGCTGCAGCTGAGCAGAGGGGGCTTAGGGCTTGCCTCAGGCCACAAGCAGCCCCCTGGGCCACCCCCTGCCCTGGGAAGGGTGCCCACCTGACCCAGATAGAAAGGCACGTTCTGGTTCCTATGCCTGGCATCACTGAGGCCCCCTGGGGCTACTCTCTCCTGCCCTGTTTTACGCGGAAATGCTGGGACCCAGGATTGGCGGAGCCGGGCCAAGCATGGGGAGGCAGCATGTGCCCAGTCAGACCCCGGGCCTTGCTTAGGCAGGAGACCAGGGGGTGCCCTTCTAGGGAGGGGCGCTCTGCTGAAGGGCACCTGCCCTTCAGCTCAAGGATGGCAGCATTTAAATATGGGCGAAGAGTACGGAGGGTAGCAGCGGGCGAGGGCGTGGGAGACTCAGGGCGTGTGGCATAGCGGAGCCCAGAGAAGTGTCCATTCTCCACTCCTGAGACTCCTGCCCTCAGAGGACACGGAGAAACCCGCGGCACTGGCCCTCGCTTGTGAGTGACGGAGAAACCTGCGGCACTGGCCCTCGCTTGTGAGTGACGGAGAAACCCACGGCACTGGCCCTTGCTTGTGAGTGCACGGCTTGTGGTGTCACCGTGTGCTTGGTAGTTGCCAGGTACCATGGATGGTGCCTCACCTGCCCAGCCTGAGGTGGCCCTCTACTGTCGCTGTCCTTCAGCAGAGGAGGGAGCAGTCCTGTCACACAGCCTGGGCAAGGGCACAGAGGTGGGGTCAAGCTGGGCCCTGGCTCCAAACCTGCCAGTGATGTCACTGTCACAGGATGTCACTGTCACTGAACGCAGTCCCTGGGGCACAGGTAGAAAGCCCCAGAATGCAGGCCCATGAAACATGAGATGGCCCTGGCTTGCTGGCCTGTCTCACTGTTCCAGCCACCCACCCCTGGCCTGGCCCCTGTGCTCGGTCAGTGTAAGTGCATCACCCTGGATGTGTGAGCATGCCTGGACGAGGCTGTCAGCTTGGACCAGGCACGTTTCTGAGCAGATTTGCAAAACCAAGTGTCAAATGATGAAATGCCATCCGTGAAAGTTCTGACAGTGCCAATCCAAATGCCAGCTGGCTTGTCCTCTCGCCCCAAGCTGTGTCATAAAAAAAGGCAGCATTTTCCAGGTCACTGGTCTCAGCCATAATGCGACAATGGTTTTCAGAAGAAGGGGACTTGGTGGGGGGAGTGGCACTCTGGGAGGACTCCAGAAGCTTCTGGTCCTGTGACTTCTTGGGCACTGTATTGGCTTGTTCTTCAAGATTGCCTTGTCCCTGCAGCCCCAGCAGGGCTTCCAGAAAGATGGGCTGATTCAGCATTCTTGGGAATCCATGCCCAACTCCCCTGCAGGTCCATAGAACCCAAAACCACCTCCAGCCCAGGACCCCCGGCAATGCTCAAGGACATGTGTCTCCTGAAATCCATACGCAGTCCCAAGACCGATGAAGGTGGAGCCCCTTGAGTCTCTGCCTCGCTGTGGACTCAAGGAACCATCCTCCGTTCCTGCTGGTCTCAACGTCGTTGCCTGCCTGCAGCCTCTTTGGACACTTGGCATCCCAGTGATGCCTGCCCCATACTTGACCAACCGTCCTTTCCCCACTCTGGCCCCGGAGAGGGCAAAGGCATCTGAGAAAGAGGAGGCAAAGCCCCTCTGCTCTCCACACTCCTCCCCAGCCTGAGGGTCCATGAGACCCTCTTCCCTCTCCCATTACCTCCTCCTCTTCTGGTTTTATTTTTATTTTTAATTGTGGTAAAATGCACATCTCATACAATTTACCATTTTAAGTGTACAGGTCAGTGGCATTGAGCATATTCATAATATTATGCAACCATCACCACCATCCATCTCCAGAACATTCTCACCTTCCCACACTGAGACTCTGTCCTCATTAAACATTAACTCCCCATTCTCCCTCCATCCAGCCCCTGGCACCCAGCATTCTACTTTCTGTCTCTGTAGATTTGGCTACTCATGGACCTTAAGTAGGTGGACTCACACAGTATTTGACTCAGCAGAATGTGCTCAAGGTTCATCCATGTTGTAGCATCAGAATTTCCTCCCTTTTCAAGGCTGAATAGTATTCCATTGTGTGGATGGACCACACTGCTTATTCTAATTCACCCATTGATGAACACTTGTGTTGCTTCTACCTTTTGGCTATCGTGAGTAACACTGCTGTGAGCAGGGCGTACAAATATCTGTCCCAGGTGCCTGCTTTCCTTTCTTTTGGGTGTACACCCGTTAGTGGAATTCCTGGGCCATATGGTAATTCTATATTTAATTTTTGGAGGAACTTCCGTGCTCTGTTCCAAAGCAGCTGCACCGTTTTACATTCCCACCAACAGTGCACAAGGCTTCTGATTTCTCCACATCCTCGCCAACACTCATTTTCTGATTTTTTTTTGGACAGTAGCCAACCTAATGGGTGTGAAGTTCCTCCTCTTCTTTTGATCACAAGCCTTTGGCCCCAAATCCCCAGGGGACAGAGGGAAAGATGAAGATGAGATGAGGGTGAGAATGATGAGTGCCTTCGAAATAGAGAGAAACAATGTAGCCCAGTTGAATTAAATAGAGATGGCCCACATGGATGACATGTGAGAACAATGAGAATTCCTTTGTGGGGCAGGGTGGAGACTGGCTGGAGGAGGACCCAGCTGAGAACTGACCAACGCAGGAAACATCTCTAAGGAAAAGGCTTTGTTAATGGAGGAGCAGGGGAGAGGGAGGCCCCTCTGGCAGGCCTGGCAGCACCTGTTGCAGTCCTGCCCAGGGAAGGGTGCTCTGCTCAACCCCACTCGCTGCTTCCTGGTCCCAGAGGCCTGTCCATCTAAGCAGGACATGAGAACTTCAGAGGCCCAGGGCTGGCCCCATCAGGCCTCAAGACTCGCCTGCTGCCCCATGGTGTCCTGTGCCGCTCCCACCGTTTTGGGCATGCAGAGACAGTGGCTACTCAGCACTGCTCATCCAGATGTCCTTCTGGGCCCCTGTCCCCACCTTGACAGTGCCACAGCAGCCTGGCAGGGACCTCAGACCCTAAGTCACCGGGATACACCTGGGTGACACTCTGCTCTCAGGCCTCCCTTTCTCCCTGGCTCCGTGGTGGCGCTGGGTGGCATGGCTGCTGGTTTGGCAACCGGAGCCTGGGCCCCTTCGCGGTGGTCGAAGAGGCCTGGGCCCATGCCGCTCCCTGGAGGGCGTGGGAGCCAGGCCTGGCCAGTCAGAGCCGCACAGGCCCCTGTGGCCAAGGTGATTGGTTCAGGATTGGGTATGTGAGCAAAGCTAGGCCAATCAGAGCCCAGGACTGTGCCCGTGGTGAGAGTTTTTTCTCTTGGGGCTGCGGGGGCTGCCGGGGCCACCTCCAGGGCTCCAGGAGAACCTGCCCGGAGCAGCCTGAGCAGAAACCACAGGTGGCCCCGCGCGAGGCAGAAGTCCCTGCTATATGGGGAGCCTGAGAGAGACAGACAGACGTCCCAGCTGTATGGGGAGCCCGAGAGAGAGAGACGTCCTTACCGGTGGGGGAACCCACGAGAGACAGATGTCTCAGCTGTATGAGGAGCCCCCAGTGAGACAGACGTCCCAGCTGTATGGGGAGCCCAAGAGAGACAGACAGACGTCCCAGCTGTATGAGGAGCCCGAGAGAGACAGACGTCCCAGCTGTATGAGGAGCCCGAGAGAGACAGACGTCCCAGCTGTATGAGGAGCCCGAGAGAGACAGACAGACGTCCCAGCTGTATGAGGAGCCCGAGAGAGACAGACAGACGTCCCAGCTGTATGAGGAGCCCGAGAGAGACAGACAGACGTCCCAGCTGTATGAGGAGCCCGAGAGAGACAGACAGACGTCCCAGCTGTATGAGGAGCCCGAGAGAGACAGACAGACGTCCCAGCTGTATGAGGAGCCCGAGAGAGACAGACAGACGTCCCAGCTGTATGAGGAGCCCGAGAGAGACAGACAGACGTCCCAGCTGTATGAGGAGCCCAAGAGAGACAGACGTCCCAGCTGTATGAGGAGCCCGAGAGAGACAGACAGACGTCCCAGCTGTATGAGGAGCCCGAGAGAGACAGACAGACGTCCCAGCTGTATGAGGAGCCCGAGAGAGACAGATGTCCCAGCTGTATGGGGAGCCCAAGAGAGACAGACAGACGTCCCAGCTGTATGAGGAGCCCGAGAGAGACAGACGTCCCAGCTGTATGAGGAGCCCGAGAGAGACAGACAGATGTCCCAGCTGTATGAGGAGCCCGAGAGAGACAGACAGACGTCCCAGCTGTATGAGGAGCCCGAGAGAGACAGACAGACGTCCCAGCTGTATGAGGAGCCCGAGAGAGACAGACGTCCCAGCTGTATGGGGAGCCCAAGAGAGACAGACAGACGTCCCAGCTGTATGAGGAGCCCGAGAGAGACAGACAGACGTCCCAGCTGTATGAGGAGCCCGAGAGAGACAGATGTCCCAGCTGTATGGGGAGCCCAAGAGAGATAGACAGACGTCCCAGCTGTATGAGGAGCCCGAGACAGACAGATGTCTCAGCTGTATGAGGAGCCTGAGAGAGACAGACGTCCTTGCTGGTGGGGGAACCCGCGAGAGACAGATGTCTCAGCCGCATGGGGCGGCCCCAGTGAGACAGACAGACATACCCGCTGTATGGGGAGGCCCCAGTGAGACAGACAGACATTCCCGCTGTATGGGGAGGCCCCAGTGAGACAGACAGACATTCCCGCTGTATGGGGAGCCCCCAGTGAGACAGACAGACATTCCCGCTGTATGGGGAGCCCCCAGTGAGACAGACAGACGTCCTTGCTGTATGGGGAGCCCGCGAGAGACAGACAGATGTCTCTGGCTCTTCGGGACCTTCCAGTCTATGGGTGCGGGCAGTAAAGCAGGTAAAAGGCGCAGATCACAGATGGTAGCTGATGGTGGGGCTGCGGCGAGAATAAAGCAGCAGACGGTGGGAGGCGCCGAAGGGGCTGCTATTTTGGAGGGTGGTGGGGGAGGCCTCAGCGAGGTGCTGGTGAGCAGAGCCTGCAGAGACAGGATGGCTGGGGGAAGAACATTCCAGCAGGGGGAGGAGCAGACGGGGTGAGGCTTTCTCCCAACCCTCCCACGTTCCGGGAGAAGGTTTTATTAGCTTATTAGGAAAGATTCATGCATTTTGCATGGTTGAACTGAATAAAAAAGGAACTTCGTGCACATTCGAATTCGGAGGCAAGATGAGAAGAAGTGGCATTTTTTTTTTAAGTGACTTGCCTTGGGGAGAGCTGTTAAAACTGACAAATTGCGTGACGCACATCATAATACAAACAAATGAAAAGAGTCGGCCCCAGCGGTTTTTAGACTTGCTTATTGGATTTTTGGAAATATGACCTGGTGCAGAGGGAAGATGAAGGCAGGCAGCCCTACTGAGGCCAGAATACGGTGGGCGGGGGAGCGGGCAACTGGCCGTGATGTCAGTCTGAGCATGTGCTGAGGACCAATGAGATGCCCAAGAGAGCATGGAAAGGCATCTGCCCCATGGGTGAGCCCAGTTCACCTCTGCATGGACATGCTGTGTGGCCCAGGGGAAGCCTCTGACCCTCTCTGAGCCTCAGTTGCCTCATCTGTAGAGCAGGGACAACGACATTCATCTCGAGTCCTCGCAGGAAACCCACTGGGGTAAGATGTGGCTCACTGCATGGGTGCTTTTGGTAACTGCTGTCCCTTTGGGGTCGCTGTATGGCAGTGACACTAAGTATCTCTACTGCCAAGCACCCTGAGGTGACGGGTAAGTGGGACGGACACCTGTCTGCAGGTGCTGTCCACAGCCCCTGTGGCCCTGGCCGTGGATGGGGCTCGGGTTCATGACTGTTGTGGGTTGAACTGTGTCCCCCCAAAAAGAGATATATTGAAGTCAACCAACGGTACCTGTGACTGTGACCTTATTTGGAAAGAAGGTCTTTGCAGATGTTATCAAGTTGAGGTCGTTAGGGTGGGGCCCTAACCCAGTGATTGGTATCCTTATAAGAAGGGAAAATTTATTCAGATGCTGAATTTAACTGTTCAACTGCTGAACCACTCGACAGACATGAACGAAAACTTAATTCTGACAGAGCTGGAAAAAAAAAGGAGGAAATTTAAACAGTGGCACCCAAGAGAGAATGTCAGGTGACCACAGGGGCAGAGATGAGTGTGGTGCAGCCTCAGGCCCAGGAACACCCAGCGTGGCCATGAGACACTGGGAACCAGAAGCAGTGAGGAAGGCCCCTGCAGGTTTCAGGGGAGCACGCCCTGGTGACACCTTGGTTTTAGACTTCTGGCCTCCAGCACTGGGAGATGTTGCTTTGAGTCCATGGGGTATGCGTCTTTGTTACTGTGCCCTATGAGGCTAACACAGTCTTTGCCCTCGGATGCCTGCGGAACCCTATGTGTGTCTGGCCAGGCCAGGAGGCCTGGGAGGCTCTAGTCTTACCTTTGGGGGCTGGGCACGGCTGCCTCCTGGGCCTGCTGCTTGGGCTGGGGCTCGCCGGGTAGGTTCAGCTCCAAGACATAGTGCATCTGGGTGAGGAGGGCCAGGAAGAGCTTGGGGTAGGCCTCCTGCACGGCCTGCTTGAACTCCCGGGCAAACTGCAGCTCGTGCAGCATGTTCATGGCCTGTCGGGGGCAGGCGTGGAGTGAGGCTCCCAGGCCCTGGGTCCCGGGACCAGGGGTTCTGACCTACTGTCCCACAAAAGCCACGTCCAAGCATGCTTGTCCCTCCCTGCTGCAAGCTCTCCAGGACCAAGTCCAAGTGTCCACATGCTGTCCCTCCCTGTGGGGCCTGACCCCGTGCCTCTGCAGACTCAGCCTGGCCGTCTCTTGCACCCTCTGGACCCACCGCTTGGGTCTCGCTGCTGCTGGATGGCCTAGTGGTCCCCAGCCTCCCCCAGCTGTCCACCTGGATGCTGTCCGCTCTACACTCCTGCAGACCTCCACCTTGACCCAGGGCCTCCCTCAGACCACACACTGGATGCCACCATCTGCCCTCTGCACTTTGCTCCTGTCTAAGGGGTGAGCTGCTGGCATCTGGGCCCTCTGCTCTGCTGCCTTGAAGGCAAGGTCCTGTGCTGTGTGGTCTCACGGTACCCTCAGCTCTGTGGCTGGCACACAGCAGGGCCTGATGCCTGGGAGTTGGGGAACCCATGGCCCTGGAAGGCAGAGTCAGCTGATAGCAGCCCCCAACCCCAAAGGCCGGCTGTGCCTGCCAGAGCCTTCAGTCCAGAATGTTCTCAGGGTGGGGCCAGCACTGAGCAGTGACAACTGGGGGAGGGCAGGAACTGGCGGTGTGGTGGGGTGCAGGGAAGGCTCCCCTGCTACCCCTGGGTGGGTCTCACCCATGCTGCTGTGTGGTTCTCTGGTAGGGGGGCAGCATCAGCCCAGGGCCGACCGGGGCGGGGCTGTTGGGGACGGCCAGCCGATAAATCCCCAGGCCGAGGGGGTGCTCTCCCACCGGCTGCCATTGTTAAGCCCTCATCACACCCCTGCTGCAGGCAGCAGCTTGTCTGGGGGGCTCTGGGTGGCAGGGGAGCTGCTGTGAGCTCTGGGCCACTGCTGGGGTGCCTTTGGGGCAGGGACTCAGCCTGGAAAGCTCTAAACAGGAACACAGCTGTGGCCTCATCAGGGTCCAGGTAAGGGGGACAGGTGTGGCCATGCCAGGAGGGGAGCTCCTGGCTCCTGGGAGTGTGGAAGCAGTGCTGGGCTTATGAGGAAAACCAGGGGCTTCCTACTGGGGGGTGGCAGCTGCAGAGGGCAGCCTCTAAGATTCCTCTAGAATCTATGACTCCCCAGAACCCAAGCATGGAGAGGGTTCTCAACTCTCTCCACACCCTTCCCTCTACCTGAAGCCCCTCTCTGAGGCTGCCCCACAATGAGTGAGTGAGTGAGTTTCCTTGCCAGCCCAGGGGACTGACATGACTGTCCTGATTCACAGACAGGAGCTCACAGCCCTCGGCCAGGAGGTGGGAGCTGGGCCTGTGTGGTCAGCCCTGGGCGGCTTTCCTCCAGGCTGGGGCTGGACTGGGTGTCTGCAGCCTGGATATGGGGTGCCCCCCTACAGCCCGGCACAGAGTGAGTGCCCGAGGTGCCGCCAGTATCTGATGGGGCGGTGGCAGAGACTCACAGCCAGCGAGCGCAGGTAGGTCTTCTCCTTGGGGCAGGGGCTGCTGTCGCTGGCACCGGTGGGCAGGGGTCGCTCCTGCAGACAGGCCAGCAGTGTGGTCAGCACCAGGTGGCTCGTGGGCTGCTCGGCCCCCAGGGCCCTCCACAGCTGGAAGGTGTGGCTGTGGGCAGAGAGGGCATGTGAGGGCAGTGCTGCCACCGAAGCCTGGCTGGGCTCAGCCACATGAGCAGGCCACCATCACCAGGGCCTGGGTGCCTGGAACAGCAAACTTAGGCTGGGCCCTGAGCCGGACCCTAGTGGGATGGGGCTCAGGGCAGATACGAGCATTGCAGGTTGGTGTGGGAGGGGCCCAAGGCGGGGGCTGGACAGGAGGCCCCTGGTCCCTGCCTGTGGTCTCACATCCGCACTAGCCCCCTCCTGGATCTCCCCACTTTCAAGGTCTCTCCGCCAGCTCCTCACTCATGCTGGAGGTTTCCTAATGTGCCCTGTCTCCCAACTGCTTGTCATCTTCCCTGGCTCCCAGGTCCTGCAGACCACAGCCCCAGCCGGCACTCAAAGTCACGACCTCCAAGCCCTCTGCTCTCTGACCTCCAGCCCCTGCCTGTCCTTCCCTTCCTCTCCTTCCCTTCCTCTGGGCCCCCACATGTGCAGGCCTGGTGTTTAGAGCACTCCTTGTCCCTCACTAATTCCCCCTCAGCCCTTAGGGCTCACCACAAAGTCACTTCCCTCTGGAAGCCTTCCCTGACTACTCCCTCCTAGTCCGGGTTTGCTGGGGCCCAGCTCCTCAGGCCCAACCTGCTTCAAGTGACAGGTCCTCACTAGCATGAGCACAGTGCTTTACAGTTTGTAGAGTGCCCATTTTGCAGATGGGGCCACTAAGGACCGGAGAGAGGAGACCTGTCCTGATCAAGGCCCTGTCTTGAAACTGGGGATCCTGGAGGCCAGGGCTGTCCAGTCCTGTGGCCTTTCCATGGTTCCATGGGGCATGGCTCGGTGAGGCCTGGAGGGAAGGAAGGGACAGCTGGGTTGCCCTGAGATGCTGGTGACCATGATGGCCCTGTTTACTGCCCTAAATGGTCTTAGGGTCTGAGTGTTGGGTGGAAGGGGTTCGAGGGGCAGGAGGGCCCCTGGCATGAGGAGGCTGGGGCTGCGAGGACCACAGGAGGGTGGCTCCATGCGCTCCCACCCCTGCTTTAGGACAGACTCAAGGGTGGCTCTCCTTAAAGCCCTGGGGAAGCCACTCCAGGACCATCTGACCCTTGGCTGGGTGGGCACGACAGCTCGGAGGACTCTATGAGTTTCCACCCAGCTGGAAAGAGCCGGGCCTTTGGAGTCAGAAGGGTCTAGGCTCAGACCCCTACTCTGCCCCAAGCTGGCTGTGTGACCTTGGGGGAGTCACTTAACCCCTCTGAGCCTTGGATTCCTGGCCGCAGAGTAGTGGGCAATGCCCGCCTCAAGAGGCTTAAGCGGGAGGATTCTCCCCCGAGCAAGCGTGCATGCCCAGAGGGTGGGTGTTTCTATTTTGCTGCCTGTGGGCCTGCCTCTCAGTCAGCAGGTGTGAGCCGAGCGCCATTGCGTGCAGACAGTGTCCCAGGGGACCAAGTAGTGGAGGAATCGGCAGGAGTCCCCGAACTCCTGTGCATGACAGCCTCATGGGGACACAGCAGGAAGCGCAGTGTGCCGGATGCTCAGTGCTGCTTGAGAGAAAAAAGCAGTGTGGGGGGCGGGGGAGAGTCTGGGTGCCTTCGGTTTCAGACAGGGCAGTTGGGGACGCATCCCCTGAGAAGGGGACACTTGAGCAAAGCCCTGAGGATATCAGGAGGGAGCCAGGCAGCGATGCAGGGGAGAGAAGCTTCCAGAGAGACAGCCCTGAGACAGCTCAATCCTGGTGTGTTCAGGGGACAGAAAGCAAGGCCAGTGTCATTGGGGTGGAGTGGGGAGGGGAGAGGAGGAGAGGAAGATGGTGATATCATCGGGACCACAGCATGACCTTGATGGCTGCTGTGGAGGCTTTGAATGAGATGGGACCACTGGAGGATTTTACGCAGAGACGTGGCATGGGCCTACGTGTGTTCTTCAAGGACGGGGGGGTGGGCGACTGGAAGTGGGCAAGTCACTGCAGGTGAGAGCTGGTGGTGTCCTGGACTAGGGTGGTGGCAGCGGGGGCGGGACACAGGCAGAGGTGGAGCTGGCAGGGTTTCCTAGGGGATGGGATGTGGTTGTAGAGGAGTCGGATGGCATCAAGAATTCCAGCCTGAGATGCTGGGAGCACAGAGTCACCAGCGGTGACATGGGGAAGCCTGCAGGAGGGGCAGGTTGGGGGAGGCCAGGGGTGTGGCCTGGCTGGGTCAGTGGGAGACGCCTGTGTGACATCCAAGGGCTGCCATCAGGGGGTTGGGGGAGAGGCCTGGGCCAGAGGTGTCAGTATTTAGGGGATATTTGAAGCCACGGGAATGGAGGTGGTCACTGTGAAACTGAGTGTAGCTGAGGAGGAGGATCAGGGGTCAGCCCTGTGGCCCCAGGGCTATGAAATCTGGGAGATGAGGAGGAGCCACTGCAGGAGGCTGAGCGGGAGTGGCCGGGGAGGTAGGAGGAGAACCGGGGAGGGCAGCGTTCCCAGGAGGAGAGAGTCACTGGCTGAGTCAAATTCTGCTGACAGGTCACATAAGGTGGGGACAGAGAATGGACTATTGGACCTAGTGACGCGAGGTTACTGGTAACCTTGACGAGAACCATTTTATTGGAGCAGCAGTGGACAAAGTCTGGTTCATGTGGGTCTAAGAAGGAATGGGAGCTACAAGTCACAACCCAAAGACAAACAACCCAACTCCAAAGTGGAGAAAGGGCTTGAAGAGGCATTTCTCCAAAAAAGATAGACAAATGGCCAATAAGCACATGAAGAGATGCTCAGGGAAACACAAATCAAAATATGTCACTTCACACCTCCCAGGATGGCTACAGCCCCAAGATGAGAGACACCAAGTGCTGGTGAGGATGTGGAGAAACAGAAACCCTGGTACTTTGCTGGTGAAAATAGAGAATGGTGTAGTTGCTATGGAAAATGGTACGGCAGTTCCTCAAAAAGCTAAACATAGTACGGCCACATGGCCCAGAAACTTCACTCCTAGGTACACACCCAAAATAACTGAGAGAAGGGTCTCGAACATGCTGGTATGCCAGTGCTGACGGCATCATTATTCATGACAGCCCAAAGGTGGAGGCAACCTGAGTGTCCGTCAACAGATGAATGGATAAATAAAATGCGGCCTACCCGTGCAGTGGACTATTATTCAGCAATGAAAAGAAATGAAGTTCCGATACATGCTACGGCATGGATGAACCTTGAAAACATTAGGCGGAGGGGAAGAATCCAGACCCGAAAGGACAAATATTATATCATTCCACTTACATGAAATGTCGAGAACAGCCAAATTCATAAGACGGAAAGTAGATTAGAGGTTATCAAGGGCTATGGGGAGGGGAAGATGGGGAATTATTATTTAATAGTTACACAGCTTCTGTTTGGAGTGATAAAAAAGTTTTAGAATTAGACAGTGGTGATAGCTGTGCAACAATTGCAAATGTAATTAATGCCACTGAATCATACACTTAAAAGTGAATAAAATGACAAAGTTTATATTATACATATTTTACTACCATTAAAAAATAATGTAATATGCCAAACCCATTGAACTGTACACTTTAAATGGCCAAATTTTATAGTATGTGAGTTATATCTCAATAAATCTGTTTTTTAAAAAAATGAATGAGAAGACCTCTTCATCTTCCAGTAGGGGTGCACTAAGCTACTTGAATCAGCTCCTCCATTGAAAACAACTACAAAGGTTGGAGAAAATATAAACATGTAGGCTGGGCATGGTGGCTCACACCTGTAATTCCAGCATTTTGGGAGGCAGAGGTGGGTAGATCACTTGAGGTCAGGAGTTCGAGACCAGCCTGGCCAACATGGTGAAACCCCATCTCTACTAAAAATACAAAAATTAGGTGTGGTGGCACATGCCTATAATTCCAGCTACTTGGGAGGCTGAGGCAGGAGAATAGCTTCAACCCAGGAGGCAGAGGTTGCAGTGAGCCAAGATTGTGCCATTGCTCTCTAGCCTAGGTGATGAAGTGAGACCCTGTCTCAAAAAGAAAAGAAAATACAAACAAGGGTCCTGAGAGTATTAAAGAGATGACAAGACTGTAAGAAATTGCAAGGCCAACATGTGGGGAATATGATGACCCTGAGGGGGTGGGAGCAGGAAAGCTACTGATGCCTTGGGGGCATCTGATAATTCTGGAAAATTAGATCCTTTGTTCTGACAGCCTTGTGGGATGAAGGGACAGAGACCTAAGCTCACAGACTGCACAACATGGTTAATCTCATAGGAGACCCTCGGCCACTTTCAGACTGGTGCCTAAGCAGGTGTGAAAAACCCAAGCAAATTTCAGCCACGTTTGAATTGAATGGGGGCACCCAGGGAATCTGAAGCACTGGATTTGGCTTAAGGTAATCACGGGCTTACCTTAGGTATCCTTAGGTGCTTGGCAGAGCAAAGACAAGTTGTTTTTGTTGGAGGAAAATACCTTAATTGTGGGCCCCAAATCATTCCTACATTTTTTTTTCCAAAAACAACATCCAGTATGTAGTCAAAAGATAATCAGACACATGAGGAAGGCACACTCCATCGGTAACATACAGCAAGAATAACAAATAAAGTAGACCTGGAAACTTAGATGTTAGAATCGTCAGGTATGAACTATGAAACAAATATTTGATTATGAATACAGAAATAAAAGACAAGCTTAAAAATGTCTTCAGGGACTAGGAACCTATAAGTGATAGAGCAGGTGAGAAAAAGAACCAAAATGACATTTTAGAAATAAAAAATACCAAATCTGAAATAAAAAAAATGCAATGGAAAACGTTAACATCACATTGACATGGTTAAAGGAGAATTAGTGAACTAGAAGATCACTCAAAATAAATTAGACAGAATTCAGCAATGAGGGACACAAATATGGGGAAGCAGAAGGGAAGTAAGAAATTGTGTTGAATATCTTCCGCTTTCTCCTGCAGATATAATCTCTGCTGCTCCCCATCCTGCCTCATGCCCCAGGAAGCTGACCTGTATACACTGCATCAAGGAGCTCTCTTGACCTTTGGCTTCCAGTTGACTTGGCTAATGGTAAGCACTAGCAAGAGGTCAGAAGGTGGGAGTGGAGGGAAGTCAGGGTATTTATACCTCAGAGTCTCTCCCTGTGGGTGGCCACAGGATTGCCGTGTCCATCTGTCCTGTGGTCTAGCCATATAGACATCCTTGGTTCTGGGAGCACTCCCATTCCCTGCCCCTTTGGTCTAGAAGGTGGCAATGACTCAGCATTGTTACTTTTCCTGGGGCACTGGCCCTTCCCCTGTCAGTCACATTAAACTCTACCCCTTGTCCAAGAGCTCTTTTATTAAATTTTCCACCTCTACCAATTTGTGTTATCTGTTCCCCTCAGCACTCTGAGTGATCTAGTGAAATAGAGGATATGGTAAGATATTGACATGTGCCTAATCAGTGCCCTAGAAGGAAAGTGAGAGAGAATGCAGGAGAAGCACTATGTGGAGAGATAATGGCTGGGATTCTTCCAGGACCAGAATATTCCAGAACAGGAATTCGAGACAGGATAAACATAAAGAAATCCATTCCTAGACACACTGTGGTGACTTATCAGACAAATAAAAACAAACAAAACAACAAACTTTCCCAAACTAGAAAAAACCAGGGTACTGTAAAACCAGTCACAGGATAAAGCACATAGCACGATGAAAAGAGCAGCAGTCCTGCTGACAGCTGACTTCTCAACAGCAGCAATGGAAGCCAGTGACAGTGGGATGTTAGCTTGGCGTGCAGAAAGAAAATAACTGCCAATATTGAATTCTATACCCAGTGAAGTGTCTATCAAGATTGAAGATAAAATAAAGACATTTTCATATAAAAACTGAAAGCATTTGCTAACAGCAGACCCAAACTAAAGGGGGTTCTAAAGGATGTGCTTTAGGTTGGAGGAAAATGGCCTCAGGTGAGGGGTGTGAGGCTTAAAAAGAAATGAAGAGCAAAGAAAATAGTGAAAATGTGGGCAACTCTAAATGAATATTGACTTGTGAGATTTAAAAATATACAGAGTTAAACAACAAGGGCATTAAAATTGAGAGTGTGTTAAGTCAGTTGAAGACTCTGAAGGTTCTTTTTTTTTTTTGGTCTGGAAAGAAAGTAAAGATGGTAAATTCAATCCCAAATATATAAACAATTATATTACATGTAAATTGAATAAATGCTTCAATTAAAGACAAAGGTCGTCAGGCTATAAAAACCCAACTAAATGCTGTTTACAAAAGACACATCTAAAACAAAAGAATGTAGAAATAGCAAAAGTAAAAGTCTGGAAAAAGGCATACTATGCAATATCAACAAAAGAAAACTGGTGTTATTATATGACTAGACACTTAATATTAGACAATATAAACTCTAAAAAACTATAGTAATATTAGGCAAATGGAAATCTCCAAGTATATGCAACAGAATGCCCTTCATATGAAAGTATAAAAATTATAACTCACATGAAATTATAATTTATATGAAATTAGAAAAACAATAAAGTACTTTTAGGAATATGTTTAGGTGCAATAAAACTAAATAAAAGGAAAGCAAAGTAATGATGAACCTTAGATAGGGTGAGCCAGGGGAATGGAAATTAGCAATGGCGGACAACACAATAGAAACGTGTGCAGGATACTTGAATAGGCATATCACCAAAGAGGCTAAAAAGAAATGAAAAGATGTTCAACTTCTTTATTTAATCATGAAAGTGGAAACGAATACCACAATACTGATTAATAGCACCACCAGACTGACTAAAACTTTGATTACTGGCTAAACAGTGAATGCTAAGTGTTAGTAAACTGCGGAGTAACAGGAACTCTAAAAAAAATACTGCTGAGAGTGTGAATCAGTACAAGCTCTTTGGAAACATTTTGCATTATGTATTAGAGTTGGATATATGTATAGCTTTATGATGCAGACATTTCCATCCTAGATGCATACACTGTGGAAACTGAGAGCTTATGTACATTCAGGCACATGTATAAGCAAGTTCACTGCAGCGTTGCTAACCATAGTACCAAACAGGAATTGACCCAAATATTGACCTCTAGTAAAAAGAATAATTGGCATTCATAAAATGGAATACTATACAGCAACAAAAATGAATGAACTACAACATGTTAAAATGAATCTTAGACACATCATATTGGAGGAAAAAAATAAGCCAGACATGCTGGGCATGGTGGCTCATGCCTATAATCTCAGCGCTTTGGGAGGTCAAGGTGGAAGGATTGCTTGAGGCCAGGAGTTTGAGATCAGCCTGGGCAACATAATGAGACCCCATCTCTTCAAAAAAAATAAATTAGCCAGGTGTGGTGATGCATGCCTGTAGTCCTAGCTACTCATGAGGCTAAGGTGGGAGGATCACTGGAGCCCAGGAGTTTGAGGTTACAATGAGCTATGATTGTACCACTACACTCCAGCCGGGGCAACTAAGCAAGACTTTGTCTCAGCAAACAAACAAACAAACAAACACCCAAGCCAAACAACAGAAGAATATTGGAAGACTACATATTGTACAATTCTGTTTATACTTTTAGGACACACCCCACCATGATTTCACGTATTTCTAAGAAAGAAAAAATGGCCAAGATGGGAGTCTTATAGGAGACCCCAACATAGAGCTGGGACCCAAAGGTCTGCATGTATGGTTTAAGGGTGATCGAAATAAACAAACAAAACTCGGCCCTGCAGAAAGAAAAATCGAGAAAACTGTCATGCTTCAGTCAGCACACTGGGTGGAAGTGGGAAGGGTTACGGATGTCCTGAGGATTTGAACCCAAACCTCTTTGGATGCCTGAATTCACACCAATGTGGCCCAATAAAATCTCAAGCAGAGACTTTTAAATTGAAAGTGGTCTCAAACTAACAGTGCCCCCAGGTGCCTGGCAGAAAACTATATAAATCCAGGTGTAAGGCACCATCAATGGAAAATGCACCCTGATTTCATAAATGTTAAAATGTAAAAAAAAATGCTTCTTAGAATTGAGGAAATAAGATAAAAATTCCAATACATAAAATAGAACTGTAAACTTCTAGGTAGCTGAAGACGATGCCTGTTGCCTAGGCCTCCACCTCCCAAAATTTCCTTGAGATACAACAAAAAAACAAGAAGGGAAATAAAAATGCACAAAAACTATGACTCCAGTGCAAATTCAGAGAGTTCCCAAACTTCAAAATTAAGCACAAAGAGAAGAGTATCAACCTTAGCATGAAATCTCTACTGCTCCCACCCTATCCCGTTCTACCATAAGGCTTTGATAAAGGCAGGCTGAGAGAAACTGGGGGGAAAGAGGGAAGGGAGGAGTTAGCAACAGGGCTTGAGATTGATATAAAGCCTAAAGCACCTTCTAGAAGACTAAGTCCACCCTAAGTCTTAAAAAAAAAAAAAAAGTTCAAGTGTCAGAGCCCCAATCACAGAGCAGTGACTTAAAAGTCTACCTGCTTTGGAGGACAGTCTTCAAAATGCACAGATTTTGGGAAAGGAAAGGGCAAGAAAGAAAGCAGAGTATCCTTTGGAGATTAGGTGGTGATAGGGAAAGAGGTAAAAGGGAAAAATGTACGGCCCTGCAATAGAAATGGAACCAAAACATTGGAGGATCCATAATCCTTTTGCTTACCACCCAGACAGTCTATTAAATTATCTGGACTTTGCTGTATTGACAGAAGAGGGTGCCATTGAACTTAAAATCATATAAAACACGCAAAGAACACAAACATGAACAGGAACAAAATGAACAGATCCATAGAATTATTGTAAAAAATGAGAAAACAAAAATCAGCACACGCAAAATAAGGAACGCCCCCTGGAAAAAATCACGATGCAGGAAAAAAACCCTAAGACAACATTCATTCTACGTGTCATTACATATGCTCAAATAAGCATTTAAAAATGTGAAAACTACCTTGAATTATGAGTTCAAAAAAGGACAAAAAAATCCAACAGGATCTGAAAAGAGAGTTGATTGACTTCAGGAAAGAAATGGATGAGATGAAAACATTATCTCAGAAATGAAGGAAGAGTACAAGGTGTCCAAGAGAGATAAGACTCAAATGATAATTTAATAAGGGGCATTTAGGAAAACAAGAAAAGCAACCAAGAGAATGAAAGTGAATTTAAGAAAGAGTAAAAGGGGTCAGAGGGAAAGTAGTGAAAATGGAAGACAGGAGGAATAGCATTTGTATTACTGGAGTCCCTGAGGAAGAAAAACAGCAATGGAACATGACTAATATTTAAAACTGTAACCAAGAAAATTTTCCAAGAATAGCAACCTCAAAAAATTTCAATTCTTTTTTTTCTTCTTGCCCGTGGACGCCCCTGAAGAAGCATCGTTAAAGTCTCTCTTCTTCCTGCTGTCATGTCTAAGTCAGAGTCTCCTAAAGAGCCCGAACAGCTGAGGAGGCTCTTCATTGGAGGGTTGAGCTTTGAAACAACAGATGAGAGCCTTGAGGAGCCATTCTGAGCAATGGGGAATGCTCACGGACTGTGTGGTAATGAGAGATTCCAACACCAAGCGTTCTGGCGGGGGTTTTGGGTTTGTCACTATGCCGCTGCGGAGGAGGTGGATGCAGCCACGAATGCAAGGCCGCACAAGGTGGATGGAAGAGCTGTGGAACCAAAGAGAGCTGTCTCAAGAGAAGATTCTCAAAGATCAGTTGCCCACTTAACTGTGAAAAAGATATTTGTTGGTGGCATTAAAGAAGACACAGAAGAACATCACCTAAGGGATTATTTTGAACAATTTGGGAAAATTGAAGTGACTGAAATCACGACGGGCCGAGGCAGTGGCAAGAAAAGGGGCTTTGCCTTTGTAACCTTGGACGACCATGACTCTGTGGATAAGCTTGTCATTCAGAAATACCCTACTGTGAATGGCCACAGCTGTGAAGTTAGGAAAGTCCTGTCAAAGCAAGAGATGGCGAGTGCTTCATCCAGCCAAAGAGGTCAAAGTGGTTCTGGAAACTTTGGTGGTGGTGGTGGAGGTGATTTTGGTTGGAATGACAACTTTGGTCATGGAGAAAACTTCAGTGGTCATGGTGGCTTTGGTGGCAGCCATGGTGGTGGTGGATATGGTGGCAGTGGGGATGGCTATAATGGATTTGGTAATGATGGAAGCCATTTTGGAGGCTACAATGATTTTGGCAATTAGAACAACGAGTCTTCAAATTTTGGCCCCATGAAGGGAGGAAACTTTGGAGGCAGAAGCTCTGGCTCCTATGGTGGTGGAGGCCAATACTTCGCAAAACCACGAAACCAAGGTGGCTATGGTGGTTCCAGTAGCAGCGGTAGCTATGGCAGTGGCAGAAGATTTTAATTAGGAAACAAAGCTTAGCAGGAGAGGAGAGCCAGAGAAGTGACAGGGAAGCTACGGGTTACAACAGATTTGTGAACTCAGTCAAGCACTGTGGTGGCAGGGCCTAGCTGCTACAAAGAAGACATGTTTTAGGCAGACACTCATGTGTATGGGCAAAAAACTCGAGGACTGTATTTGTGACTAATTGTATAACAGGTTATTTTAGTTTCTGTTCTGTGGAAAGTGTAAAGCTTTCCAACAAAGGGTTTTAATGCAGATTTTTTTTTTTTTTTGCTCCCATGCTGTTGATTGCTAAATGTAATAGTCTGATCGTGATGCTGAATAAATGTCTTTTTTTTTTTTAATGTGTTGTGTAAAGTTAGTCTACTCTGAAGCCATCTTGGTAAATTTCCCCAACAGTGTGAAGTTAGAATTCCTTCAGGGTGATGCCAGGTTCTATGTGGAATTTATGTACAACCTGCTTGGGTGGAGACGCCATTGTCTTCAGAAACCTTGGTGTAGTTGAACTGAGAGTTACTGTTGTCACCTGAAGTTCACCGTTAAAAGGGATGGCCCAAGAAAAGTCATGGAATTATTGGTTATAAAAATGATTGTTGGCACATCCTATGAAATATATGTAAATTGAATAATGGTACCAGATAAAACTATAGATGGGAATGAAGCTTGTGTATCATCCATTATCATGTGTAATCAATAAATGATTTAATTCTCTTGAAAAAAAAAAGATCTCAATCTACATAATCAAAGGATGTACCAGGTGCCTGGGAACATTAACCCAGAATGATCAGCTCTGAGACATTTCCTAAATGATTAGATTTCAAAGATTACAAAAAAACTTAAAGTCTCTGGGCAAAAAGATCAAATAACTTACAAACGCCAAAAAAACCCCTATTGTCATTAACTTTTAAAAAACAACGCAAGGCAACGATGCAACAGCATTTAAAAAATACTTAATAAAAGAAAATGTGAACAAAGAATTTTATATCCAGCCAAACCATTCTTCAAATAAAGAACTTTCAACATAAAAGAACCTAAAGAATTCTGAATCTTTTGGAGGATGAGCTTCTTCAGACTAAGATGACTGGAAAACTTCAGCCTAGGAGCCGATGGCATGCCTGTAAACACAAAGTATGGAGATGAGGGTAGAGCAGTAGAGTGTGAATGTTCAATGTTTTGACAAAGTACAAATATGTAACTGAAAAATGGGAGAAGGAGACAGAAAGAGGAAAATAGAACAATTTCACTAATTGTTGTGCAGAAAACAGGTGGGAATTAAAGAGTATTGGGGCAGGAGGTGGGACACGGATACAGGATCAAATTGACGACTAGCTATCACAGGGATGGGGCAGAAGCACCTTTCCATAAGGCACGCCCACTGGCGCGCCATGTCAGTTTACCATTGCCATGGCTACACCGGGACGTTACCACCTCTTTCCATGGCATGACCTGACGACCCTGAAGTTACCACCCTTTTTCTAAGAATTTCTGCATAACCTACCCCGTAATTTGCACATAATTAACTGCAGAAGTGCCTCTGAGCTGCTCCTCTGGGCAGCCCTGCTCTGCAAGGAGCAGGCCTCTGCTGCTGCTGTGCAGGGCCGCTTCAATCAAAGTTGCTGTCTAACACCATGGGCTTGCTCTTGAATTTTTTCCTGGGCAAAGCTAAGAACCTTCCTGGGGTAAGCCCCACCTTTGTGGCTCACCTGCCCTGCATCAGTATCAAATAAAAAGGATAAACCTGGCCGGGCACGGTGGCTCACGCCTATAATCCCAGCACTTTGGGAGGCCGAGGAGGGGGTGGATCACCTGAGGTCAGGAGTTCAAGACCACCAGCCTGGCCAACATAGCAAAAGTCTGTCTTTACCAAAAATACAAAAATCAGCCAGGCGTGGTGGTGCACACCTGTAATCCCAGCTACTTGGGAGGCTGAGGCAGGGGAATTGCTTCAACCCAGGAGGCGGAGGTTGCACTGAGCTGAGATTGCACCACTGCACTCCAGCCTGGGTGACAGAGCAAGACTCTGCCACACACACACACACACAAGATAAACCTGATGTTAAAGGGCTGAATAATAAAATGAGGACTAAGGGACTAAGGGCATTAAAATAGGTTAGGAGCACAAAGGTAACAACTAGGACGAAAATACATTTCCCAGATTAAAACAAAATTGAAGTTAAAGAGCAAAGAATGCACCTCTTGTAGAAAAAGAAACAGCAAATATCATGAAATACACCCAACTACAAAATGTCACGACAGACAAACATATCAATCGCATCAATATCGACAGGCTTCACTCACCTATTACAAAAGATTTTCAATTTGGATTACAAATCAGGACAAACTTTGTGCTGTATATAAGATGGAGACCTAAAACGAAGGGATTCCCAAAGGCTAAAATAAAGAAGTAGAGAAATGCATACTGGGCAAATGGAAAAATAAAAACGCAGGTTAATGATTCTGAACAGACAGTAGAATTCAAGTCCCCAAAACATTAAGTGTGACAAAGCAGGGCATCTCAATAGTAAAAGTCACGGTTCATAAATATAGAATACTTATGACTATGTATGTGCCAAATAACATGGCAATCACCTTCACAAAGTAAAAGTCCAGGGATTGAAAGTATAGATAGAGACACACCAATGTTTCTTTAGTGAGACTTTAACACACACTCAGTCCAAGACAGATCAAGAGGACAGAAATTAAGTATGTAGAAAACCTCGACAACACAATCAAGGTAAACCTTATACATATAGAGGCACACCTCGTTTTACTGTGCGTCACTTTATTGTACTTTGCGGATATTGCATTTTTTACGAGTTGAGGGTTTGTGACAACCCAGCATCGAGCAAGTCTGTTGGTGCCATTTTTCCAGCAGCGTGTGCTCACTTCATGCCTCTGTGTGATATTTTGGTAATTCTCACAGTATTTTAAACATCCTCATTATTATTAATCTGTTATGGTGATCTGTGATCAGTGATCTTTGCTGTTACTATTGTAATTGTTTTAAGGCACCATGAGCCACACTCATATAAGACGGCAAACTGAATCCATAGATGTTGTGGGTTCTGACTGCTCCACCCACTGGCCGTTCCCCCATCTCTCTTCCTTTCCTTGGGCCTCTCTATTCCCCAAGACACAACAACATTGAAATTAGGCCAATTAATAACTTAACATGGGCTGTAAGTGTTCAAGTGAAAGGAACAGTCCCATTTCTCTCACTTTAAATCAAAAACTAGAAATGATTAAGTTCAGTGAAGAAAGCATGTTGAAAGCCAAGATAGGCCCAAAGCAAAGACTCTTTTGCCAAACAGTGAGCCAAGCTGTGAATACACAGGAACAATTATTGAAGGAAATGAAAAATGCTACTCCAGTGGACACACACATATGAAGAAAATGAAACAGCCTTATTGCTGATATGGATAAAAGGTTTTAGTGGTTTGAAGAGATCAAACCAACCACAACATTCTCTTAAGCCAAAGCCTAATCTAGAGCAAGGCCCTAACTCTTCCACCCTGTGAAGGCTGAGAGAGGTGAGGAAGCTGCAAAAGAAAAGTCTGAAGCTAGCCGAGGTTGGTTCGTGAGGTGGAAGGAAAAAAGCCATCTCCATGGCATAAAAGTGCAAGCTGAAGCAGCAAGTGCTGGTGGAGAAGCTGCAGCAAGTTATCGAGAAGATCTAGCTAAGATCACTGATGAAGGTGGCTACACTAAACAACACATTTTCAATGAAGAAACCACCTTCTATTGGAAGATGCCATCTAGGACTTCCATAGCTAGAGAGGTAAAGTCAAAGCCTGGCTTCAAAGCTTCAGAGGACAGGTTGACTCTTGTGTTAGGGGCTAATGGAGCTGGTGATTTTAAGTTGAAGCCAATGCTCATTTCCCATTCTGAAAATCCTAGGGCCCTTCAGAATGATGCTAAATCCACTCTGCCTGTGCTCTAGACATGGAACAACAAAGCCTGGTTGACAGCGCATCTCTTTACTTCATGGTTTACTGAATATTTTAAGCCCACTGATGAGACCTACTGCTCAGAACTAAAATATTCCTTTCAAAATATAAGTGCATATTGACAATGCACCTGTCACCCAAGAGCTCTGCTGGAGATGTACAAGGCAATTGATGTTGTTTTCCTGCCTGTGAACACGACAACCATTCTGCAGCCTGTGGATCAAGGGGTCATTTTGACTTTCAAGTCTTATTATTGAAGAAATACACTTTGCAAGAGGGTAGCTGCCATAGATAGTTGTTTCTCTGATGCATCTGGGCAAAGTACATTGAAAACCTTCTGGAAAGGATTCACCATGCTAGATGCCATTAACAACATTTGTGATTCATGGAGAGGAGGGCAAAAGAGCAACATGAACAGCAGTTTGGAAGAAGTTGATTCCAACCCTCACAGATGACTTTGAGGGGCTCAAGACTTTGGTGGAGGAAGTAACTGCAGATGTGGTAGAAATAGCAGGAGAACTAGAATTAGAAGTGGAGCCGGAAGACTGAATTGCTGCAATCTCATGATCAGACTTGAAGAGATGAAGAGCTGCTTCTTATGGATGAGCTAAGAAAGTGGTTTCTGAGATGGAAAGTACTCCTGGTGAAGATGCTGTTGAAATGACATCAAAGGATTTAGAATATTCCATAAACTTACTGATAAAGCAGTGGCAGGGTTTGAGAGAATTGACTCCAAATTTGAAAGAAGTTTTACTGTGGGCAAAATGCTATCAAACAGCATCACATGGTACAGAGAAATCTTTCAGGAAAGGAAGAGTCCACTGATGCTAAAACGTCATTGTTGTCTTATTTTTAAGAACTTACCAGACACCTGAACCTTCAACAGCCACCACCCTGACCAGTCAGCAGTCCTCACCACCCACCAGCAAGAGGATCCCGACTTGCTGAAGGCTCAGATGATCATTAGCAATTTTTAGAACTAAAGCATTTTTAAATTAAGGTAAGTACATTGTTCTTTGAAAAGACACAATGCTATTGCCTACTGAATAGACCACAGTATAGTATAAACAGAACTCTTATGTGCACTGGGAAACACGGAGGCACACGTGACTGCTCTATTGTGGTGGCCTGGAACCGAACCCGTAATATCCTGAGATATGCCAGTATCTCAAACTCTACACCCTGACAACAGAAAATACACCTCCTTCTTGAGTGCCAATGGGACATTCACAAAAAGCATTTAAAAGATTAGTAAATTTCATAAGGTAAAAACTTTACAGACAACACTCTCTGACCACAGTGCAGTAAAACTAGAAATTATTCACAGAACCACAAATGCGCTTCCACGTGGAAATCAGACATCTTCCTGGAAACAACTCTTGGGCTCTGGGAGCTTATGACACCCCTGTTCTGGTGGCTTCTGAGTGTTCACTGAAATGGGAGCAAGGCCAGCAGCTGGGGCCAGGGACCTGTGTGTGTGCGGGAGTCACTGTCTCACTGCCACGTGCGCCCCAGGCTGGAAGGAGGGTGACAGTGAGGACAGGTGAGGGGGAGTAAGAGGGGCGCAGGGCAGTGCACGGCAGGTCCTGGGGACAAGGCTCGCTGGGTCTGGAGACGAGCTGTAAAGGCGGGAGTGCCTGAAGCTGGTGATGGTCACACCAAGGGATGGCCGGGGGAGTGGGTGGCTGTGGGGGATGGAAGACAAGGTCCTTGGGAGAGAGGAGATCCAGGCCTGGAGAAGTCAGCGTGAGGGGAAGACAGGGAAATCCCCCAGGAGTCAGGCATGGGGAGTGAGCTAGGGGGTGTCCCTGACTGGAGCGAGGGGCCATCCAGGACAGGTGCATGGTAGGTAGGTGGCAGGGCGTATGGACTGAGGACTTGGGAGGCAGAGCTGGGACTTTGGGAAGGAAGGGCCATGAGCAGTGACAAGGACCCTAGCCTATCTCTAGGCCCAGGGGTCTGAGGGCTGTGAGAGAAAAGCCAGCCCCACCTGAGAGGGCTTTGATGGCCTCTGGCGGATATAGTGGGGTGGTCTGTGGAGGGGCAGGAAGGAGAATAGAGTGTTTGTAGATGAGAAGAGACAGAGGGGTTTGCTGCTGGGCGGTGAGGCTTCAGTGTGGGCTGGGGTCTTGCCAGGAGCACCCAGGGTCCTGTGGCCTCTCCATCACGTGACAGTGTGGCCTGGCTGGGGCAGGTGTTTCATGTGGAGCCAGGACAGGAGACAGTGAGCAGTGCCTCCCATGTGCCCGCCCAGGAGGTATGCAATGATGAACAGATGTGGGCTCCCTCCAAGCACCCAGCCCTATAGAAGTCCCTGTGGGCCATGACAGGGGCAGACAGGAGGGCAGAGGCCACCACCCCTGCCTGGGGAGAGGACGGGGAGTGGGCAGTGAGGCAAGAGGGGCAGGCACCTGTCCAAGGGGATGGAGATGTTCAGGAAGGTGGCCACCAGCTCGCGGGTGTGGCTCTGGGCCAGCAGGGTGATGGCATGCAGGGTCTTTTCCTTGGCTTGGGGGATGTGGACAGAGCACAGGCGGAGGCGGATGGCCTGGGCCATGCTGGAAACCTGTGCAGAGAGGGAGAGGTCTGGCAGGGAGGCCCAGCCCTGCCCTGGGAGCCTGAAGGCAGAGGGAGGTCTCACCCTGATGAGCACGGAGCCCCTTCAGATATGGCCCTGTCCTGAGCCATCTGGGTGGGGGGGCACAGCCCTGCCCCGGATGCTTGGTCTGAAGAGAAGTCCCAGTCTTGGGGGGACAGGTCCTGCCATGTTCTGCATGGCATTTGAGGTCTTTGTATGCTGTCCACGCTGCCCAGGTAGACACTGGAAGGTCCAGGCCCCCTGCCTCCCATCTCATTCCTAAACATGCCACTTTGCACATGGGGTGCCCTGTGCCTGGGGCACCCTGCCTTCTCCTTGGGGTCTCTCCTGCTCATCCCTAATGCCCAGTGCCAGTCTCCCTGTCTGAGCTCACCCACTTGCAGGACTTGGCACTGGGCATCCTCTCTCTGGGGTGCACCCCTCACCTCCCTGCAGGGTCCTCCTCCCCCACATCATATCCCCATACGCTGTCCAGGCAACATCTGCCTGTGTGTCCATTTTCCCCGAGACCTCAAGCTCCTCGAGGGGCTGGTCTGTGCTGTCCCCTTCCTTTCCCACCATTCCCATATTACGGCACACAGGGGCTGCTCAGACCCCGCAGTCACCACCCAGGACCCAGGGGACTTGCTTGGGCCATTCATTCATTCATTCATTTGCTCATTCAAAACCATCAGACTAGTTGCTTCCTAGGGTGGGATCTGTGTCTCCCCCATCAGGCTCAAGGACCTGAGCCCTGGATGCTGACTGCTGGGCCCGCCCTCCGCCCCCTGGCCCTTCCTGGCCCAGCCCCAGCGCCCTCACGATCTCCAGCTTGGCCCCGTGCTCCTGGACGGCTGTGAGCAGCATCTCGGAGGCCGCCTGCACGCGGAAGGGGCTGGTGGAGCCCAGGCC
The DNA here is from genome assembly GCF_029289425.2 of Pan paniscus. Classification (NCBI taxonomy): domain Eukaryota; kingdom Metazoa; phylum Chordata; class Mammalia; order Primates; family Hominidae; genus Pan; species Pan paniscus. The sequence goes on from NC_073256.2 coordinate 158,866,222, forward strand.
GTCGATGGCCGTCCAGATGAGGTCGTTCAACTCTGCCAGTGTGAGCTGCTACATGATATCCTGTACAGCGGGGGTGGAGAGAGGCCATCACCTTGGGCCCCCTGGGCCTGGGCGTCCGCCTCCCCACTTCCACTTTTACCCCTTCTCCTTTGTCCCAGGATCTCGCAAGTCTCTGAGCATAGCTGGCCTCCTAAGCCCCACTCCTCTGGGTTCCAAGCACCTGTCAGTGATTTGCAGTCTAGACTTGCGCACATCCACATCTGTCAGAGCCAACCACGGCCCCAGCTCTTTCCCACACTCACACTCCGTGCTTGTCTCAGGACTGGGTGGCCAGGCCAGCCTCCCCTCTCCCCTCCTCTGCTGTCCTCTGCCCATAGGGCTTCCTCATCTGCCAGCCTCAGCCCTGTGGGGTGTCCCCCTGCCAGGCTCCAGTCCTCCTTATGAGCATTTATCAAAGAGAAAGTGAACTTCCTGGCTGTGAAGGAGCTTCGAGGTCACCTGGGCCAACCCCCAGTCCCAGAAGGGTGTGTGGGCTGCCGTCAGCCTCGGAGCAGGTCAGGGTGGGTGCAGCCAGGACCCAGCTCCTGTCCCAGGACAGGCAGCACTGTTCCAGGACCCTGACACCCTCTGTCCATCTCCTCCTAGGAGTGGCTTTAAAGGTCCAGGATGGTGGGTCTCGCCTCTGCAAGCAGCCGTGAGCTCAGGGGTAAGGAAGGGGTTCTAGAGAAATGCAAGATGATGGGTGTGACCCCCGCCTCATAGCCTCAGACTATAGCCTCCTGGAGGGGGGATCGGGCCTCAGTCACTGCTGCAAAGGTAGAACTTTCTGGAAAGACTTTAGGCATTGTACCACTAGCTGTACACAGCTATTTATATTTCAATTTAAGTACAATTAAAAATTCAGTTCTGCAGTAGCACTAGCCACATTTCAAGTGCTCCATGGCTCCCCGTGGCCAGTGGCTACCTTGGGTAGCACAGAGATAGAACACGCCCATCCTCCCAGAGGGTTCTCTGCACAGTGGGGACACACAGCATTGAACCGAAGGAAGTTAGAAGCTAAAGGAGGGATAGGAGAGCAGCCTGACAGAAAATTAGGGCATTTGCAAGGATGTCAGGATGGCAAAATGCTTCTTTGCATGTTAGGATATTTGTTGGAGTGCCTGCAATCTGTTAGGACGTTTCTAAATATATTAGAACATCAAATTAAGTGTTAAATAATGGATGTTAGAATATTTATTAGAATCTTTTAATTCTAAAATTTTGATACAGTGTTTGTGAGAATGTTAGAGTATTAGCACAATGGTTAGAATGTTAAAATAATTTTAGTGGAAGATTTGTGGTAAGAACTTTTAAAAAGAATATTATGTTATTATACATTTGGCTAGAATATTTGTTAGATGAATAAAATCATTTGCTAGAATGTTAAACTTTTGCTTAAAGCTAGCATTTAGAATGTTTGTGAAGAAATTCAACTTGGAATGGTGGTTAGATTCTCAGAATACTACAATCTCAGGATTGGCAAAGACTTTGGAGCCATCTCCCTTCAATCAAGGGCAGGAATAAATGTGAGATAAAGGTGGCAGTGATGGTAGAAGTGGTGGTGGTGGTGATAATGATGGTGGTGCAGGGTCATAGTAATGCAGATGGTGATGGTGGTTGTAGTCATGGTGATGTGGTGGTTGTGGCAATGGTGGTTATGGTGATGGTGGTGGTGACAGTGATAGTGATCATGATGGTGATGGTGATGATGCTTATGGTGATAGTGATGGTGGTGGTGATGGTGGTGATAATGTTGGTGGTGGTGACAGTGACCATGATGGTGGTGATGATGATTACAGTGATCATGATGGTGGTGATGATGTTGGTGGTGATGACTGTGGGGGTGGTGATGGTACTAATGGTGGTGGTGGTGATGATAGTGATGTTGATGATGCTTATGGTGATAGCAATGGTGGTGGTGGTGGTGATAATGTTGGTGGTGGTGACAGTGACCATGATGGTGGTGATGATGATTACAGTGATCATGATGGTGGTGATGATGCTGGTGGTGATGACTGTGGGGGCGGTGATGGTACTAATGGTGGTGGTGGTGATGATAGCGATGGTGGTGATGATGGTGGTGATAATGTTGGTGACAGTGATCATGATGGTGGTGATGATGATTGCAGTGATCAGGATGGCGGTGATGATGTCGGTGGTGAGGGAGATGGTGGTGATGGTGGTGATGATGATGCTGTGGTGGTGGCGGTGGTAGTGGTGGTGATGATGCTTGTGGTGATGGTGGTGGTAGTGATGATGGTGACAGTGATGCTGGTGGTGGTGGCTGTGATGGTGATGGTGGTGATAATGGTGGTAGTGGTGACAGTGACAGTGATCATGATGGTGGTGATAATGCTGGTGGTGATGATGACAGTGGGGGTGGTGATAAAGATGTCATGTATCCAAGACTACATGAGGAGTTAGGGGCAAATGTGGGACCAGAACCTAGGCCCAAAGTGTCTGTTTTCCAGCTGGAAGCTTCTCAGCCCTGTGGTTCTATGATGGTTCTGTGATTAGCAGACCCTCCCATCCTCTCCCTTCTACTGCTCCCGTCTGTCTGGGGAGAGCCAGAGCTGGACACCCGTGGTCTGTGTGCAGGGACCACATGGGGTGAAGCAGCTGTCCCTTCAGTGAAACTCTTCCTTCCCGGCCCTGCCTCTGCCTTCAGGGCAGGTTCTGCAGGGTAAACTGCAGCCAAGTAAGGTATTCTTCCTTCTGGACACAAACAGTGAGTTGGCCCTAGGGCTTTAGGTTTTCCACACTAAACTTCTAACTGGCCTCAGCACACCAATGGCTTGCAACAGTTGCTGAGAGCACGGGTTCTGGAGTAGCTGGGGCTGGATCAAATTCCAGTGGGGCACTGACTAGCCCTGTGCCATCATTTCTTCATCATTTGGTTCAATTCAGTTTATAAAACTTGAGGAAGTGATGTGGTAATGTCTGTGAAGCCCCTGGCATAGGTAATAAGTAGGCATCTAATGTGTGCTGGCCCCCCAAACCTTCCTGGCTCCACCTCAACAACATGAGAGAGAGTGAGCGAGCGCATTTACCCACCACTCCCCACTCCCCAGATATGTGGTGTGCTCTGGTCGCACCCCTGCCCTGCCCTCCACTCTAAGGACTTTGACCTTGATGACTTGGAAGCTGCAGAGCTGGAAGATGTGGTTCTTTGCCATCTCCTGGGGGCCCAGGGGAGTGGCCTTCTGGTCTCTGCTGTTCCAGAGTGGGGCTCCGTCCGAATGGGCCTGGGAGAGCTCCTTGGGGGCCTGTGATTCTGCCTGCAAAGCTTCTCCTGCTGGCCAGGGGCAGGGTGGGTGAGGGCAGGGCGAAGGTGGTCTTGGGGTCTAGTTTGGGACAGGGCAGGGTTAGGGTAGGGTCATTTGTAATCAGGGTCAGGCCTGTGCCCAGTTTGGGGACTGGGATCAGAGTGGTGGGGGTCAGGGTGAGGCCATTACAGGGTTATGGGTCAGATCCGGGTTGGGTCTGGGGGTAAATCTGGGGCAAGGTTGAGGTCAGGGGTGCGGGTGTGGGTCTGCCAGAGGTTGTAGCTGGGGTGGAAGTTGGTGCTCAGAACTCATAGAACTCACCTTTGTGGCGCATCAAGAGCTGGTAGAGATGGCTTGCCCCTTCCAGGCTGCAGCGCTGGGTGGCCCTGTCTGGGTCCTGGCACAGCATCCCCAGTATGCCCACCAATTGCCCAATCCTTTTGAAGTCCTCTTTTGGCTGTGTTAAGAGTACGGGAATCACTGATGGCAGAACCTCCCTGCAGAGCCCTGCCACACACTCACCCAGCACGGCCTACATCAGAGGTGACCCTCCAACGGTGTGGCAGGGCTGGGACTGGGGGCTGGGCAAAACATTCAGTAATCAAGAAAAGTAATATTTTAGGTGGCCGGGTGCGGTGGCTCACACCTGTAATCTCAGCACTTTGGGAGGCCGAGGCGGGCGGATCACGAGGTCAGGAGATCGAGAACATCCTGGCTAACACGGTGAAACCCTGGCTGTACTAAAAATACCAAAAATTAGCTGGGCGTGGTGGCGGGCGCCTGTAGTCCCAGCTACTCGGGAGGCTGAGGCAGGAGAATGGCATGAACCCGGGAGGCAGAGGTTGCAGTGAGCCGAAATCGTGCCACTGCACTCCAGCCTGGGCGACAGAGCGAGACTCCGTCTCAAAAAAAAGAAAAAAAAAAAAAAAGAAAAGTAATATTTTAATGCACTATTTAGAAAAATCAGAATAAGTGCAAAAAACTCTGTGGTGAGCAAAATCTCAAAACTGTAAGTAAAGTCAGGATCTGACCCTGGTTTTGCATGTCACCTCACCTGTCCTACCCTCATCCTGGTCCTGGTTTAATAAAACTTTATTTACAAAAGCAGGTGGTCAGCCCATGGGCCATAGCTTGCCAAATTGAGTTTTAAAAACATCACATGAAAACATGAATCATCTTGATTACAGAGTTTTTTGTTTCTGTGGTAAATTTTGTGCGCAAGGTGAGTATCTTGCTTGCCTTACCCTGGTCCAGTCCTCTGATGTTGAAATTGATTTTGAGTGAATTGAAGCCACTTTAATTGTCCTCCTCCTCCTAGGGGTGCAGGGTCTTTCCCTTGGCAGAACAGTCCCCCCTCCTTCCAGCACTTCTGCCTCCTGCCCTCATTAGACCAGGCAGCCACCAGGCATTAGGGCAAGGAACTTATTTCCCCATCCCCCTGAGTATGCCTAGGGAGTTAATGCGGGTTTGGGCTCATACTCGCGGAAGCGCACTCTCTGACAATGTGCTGATGCAACTCAAGGGCAGTAGCGACAGATGAGGGCTGTGAGCCATGTCACGATAGGGGCTGCACTGGCGGAAGGGTGGTGGGGTGGCCACTCCATGCAGCAAGGAACCCCTAATCAGGCGCAGGGCCGTACAGTTTACCAGCCTTCTCACGGCCTCCGCCCCATCTGAGCTCCACCATATCGCTCTAGGGAGGGGTCATTTCCATTCACTTTACAGGTGAAAAGCTGGGGCTCGTTGAGGAGAAACACCTGTACAAGGCCTCAGGTGCATAGACAGGTGCTTAGCTCCAGGGTCAGGGTTCAGGGTTCAGGGTGACCTGCCTTCAGATCCCAGCTGTGAGGCCTCGGGCAGGTCCTACCCCTCCCTGCCTGTTCCCTCAGTTGCAAGGAGGGAGATTGCCTGGGCCGCCAGTCAATATGGAGCCCGGCTGTGCTGTCGGGTATTCAGGGATCCACTCTGTCCTGGAGGCAGGTGTCCAGGGGGCCTTGAACCCTATGAACCCTGGGAGGATCTGGGAGGAGGGCGGCTCTGGCTGGGCCCTTGCAATCCAGGGCAGGAGGCCCAGCCGGCAGAGCGGGTGCGGGACGTGGGACCGGCGAACCGCGTACTCACGTCCAAGTAGCCATTGTGGTTCAGGAATTTGAGGAGGATCATGCAGCTGTGCACAGCCCGCTGCCGCTCATGCGCCTTCTCCGGCGCCAGCCAGATGTACAGGTGCTGTGGGGCGGGCAGGGTCAGGGAGAGGATTCTGCGGGGCCCTCGGCCCAGGCCCCGCCCACTCGGCCCAGGCCCCGCCCACCGACTTTGACACCACCCCCCCGCCCCCCACAAGGCTCCATCCATCCTCGGCCAGGCTCTGCCTGCTGCACTTACAAAGGCATCTGGAGACTGGTACGTCAAATAGTTTTTAAGCCAAATCTGAGCTCTTTATTAAGGTGATATATGATTAGATATATAATTAGTGGCTCTGAAGTAGGATGAGGGTACATGGTATTTGGAGATTCTGTGACCCAGTGGTGTCCCAGAAACACATCTGTGACTTCCCCAAGACGCGCTGGGCTCCTCTGCACTGCTCACCTTTGCCCTGCGTGCCCTCTGCCTGCTGGGCCCCTCCCTTCCCTTCTCTGCCTGTGGCTGCCTTAGTCCTCAGCCAGGGCTGCGAGAAGTCCCGTTGGGCTTGACCTCTGAGCCAGAGCCAGCCTCCCCTCCCTGGGCTTCCGCCTGCCCCGGGACTGTCATTGCCTGCTCTGGTCTCTCTCCTGACAAGGTGAGGGAGGGCAGGGGGGAGTGGGGGCAGCAGGTTTGGGAGACCCTTCAGGGGACACTGCAGGGGAAGTTCTCTAGGAGGGGAGGGCGGGACCCTCATCAGCCTTCTTTCTTTCTTTCTTTCTTTTTTTTGAGGCAGAGTTTCTCTCTTTTGCCTGGGCTGCAGTGAAGTGGTGAGATCTCAGCTCACTGCAACCTCCATCCCCCGGGTTCAAGCGATTCTCTTGCCTCAGCCTCCTGAGTAGCTGGGATTATAGGTGCCCACCACCATGCCTGACTAATTTTTTTTTTTTTTTTTTTTTTTTTTTTTGTATTTTTAGTAGAGATGGGGTTTTACCATGTTGGCCAGGCTGGTCTCGAACTCCTGACCTCAAGTGGTCCACCCGCCTTGGCCTCCCAAAGTGTTGAGATTACAGGCGTGGGCCACTGTGCCTGGCCTATCAGCCCTCTTTCTACCAGGCCACCTGCTGTCTCTCCCTCCCCAGTGCCCCAAACCACTGTGATCCCTAAGTGCGGGTGGCCCTCACCCCTCCTGGTTCCTGGACCACTCGAAGCCCCCAGGTCCCGCCCTGTCTCCTCTGGGATGCCCTCCTTTGGAGTCTGGCCATAGGCTGAGGACCCCTCGGCCCCAGCCGACTGGCCTCCCCGCAGCCTCACCGACAGCAGGAAATGCAGCTCGTCAGCGGTGGGGTTCTGCATGATGAGGCTTTGCAGCATGAAGTCCAGCGCCTCCATGGTCCTGCTGTACAGGCTCTGTGTAGAGAGAAGGGTGGTCAGGCAGTGCCACGCCCAGGTGGACGCAGGGCTTGAGGAGCGCCTACTTCCTGCATGTGCCGGGCTACTCACCACTGGGGCTTGCCACCGTGCCTGCAAGGGGGCCGCCATGGCCCCCATTTGGCAGATGTGGGGACTGGGTGGGGAGGCCTCTGGTGATCACCCAAGGGCACAGGTGTCTCAGTGGCCCAGACGAGTTCATTCCCAGCAGGGCTAGCTTCACAGGAGGATGCCCTGAGTGGTCCCAGGGTCCCGGGCTGAAAAGGGCCCTGCGCTGGGTGAATGCTCTGGAGGTTCTTAGGTTTGAAGCAGGGGCTGGCATCTTCATTTTGCCCAGGCCCTGCCAATGATGCAGTGGGCTGAGTTCTGGGTCTTACATGCCATGCTCCTAATCTTTACTGCTTTGCTTACTGGGCATGTTCAGGGAAGGAGAGGACCAGAGAAATGCCCCCAGCTACCCTCCCTTCAAGGGCCCACTAGGAGCAGAGCCCTGGGGCTCTGGTCACTCAGTAGGTGCCCTGGGGAGACTTACTTTGACTCTCTGAGCTTACTTTCCTCACCTGAGAATGGCATGAAGTCAGCCTCACCTGCCAGAATGGAGGCAGGCAGGGGATTGGAGTCAACAGGAACCCCAGCTCAGTGCTCCCAGCTCCCAGCGCCGGACCCCCAGACACCAGGTGGCACTCCCTGGGTGAGCCAGCCTCAGTGTCACCGTGTCATCAGGTAACGGGGTCATTCTGAACTGTGGTGGGATTGGGGTGTGGCCAGGGGCCACCCTTCTGGAGGGCTGTGTTGCCCTGGTCCCAGGACACCCTCGTTCTCTCACCACCCCACCCTAAGTGTCTGTCTGTCTAGTTCCAGCCTGGACTCACCCTTGGGGGGTAGGGTCGGGGTTCAAACCCTGCCTCTCCCACCAGACAGCCTCATTTCTCTGAGCATTTCTTTACTCTGGGGCCGCTGCTGGGAAGGTGAGATAACTGATCTAGGGCCTGGCACCTAGCAGGGGCTCAGTTAACACTGACTCTGGCCACAGGCCGAGGACCGCAGACACACCCGAAGCCAGGCACGGTGACTGTGCCCAGGAGCCACTCATGTACCCAGTGGTGGCCATGAGCAATGGCAGGCATCTCTCTGCAGGGGTGGCTTTTACTGAACAGAACCCAGGAAGGGGTGGCCACTGGCCAAGTGCTGAGAGCAATCCTGGAGTTCCTTCCCCCAGCCTCCTGGGGTGGCAGGGTGGGCTGGGCACGGCCTGGGCACGGCACCACCTCTGAGTAGCTGTGTGGTGAGACTGAGCCCACCCTGCAGGGAAGGTGACTCACTCCAGGTGTTGCAGGGACCCCTACAAGGTTGGGGAACTCATCTCCCCTCCTCTCCGCTTCCCTTGGGCTGCTGGGGAGCTCAGCGAAAACTCAGACCTGACCCTGCCACATAGCATGGCGGCCAAGGCCTGCAGGGCTGGGCAGCACCGGCTTGCCAGCCTCTTCCCGCTGGCTCTCAGGACTGGCAGGGAGGGAGGGAGGCCACACGCGCCACTGTTTACAGGGTGCTCCTCCACGCCACTGCTCACCCAGTGTCTCAGTTCAGTCGCCAAGTGTTAAGTACCATTGGCCCTGTTAGTATCACCCCCATTTTACAGGTGGGCAAACACACTGCGGCATATAGCACACAGCAAACCTGTAGGTGCTCAGAGCAGTGAAGAACTGCCCTGGGTCCCCAGCCCTGGTGCGTCCAGCCTGCCCGCTCCCGAGCCACGGGCCACACCTGGATGTTGGGAGGCTCCAGAAAGAGGCAGGTGTGCTTCTCCAGGGCATCCAGCAGTGGCAGGGCAAACACGCTGCGGAAGCAGGTGGACAGGAGCTGAGACTTCCTTTCCAAGTCTATGGGAGGCCTCAGCTTGCTGTTGGGAAGACAGAGGGCCATTAGCATGGGGCTGGGGCCTGGGGAGGTCCCTGAGTGGCGTCTGCCTTCATCCCTGCAGACTTCAGGCCTTCAGCTGTTCACAGAGACTCTTGTGCACACATCTGCCTCCCTGGCCCACCTGCCTCTGCAGGGCCTTGAGCTGGGGCATCCTGGCCAGGTGATGTCCTGGTCCATCTCTCCTCTCAGTCCCTGGCTTTAAATGCCACCCTGATGCTGTCTAAGGAGCATCTCCATCTTGATGCATTCCCCCAGGGTAGCTGCACCTGCAGCCCGCCCCATCACAGTGGACTGCAGTGCCGTCCTCCTTGCTGCTTGGGCGAAGCCTCAGCACCTTCTCCATTCTCTTCCCTCCCTTGAAAGCTGCATCCAGCCCTCCAGCAGCTCCTGACAGCTCTACCATCACAATTTATTCGACATTTAAGGACTTCTTACTCTTAATCAGACCACTTGTTACTTTTCTCCTGGATTGTTCTAGGGAGTCCTGACTGGTCCCCCATTTTTTCTTGGAAGCTCCATCTACTCCCCACACTGGATCCAGACATTTCTTCTCAAGTGTGACTCCCCCAAGGCCCCACCTCGCTCAGGCAAGAGCCAGTGCCCTGCAGTAGCCTGGACGACCTTCCCCGTGGCTCCTGGGGCCCTCATGCATTCCAGTCCTGCCACCCTGGCCCCCTGCAGGTCCTCCAGCAACCCTGCTGCACAGCAGCCTCGGGGCCTTTGCACCCGCTGTCCCTTCAGCTGGAAACTGCAGGGCTACTCTCTCACCCTTTCAGGTCTTTGCCCAAAAGTCCCCTTTTAGGGCCGACTAACCCAGCCTCAGGCTGTATCCTGGAGCCTAGAAGAGCTTGGGGCCAGTGGTGGGTGCCCAGTCCACCAATATTCAGTTAATCAATTCTCCTTGCAGGGTCTCCTGTAGCCCTCAACCCATGAAGATCTTACCTCCCCTCCACCTCGCTCCCCCAGCTCCATCTGCCTTCAGGCAGCAGTGTCAGCTGTCACTGAGATGTGTGGTTTGTTCACGGTCTGTCCCCATCCCCCAAGGGTCAGCTCTTGGAGAACAGGGATGTTCCCTGCTGTCCCACAGCTGGGTCCTCAGACCCCAGAATGGTGCCTGGCACACAGAATGGTGCTCCATTTCTGACCTCTCCACCTTGCTGCCTGCCAGCTCCAAACCCAAGTGGAGAGGCTGCTGCGTGGCACTGAGGAAGCCCTGTGTGAGGCGGGGGGCCTACCAGAGGCTGGACACGATGTGCATGGCCTGCTGGCGACTCCGCGTGCACAGAGTGTCCTGGGGCTCCTTCTCCATCAAAACCTGCAAGTCCCAGGTGGCACCAAGCCGCTCAGGCCTGGCCCGTCCCCCTTCCGACGCCAGGTCTCCCCACCCTGGGAAGACCTCAGTGCCCAGCATCCCCGAGAACCGCAGGATTACGCTCCGGCCCTTCACCCGCCCAGAGAGGCCTCTGTGAGCTGCCCCACCAGGAGGGCGGAGCACCAGAGCAAAGCCACTGGAGTCAGGTTAGGACATGCCCTAGAAACCCACCCCACTCCTTCCGCAGGGAGTAAACTGAGGGAGGCTGCCCGCCTCGCCCAGGGCCTGGAACACACCGTCAGACACTGGAGGAGCTCGGAGGTCTGGTAGAACTCGTAGCTGTGGGCGCCCTCACTCCGGCTCACCGCACCCATCAGCATCAGGGTGGCTGTGAGGAAGCTCTGCTTCAGGGTCTCGTCCTGCAACAGGGGACAGGGTCAGGGCCCAGGGCGCGGGAGTGTGCAGTGGGAGCAAGAGCATGAGGCTGTGATCAAAGGGGCAGCAGGGTCATGGCTGAAAGGGGACAGCAGAGACCACCCACCGGGGCCACACCTGGGGAGCTTCTTAAGGGGTGGGGCTGCATGGTTTTAAAACTGTAATTTACAACGTTTAAACACTGGGAGAGTGCCTGTAAGTCTCTTGAGATGTGGCAACCCCCTGCCCCAGGGCCACAGCAGCGGCGACCCGGGGCAGCGATGTGGCTACTTTGGGGTGGGGGCAGCCCTGCGGGGCCCCTCACAGTGACCTGGGCTGGAGGCCCCTGGTGTGAGGTGTGGAGTCAGGGGCTTGTCATCAAGGCATGAATGGACGTCAGCCTGGCCTCTCCGTACCCCCTCTCCTCCCCCACCCCCAAAGTGAAAACCCAGGGTTTGCTTTAAGAGGAGAAGTGAGGGTAGAGGCATCATGAAGCCCAGAGAACTTTTGGTGGGACGGACGGACGAAACATGGGGCCACTAGAAAGCTGGGCCTGGTTCCTCATGATTCCAGGGTGGGGTGGGGCATGGGGGTGGGCTCCAAGGCCCTGGGAGGTCCTGGAATTCTCTGCTCTGAGAGGCCGGTGGGGCAGCTCTGGGCTGGGGTCCGGGACTCGGTCTTGGTGGGGAGGGGCAGGTGTTGGGATGTTGCAGGGGCAGCCAGGGGCCTACCCAAGAGCTGTAGTGGAAGTAGAAGACCATCCTGGACACGATGTTGTCCACCCACGGGAGGATGTGGGCCCGGGCTTTGGCTGCCACCTGGCCGTATGCCAGGAGGATGGTGCTGCTGGCCCATTTCCAGTGCAGGTCCTCCGAGTTCTGGCCCAGGGGTGGCAGGCAGGTGAGGAGAGTCAGCACCCCGCCCTACCCTCCTCTGGGGAGCTGTGGAGGTGGTTGCCTGGCTCTAGCAGGGCCCTGGGGGCAGGTGTCTGTCCTGAGGGGCAGTGGGCCTCCATCTCCTCGGTCAGAAAACAAGGGGACTAGGACTGGCTCTTTGGGGGATGGCTTGGGCCTTGTTAGGGCCACGGTTTGGGTGGGGTGTTAGGGTGGGGTGTGTGTGGGGCGCTCATCTCTGCTGGAGCTGGCTGGAGTCCAGGCCCCTTGCCTTCCCCTCCTTGTGGGGGCCCCTCCCACACCCACCTGAATGGGGTGGGTGAACGGGGCAGTGTCCTGGGAGTCCCCAGAGGCTGGCCTTCACAGAGGGTGGGGGTCTTGCTGTCCCAGCCCCCTGCTGGTCTCTGAGGACCCCTGAGCCAGTACCTTTGGGGAGGAGCTGTGGAGACGCCATCTGATGGGCCTGCTCCTGCCAAACTGGTCCAGGACGGCCCAGACGTCATCCAGGTGGCGTGTGGCTGCCAGCCCCAAGGTCAGAGCCATGCCCTGTGGGTCGGGGATCAGGGTCACTCATCAGGGGACCCCAAAGTCCAGGACCGGACCTGGCTCCTCCCCTGGCAGGAGGGAAAACAGGGGGAATGGGACCCCCAGAGGGGGTTGGGGCTCATCTAGGGCCCCAGGGCAGCCAGCACCCACCCCACTCTGTCAGGACCTGTGACCGAGCCCATGCCAGGGGACACACGGCTTATGGGGTCTGGTGGGGGGAGTGAGGGGCGTTGGGGGCAGAGGTGAATCCCTGGAGGCCCATTATCCCTCACTGCCGGCTATGAGCAGGCTGTGCCGGAGTGGGAACGAGGAGATGTGTTTAAGAAGGAGGAGGAGGGCTACGCTGCGGCTGAGATCACGGCTGTAACTGGGGTCAGGGGTTAGCCTGTGATCAGCGTCAAGGTTCAACTGTAGACCAAGGTCAGAACTTAGTTTGTGACCAGGGTCAGGGGTTGGGGTGAGAAGAAGGAGAAGGCTCAGGCTGTGGTCAGGATTAGGGTATGGTGTGACACCAGCCATCAGGCTCAGCCTGTGGTCAGGGTCAGGTGGTGGTGGGGACAGGGTGGGGCCTGGGTCCTCACCTCCCTCTGCTTGGGCCACTGGTGGGATGTTTCCAGGAGGGCTTGCAGGTGTCTCCTGACTGTGGCACCGTTTTTTTCAGCTTGAAGGATTAGCCCATAGTAGGTGAACAGGAAGGCCTGTGGGAAGGGCAGCATCTTATCCTGTGCTTGACCCCCCTCAAGGTGGCCTGCCACCTCCTCTGAGCAGCTGCCCCTGACCACACTCGCTTGGCCTCCCTCGGCCCCTGCAGCCACCGCAACACCCGGCTGTGGGCTGTCCAAGCCTCTGCCTGCGGCTGCAGCGAGTGCAGCTCAAGTCCTGCTGTCCAGGCCCCACCCCTGCCTCAAGCCCACCAACTTCTTTCTAGGACCCTGGGTGTCCTATGGACAGAGCCCCTGGGGCTGTGTAGGGGGCAGGCAGGGGCTGCTCCTGGAGGCAGGGTTGGGCTCACCTTCTCAGGGGACTGCTCCTGTTGGGTCCAGCTGGGCGTGGTGAGTGTCCACAGCAGCTCCTTGGACCACACATCCGTGCTCAGGAACGGGACTGACTTGATGGCCATCTGTCAGCAGAGGGGCATGGGGGGCTGGAGCCATCTGTCCCTCTACCTGAGAGCAGGGCCTGAGATTCTAGCTGCCCCAGCCCACCCTGGCCACCCTGAACCCTGATTCCATCACCCCCTTGTCCCTCCCTTCTTTTGAGTCCCCAGCGCCCAGCTCTCTTCTTTGTTCTATGGTTCTCAGGGACAGGGAACTCATTCCCGAAGATTCTTTCTGCAGAGGGGTTCAAGGTGAGGCTGGAAAACCAGGAGGCTGGAGACTGGAGTCCTGACTGTGTCCTGGGCACCACCCAGGAGTCTCCAACATAGCAGATGATTAGTGAGTGTCAGCTGAAGGTGGCTCCTCTGTGGTGGGTGCCAGGAGGGCAGGGCCTCGTCTGGTTATTCACAGCTGGATCTCCAGCACCCTGCATGGTACCCGGCACACAGCAGATAGGCCATTAATTTTATAAATCAATGAATGAGAAATCAAATGAATGAATGAACTGTCCCTTCAAAATATAAGGTCCTGAAAGTTCTGTTCCTAACATCACGTGATTTTATAACGATGACTGCAATATTTCTCAATTTCAAGTGTTCCCAGATTCTGTGATTCAATATTTCCAAAGTTTTTGATCCCAAGATTCTTTGGGGGTGGGTGATAACCTCCAAAATTATGATCCCAAACCCAAAAACCTTAAAAGCAAAGATTGATAAATGTGAAGATAAACATTTAAAAAAGCTGGTTCAGCAAAATTACTATAAATTAAGTGGAAAGATGAAGCAAAGTTTTGTTTTATCTTTGTTGCTGCCTATTGCGAAGGGTTAACAGCAGAAATCAACAACCCGCACTTTATAAATCGATAAGAAGATGACAAACAAGACACTGTAAAATGATGATGGGATACATACATGATGAAGACACTGTAAACTCAACCTTGCTAATACTTAAGGAATGAAAACTAATGTAATGTTTTGACTAAGATTGGCAAACAGTCAAACACTGACTATCAGCAAGGAAGTGTCCTTTGGTGGGAGGGTGATTGGATCTGCATTTTTGGAACGTTTTTTCAATCTCAATTAAAAGGCAATGTCAATATCAAAGTTGAAAATATACACAATTTCCCTAAGCAACCCCATTTCTAGAAGTTTATCCTAAAGGAATACTAAATGTGTGATGCCGTGAGCATGAGGGGACATCTTGTGGGGCAGAAGACACAGGTGGGACCATTTGCATCCTCCTTGGAATTGATCCCTTGGTCCCTGGAATGGAAATCCGCCCCCCACTTATGGTAGAATCTGGACGAGCTTGTCTGCCCAGGATAGACCTCCTCCTGGCCATTTGTAAAACACTGGGGTGCAGCGGGACCTGGGGGGCTGTCTCACCCACAAAACAGGTGATGGCAGAATGTCCATGAAACCCCAGCCCCCAGGAAGCCCTGAGGTCCCCCAGAATGTCCCCTCCCCCAGACCTTTACTGTCTTTGTTCACTGCTGCATATAACAATGCCACAGTTCCTTGTCTAAAATTCAAATTCCCAAGCTCAGAAAATTAAACATTTTCCCCCCATAGCTTTGTAGCAACCTCATTGGATAGCAGACTCTGAGCTGCACTGACGTGATGCGATTTGTGGGACCTGGTGTGACTATTTGCTTCTGTAGCAGGGATGCCAATCTATTTCATTCTACATCTGCCCAGACCCTCCTAAGGATGTTCTTGGAATATACAGTGTGTATATCATATTACTTTTTTAAAAATCTAAAATATTCTGAATTTTGAAGCACATCTCTTCCCCAAATTTTTAATTTTTAAAGTTTTAAGTATTTAAAAAATTGAGATATTTTAACTCACAATGAAGTGCACAGATCTTTACTGTAGAGCTCATGAATCCAGCCCACGTAATTTACATCCTCTCAGGATATAGAACATTTGCCACCACCCCAAAAAGCTCTCTCATGCCCCTTCCTGGTTAAGCTCCGTCACTACAAAACTGTTCTGATTTCCCTGCCGATGAGTTTGGCCTTTTCTAGAATTGCATGTAATTGGAAGCAGGCAGTCTGTGATCTTCTGTGTCTGGAACTTTTTCACTCAGCATGTTTTTGAGATTCATCCATGTCGTTGCATGCGCTGCAAGTTCGTTCCTCTTTTTCTATTTTAACTTTTATTATTTCATTTCCTTTGCCTGGTTCAGGTTTAACTTGATCCTTCTCTAGTTTCCTGAGACGGACACTTAGATGATTGACTTTAGATCTTTTCAGGGGGATGTGCAGCATCCTGCCCGTCTGGGTTGTTTCCAGTTTGAGGCTAGAATGAATAAGGCTGCTATGATCATTTTTGTAGAAGTAATTTTGTGTATGGATGTTTTCACATCTCTTGAGTAAAATACCGAAAAGTGGGATTGCTGAGTCATATGTTAACTTCAGAAGAAAATGTCAGTTTTCCAAAGAGGTTGCGCCATTTTCCCGTCCCGCCCTCAACGTTCTGCTGGCTCCGCGTCCTTGCCAATGTCTGTTGTGGTCCTTGTTTCACCTGTGTGCCCTTGGCAGAGACACGGAGGCGGCTCCTTGTGGTTTTAACTGAGCCTTCCCTGAGGACTAACGACGCTCATCGTTTTTTCACTTGCTTATTGGTCATTGAGATGTCTTCCTTCCTGAGGTGCGTTGTGGATTTTTTGCTCATTTAAAAAATTGACCTCTTTGTCTTTTGCTTACTGAGTTATACAAGTTCTTTATTTATTCTGGATATAGCCTCTTTTCCAGTTTGTGAGTATTTTCTCCATGTCTGTGGCTTGCCTTTTCATTTTCTTAGCATTATCAGTTGATGAAACGTTTTAATTTTGATGAAATCTAACATCATTTTTTAAATCTTTATGATGATTACTTTCTGAGCCCTAAGAAATATCTAGCTACCCTAAGGCTGGCAACATTTTCTCCCATGCTTTCTTCTAGACACTTTTGAGTTTTACCTTTTACATTTTAGCCTTTGGCTCCATCTCTAATTAATATTTGCGAATGGTTTGAACTAGGCACTAAAGTTCACTTTTTTTCTTACATATATGAAATAGTTTATAAGACTTTCCCCATTGAACTGCTTTGATATATTTTTCTTTAAAAAAATCAATCAACTGTTTACCTATGGTTTGATATTGGATTTTCTATTCTGTTCAATTGATTTATCTGTTTAACCTATGCCAATGCTTCATGTCTTGTTTGCTGTAGCCCTATAGTAAGTCTTGAAATCAAGTAGCCAATTTCTTGCAACTTTTTTCTTTTTCATAATTGTTTTGGCTATTCTAGGTTCTTTAAAATTTCTTTATAAAAA
Organism: Pan paniscus; assembly: GCF_029289425.2. Taxonomy (NCBI): domain Eukaryota; kingdom Metazoa; phylum Chordata; class Mammalia; order Primates; family Hominidae; genus Pan; species Pan paniscus. The sequence continues at coordinate 158,882,578 of NC_073256.2, forward strand.
TTTATTCTATAGCTTATATTTAATCCTACAATATAGTTTTCTGAGATGGATTGGCATTGCATTCAATCTACAAATAAATTTTGGGAGAATTGACATCTTACCATTATTAAATCATTTTGTCCACAAACATTGTATGTCTCCATTTTTTAAGGGTTGTTTTAATTTCTCTTTGCAATGCTTTGTAACAATATTCCATATATTTTGTTGCATTTATCTTTGAGTCTTTTATATCTTTAATGCTACTGAAAATGTCATTTTTTAAGAAAAATTTTATTTTCTAATTATTTGTTACCAGTATATAGAAGTTCAATTGATTTTTATATATTGATCTTGTATCCTGAGATCTTGCTACATCCAAGTATTAGTAATTATTAGTTCTAGTATTTTAAATATGATTCTGTAAGATTTTCTATGTATATAGTCACATTGTCTACAAAAGAGATAGTTTTACTTTTTCAATTGCAATCTCTATGTCTTTTTTCCCTTCTCCTTTTTCTTACCTTATTGCATTGGCTAGCAACTTCAGTGTAATGTTGAGTGGAAGTGGAGAGAAAGGACACCTTTGCTTTATTCCTGATCTTAGTGGGAAAGTGTTTGGTCTTGGATCATTAATTGTGTTAACTGTAGCTTTAGATGTCCATTGTCACATTGAGGCAGTTTCCTTCTACTCCTAGTTTGTTGAGAGCTTTTATCATGGACAGGTATTGAATTCTGTCAGATGCTTTTTCCACATGATTTTTTATAAATATGACCAAAGTTTTTTTACTTTATTCTGTTAATGTGTTGAATTGCACTTATTGCTTTTCAAATGTTAAATTGACCTTGTGTCCCTGGGATAAACCCTCCTTGATCATGGTGTATTATCCTTTTACTCAATTTGTTAATATATTGTTAAGATTTTTGAGTCTATTTTCAGGCAGGTGGTGGCTCATGCCTGTAATCCCAGCACTTTGGGAGGCTGAGGCAGGCAGATCATGAGGTCAAGAGATTGAGACCATCCTGGCCAACATGGTGAAACCCCGTCTCCACTTTAAAAGAAAAAAATACAAAAATTAGCTGGGGGTGGTGGCATGTGCCTGTAGTCCCAGCTACTTGGGAGGCTGAGGCAGGAGAATCACTTGAACCTGGGAGGCAGAGGTTGCAGTGAGCCGATATTGTGCCACTGCAGCCTGGCATGTGCCTCCAGCAACAGAGCGATACTCTGTCTCAAAAAAAAAACAACAACTATTTTTGAGTCTATTTTCATAAAATATATTGGTCTTTAGTTTTCTTTCTCTTTTTATAATGTCTTTGGGTTGTGTAGCCCTCATAAAATGATTTAGGAAGTTATTCCTTCCTCCTCTATTTTCTTGAAAACATTTGTATAGAATTAGTACTATTTCTTTTTTAACTTTTTGATAGAATTCACAGTGAAGTGTCTGGGCTTGAAGTTTTCTTAGTGAGAATGTTTTAAATTATGATTTCAACTTATTTAATAGATATAGGACTATTCTTTTTTGTTTCTTCTTATGTCAGTTTGGTAACGTGTTTTTTAGAGAATTTGTCTATTCAATCTAAATTATCTAATTTATTGAATATTTCATTATAATTTTTAATGTCTGAGGGATGTGTAGTGTTCCTTATTCCTTTCTGAAATTGGTATTTTGTATTTTCTCTCTTTTTGATCAGTCTAGTGAGGGGGTTTATCAATTTACTTATTTATTTATCATTTTTTAAATAGAGATTGGTCTTGCTCTATTGCCCAGGCTGTAGTGCAGTGGTTTGATCCCAGCTCACTGCAGCCTTGAACTCCTGGGCTCAAGTGATCCTTCTGCCTTTGGCCTCATGAGTAGCTGGACTACAGGTATAAGCTACTATGCCTGGCTAAGTTTTAGAAGTGTTTTTTTTTTCTTAAATCTCATATTCAACCCTAATATAAGTTTTTTTAGAGACAGGTTCTTACTGCGTTGCTGAGGTTGGTCTTGAACTCCTGGCCTCAAGCAGTCCATCTGCCTCAGCCTCGAGAGTAGCTGGCATTACAGGCATAAGCCATGGCATCTGGCTCAATGTATTGATCTTTTGGTTCTAGTCATTCTCTGTTTATCTCTTTTTGTTTCTTTGATTTCTGCTCTAGTTTTTGTTATTCCTTCCTTCTACTTACTCTAAGTTTATTATCTGCTCATTTTTTGGCTAGTTTCTTAAAATAGAGGCTTAGATAATTGATTTTATATCTTTCTTCTTTCCTAATATAGCCATTAAAATATAAATTTCCTTCTAAATATTGCTTTTTATCGCATCCCACTGATTTTCATATGTTGCGTTTCATTATCATTCAGTTCAAAATATTTTCTAATTTTCCTTGTGATTTCTTCTTTGACTGATGGGTTATTTAGAAATGTGTTGTTTAATTTCCAAGGATTTGAAGTTTCTCCAGATATATTTTATTTTGGACTCTAATTTGTATTTTGATCACAGAATGTACTCTGTTTGATATCAGCTGTTTTAAATTTGTTGAAACTTGATATATGGCCCAGCATATGGTCTATCTTGGTGAATTTAAAAAAAATTTTAATATTTTTAATTTTTGTGGGTATATAGTACGTATATAAATTTATGGGGTATATGGGATATTTTGCTACAGGTGTACAATGTGCAATAATCACATTAGGGTAAATAAGGTATCCGTCACTTCAAGCATTTATCCTTTGTGTTACAAACAATCCACTTATACTCTTTTACTTTATTTTATTATTATTTTTTAAGATGGTGTCTCACTCTTTTGCCCAGGCTGGAGTGCAATGGCACGATCTCGGCTCATTGCAACCTCCATCTCCAGGGTTCAAGCAGTTCTCTGCCTCAGCTTCTCGAGTAGCTGGGACTGCAGGTGCATGCCACCATGCCCAGCTAATTTTTGTACTTTTTAGTAGAGACGGGGTTTCATCATGTTGGGCAGGCTGGCCTTGAACTCCTGACCTCAGGAGATCCACCGGCCTCAGTCTCCCAAAGTGCTGGCATTACAGGCATGAGCCACTGTGCCCGGCCCTCTTTTAGTTATTTGATTTTATTTTGAGATGGAGTCTTGCTGTATTGCTCAGGCTGGAGTGCAGTGGCGTGGTCTCGGCTCACTGCAACCTCTGCTTCCTGGTTTCAAGTGATTCTCCCATATCAGCCTCCTGAGTAGCTGGGATTACAGGCGTGTGCCATGATGCTGGGCTAATTTTGTATTTTTAGTAGAGATGGGATTTCGCCATATTGGCCAGGCTGGTCTTGAACTCCTGACCTCAAGTGATGGGCTCGTCTTGGCCTCCTAAAGTGCTGGGATTACAGGGGTGAGCCACCACACCCAGCCTCTTTCAGTTATTTTAAAATCTACAGTTAACTAATGGACTATAGTCACCTTGATCTTATTCATCCTTCCTATTTTTTGTACCCATTAACCATCTCCATTTCCCCCCACACCCCCTGGCGAATATTTTGTTTGCACTTTGTTAGACGAATTTGGTTAATGTATTGTTCAAGTTTTCTCTATCCTCCGTAACTTTTTGTCTTCTTGTTCTATTAATTGCTTGTGTTGCTGCTGGTGCTATTTCTACTGGATACCATTCCATTCCAAGTATTCTCCTGCCGCCACCACTGCTGCTCCTGTCACTACCACTACAGCTCTTCCCATAGGACAATAATGACATTAGCGAGGGTTTCCTGCGTCACTGGCACGGTGCCCGATGCTTTCCACGGATTACCTCGTATACTCGTCATACCCACCATTTGAGTGAAGTGCTTGGATTCCCATTTGACAGATGAGGAAACTAAGGGACCGAGAGGTGAAGTGGGTCCCCCAGGTCACAGAGTGGTGATTGGTTGAATATGGGCTTGGATCCAGGGGGCGGGGGTCTTGTGTCCCTTCCCTCAGCTATGTCAGCCCCTCACTCACTCGGGTGTGTGTTCAGGGATGGGCCTGCACGGACTCTGTTTCTTGGCTGGGGCTCCCTCTGTTCACCCCAACCTGCTTCCTGCCTTCCAGGGTGACAGCTCTGGCTGAGTGCGTTGCGTATGTGCTCTGTGCCAGGCATGTGGAGACCAAGGTTTGAATCCCACCGCCTCAGTGACAGGCCCTGTGACTGTGGTCCCCTCCCGAATCCCAGTGCTGCAGTCCCCTTCCCAATCCCAGTGCTGCAGTGACTGGCCCTGTGACTGCGGTCCCCTTCCCAATCCCAGTGCTGCAGTCCCCTTCCCAATCCCAGTGCTGCAGTGATGGGCCCTGTGACTGTGGTCCGCTTCCCAATCCCAGTGCTGCAGTGACTGGCCCTGTGACTGCGGTCCCCTTCCCAATCCCAGTGCTGCAGTGACCGGCCCTGTGACTGTGGTCCCCTTCCCAATCCCAGTGCTGCAGTGACCGGGCCCTGTGACTGCAGTCCCCTCCCTAATCCCAGTGCCGAAGTGACTGGCCCTGTGACTGCAGTCCCCTCCCTTTTCCAGACTTGTGTGCTCATCTGCAGAGTAGGGGCCTCCCTCCCTCCTTCCCTCCCTCCTTCCCTACCTGCTCCCTCTTGTTCCCCCATCTTCCTCCCTCCCCCTCAATCCCCTCTTCTTGCCTCCTCCTCCTTCCCCCCCCATTCCTCCCTCCTTCCTCCCCGACATTCCCTCCTTCCTCCCCGACATTCCCTCCTTCCTCCCATCCTCCCTGTCTCCCCACTACCCTCTCTTCTCCCTCCCCTCCCCTTCTCTCTCTCTCTGCCTTCCCTTCCTCCTCCCTCCTTCCCCCTACCCCTCCTCCCAGGCACCCATCCTGCTGCCTCTCCCCTGTTGCCCCCACAGAAGGCCTGGTGGCTGGGAGCTGGGCTCCTTCCCTACCTGGATCAGTTGCTCTTCCCAGCAGGCCTTGTCTTCCTGGCTGAAGAGCTCCTCTGTGGGAGGAGGGATGGGTCACAGGGCCCTGTCTAACACCCGTCTCTTCCAGCCTTTAGCGCTGGCCCGGGCTGATGCTGCTGGCCTCTGCCCGCCCTAGCTCTGTGGGGCGCGGGAGCTGGAGGGATGTGAGCCGGGCTTGGCTCTGGGTTCAGAGAGCTGGGGTGGGCTTGCGGCCCAGCTGCTCTTACTGTGTGGCCTCAGGCGGGCTGGGCTCCCTCTCTGGGCCTCGGGCTCACTCATGGTGAATGGAGGGGCGCTGCCAAGCATGGCCTCTCAAGAGTGGGAAAATAAGCCTTTGGGAGGGAGGCATTGTGAGAGTGGAGAGCTTTTCCGGAACTTTGGAACCTACCCCAGAGGGAAAGGCTGCTTTGGGGAGGGATCTGGCAGCCTCAGCAGTACCCCCAGGTGCAGAGGGACCTCCACGCAGCCTGCTAATCCTGGGGTGGGAGGTGCAAGGCCAAGCTGAGCAGGTCCTGCTTCGCCTCAGGTCTTAGCGTCCAAACACCCCTGCTGGGCCTGGGCCTCCCTGCAGGTCACAGGGCCTGCCACACCCCAACCCCACCCCTCACTGTGGCTGCCGACCAACTCTTCCTCAAGGCCCTTGGCAGAAGGAGTGTCCCTCCTCACCCTCCTACGCATCCCTCTAGATGTGGCCTATACTGGCTGCCTCCTCCAGGAAGCCCTCCTTGATGGCCCCAGGACAGCTGGTCCCTTTCCTCTCTGGGCTCCCCCAGCTGCCCTCAAGGCAGCCCTGCATCTCCCAGTGGGAAGCGCAACAGCATATGCTGTGAATGAATGAGTGAATGAATGAAGGCTGCCCCTTGCCTCTGTGTGGCTGGGGGCCTGGCACTGGGTAGGTGCTCAGTAAGTGTTCGCTATTTTATGTCAGCAACTCTCTGAATGTCCTTCTTCTGGGGTCCTCAGAGGCCCCACTGTCCAGGCCGGCACTTCCTGCAGCTTGGAGGCAGCGGCTATGTGGATGCAGGGCCCAGACACTGCCGGCTGTGACAGGCTGGGAGTGGCCCTGGTCGGCCATGCTGCCTCTCTGAGCTCCATCTCTTCACCTTCCAGGGGAGGAATGCCCACCTGCCTCGTGTGACCAAGGGAGGAGACAGATGCAGCAGCTGGCAGTGGGGTTGCCCGGCCATGTGCCAGCCTCACACCTGTCCTGGGCCACCTCCTGGGACCTCCTCTGTCATCCTGGCTCCGTCCAGGTCCAGCTGTTGCAACACTGACAGTAGGAGTGGGTGAGCCATCAGAGGGGCTGACACGGCTGGGCCTGGTGTCGCTCTTTCCAGGGAGATCCTGAGCATGGCCTGGGCCCTCTGAGGGATGGTGGGCAATGGGGGTCCTCGGGGCAGCAGCCTGTTGCTGCCGGGCATGAAGCTACCTCATGGTGCACAAGTGACGTGCAGCCCCTGTACCCTGCCCATGTGGACCCTCAGAGCCACCTCTTGGATCACTCTCCATGACCCACCCCACCCTGTCCGCAAACTGGCGCCCGACATACCGCTGGAGGACAGGACGCCCATCACGTAGAGGAGGCTTCTGTGTGGGAAGACGCCCGTCAGGAGCTCCGTCTCCAGATGCTGCGCCACCACCCGCCACGAGTGCCTGCAGATGGCCACCAGCACGTTGCTGGCCGCGTCCTGGTATATGTCTTCCAGCTCCTGGGGTGGGGTGGGAGCAGGCAGGGCGGGAGGTAGAGTAAGAGCGGCTTGTTACGAGACCTCGCGTCTTCACATGCCTGGGCTGGTTTGAGGGGCAGGACAGCGGCCACGGCCCATGTTTCTTTTGGTAGAAAACTGAGGCTGAGGGAGCCTGAGGCCTTCCTGGTCCGCGTCCATTGCCGGGACACCTCCTCCTCTTCCTCCCTACCTCTGAGCCCTTGCTCACGCTGTGTGCCTGCCTTCACCTCCACTCCCACTTAGAGCCTGCTCCAAGGCCTGGGTTCAGGGCACTCATCCTGAAACCTCCAGCCCACATCACCTCTCCTCCTGAGCTCCTGGCGGCTCAGGACAATGTCACATGTTTCACCATGAATTCAGAAGCAGAGGCTATATTCCTGTCCAGGAGAGCCAGGGCGTCAGCTGCTCAAGGGCAGAGCCCCGCTGACTGGGTCCCTGGCCTCCCTGACCCTGGCCAAGCCCCCACTGTCCAGTGGAGGGGCATCTTCAGCAGGAAGGAACCACATGGGTCCCGGAGCCTGGCTCTGTGTGGCCACACCTGGGACCTTTCTCAACAAGCGTGTGGGTATCCCTTTAGATCTTGCTGCAATTTTGATTTCTACTCTTTTCTCAGTCTTCATGGGAGCCATAAGGCAGCTTCTGTGGCTCTGAGGCAGGTGAACAGGAGGCCTGTCTGCACTTGGGGGCGTCTGAAAGTGGGGGTGTCTGAGCCGTGCCATGCAGCTTGAATCATCGCATGAAATAGATATATCATTTATAACTTATGGAAAGTATGGTTATGGGGGCTTCTTGTGAAGATGGTGATTGAATCTGATTTTGCTCTTTCAAAAAACCTACCTCAGCTGACACTACATCTAGGAGATTTTTTAAAAAGGACAATAGCAACCGCACTGTGGAAGCGGGAAGCAGGTAGGCGAGGGGCCTGAAGACCACGTGTAGGCTAGTGGAGCAGAGGCCGAGCGGCCAGCTCACCCACACGGCACTGTCCCCCACTATTTGAAGTTGGGGGGATCTCTTGTCTCCAAACCTCAAGAATTGGAGGGGCAGTGGAGGGGGCTGAAACTCAAGGTGATGTGGTTTTAGAAGTAGTTGAGTCTGTAGATGTACCTCCCACACTCTGCACACGTGAAGGGAGCTGGCCCTCTCCCACCCCAGCAAGACTCTGGGGGCTCAGTCTCTGGAGGGGGCAGATGAGTGTCTCTACCCAGGGGTTGCCAGGCCCGTAAACTCCAGGAATACTCACTTCCCAGGCCAGTCCTGGCATGACTGCCATGGGATGAGACCCTGACCACTATGCAGGGCCCCTGGGTGAGCGTCTCCCTGGGACTTCTCAGAGCGTAGAAGGGAAGATGGAGAGATGCTGACGTAGCTGGGTGAGGGTGGCAGCAGTGGGCTCACCTGGTCACTCTAAGGTGGAACCAAGGGCTCAGGTAGCCAGATGGAAGGGATATGTGACCACAAAGCGCGGTGGCTAATGCTGCACCCAGAGTGACTTCCACTCCTGCAGAATGGGCAGGGCAAAGACTCCACAAGCCCAAGCTCCCCAGCAGACATCAGGTCGTGTGTGAAGGATCACGGTTCAGAATGGCTCTGGATCCTCAACAGCCACGAGGGCCAGAGGACAATGGACAGCGGTTGCCAACCCACAGTCCAGTGTGAAATCAAATCCAGAGATTTCTGGAAATGCACAGGCTCAAAACCTTACTTCCCTTAAGCCCTACCCCAAGAAGCACCTCCAAGAAGCACCTCCAAGAAGCTGAAGTCTATCTCCGGTTTAAGAAAGTAAATCAGGAAAGGGGAGACTTAGGGTTTAGGAAACACAGTCCCCCACCGGAGCAGGGCAACAGGAGTGCAGGCTCAGGCCGGTCCTTGCTGACTCCAAGCTCTATGCTGGGCTGGAAGATTGTCTGAACTCGGCTGGTCCTGACCTAGGTAACAGAGTGCCTGATCCCCCTCTGTGTCCCAGGTGGTGGGTAGGACCCACAGAAGGGTCCCTCTGTGTCCCAGGCAGCGGGTAGGACCCACAGAAGTGTCCGTCTGTGTCCCAGGAGGTGGGTAGGACCCACAGAAGTGTCCGTCTGTGTCCCAGGGGGCGGGTAGGACCCACAGAAGTGTCGACTTACTCTGGGGGCTGGAGCGGACTTTGGGGGCTGGAGCGGGGCTGCGGTGTGTTCAGAAGCAGAAAATGTAGACCAGTCCTGGCCTCATTCATGCCAGACTCCATGCAGAGGCCCCTCCTCATGAAGCCCCAGGAGGGTCTTGTCCACCCTCAGGGAGGCTGAGGCCAGACCACACCCCTGAGAGTGTCCCGAAGCCCTTGCCTCCCTGGGGGAACCGCTCCCCGACCCCATCTCCCTAGGATCATCGATCTGTAAACTGCAGAGACGCCTGAAAGACTTTGCAGTGGTGAGTGTGACAAACACATGCATAAGATTCCAAAAGAAAAAGAAATGAGGTGGAAAAAAGAAATAGGTGGACAGGGCCCTTGCTTCCCGTTTTGCTGTCTCTCACACCCAGGGTGGCCTCATTCACTTCTCTGGGGGAGCAAAGGGGCATATCCCACCTGCCACCCACCAGCTGGGCTGTGATTGCAGGCCAGTCCCTAAAGCTCTGGGCTCCAGCCTCCGCATCCGTAAATGGGGCCACAAACCCCTGCGTGGAGGATGTGTTGACCATGCTTGTAGGCCCTGTGCTGGCTGTTTGATGTCTGTTATTCCAAATAACCTCTCCTTGAGTTTGTTGAATCATAGGGCCAGGTGAGCAGCTGGAGCTGCTTACATCTTTTGGGGAGTATGGAAGTCCCATTACAATGCCCCCGACCTGCCTGTGTCCCCGTAGCTCCTAGGGGATGTCTCTACTTCATTACTTCCCACCACCATGGCCCTGAAGGCATGTTCAGATGGTCCCTCTGTCTGCTTCCTGACCCCCGCATGGGACAGGCCTGTGTGGCCCCGTGGGGTGTGCTGTGCCTCTTGCTTTGGGGGGAGCTTTGAGTATTAAAGACCTTTCAGTGGCCTTTGCCTCCTGCACAATCATGAATTAAGACTCGGCACCACACGGAGGGTAAATGGTGTCTACTCCTGCTTTGTGGGGCACCCTAGTGTGTGTGCGTATTGAGGTGTCCCCTGGGGCTGCCCTGGCCTAGTCAGTCTAAGCCACCTGCTCCCAAGTCTCCACTCTTGGAGTGGAGATTGTTGGCGGCTAGGGCTGGCTCTTGGACTGCAAGCTGCAGGTGGGGTGGGGTGGGGTGGGGTGGGTGGGGCAGTTCAGGTCCAGACCCCCAAGTCTCCATCAAGCAGGAACCCAGAAGGTGGAGGCCAAGGGCAGAGTTACAGCCTGCAGACTGGGTTAGACTCGCAGCAGGCCTTCCAGAGGCTGGGCTGCAGGCAGCTGCCATGCAGTGGTGAGGAAGGCGGTGCAGAGGGGAACCATAGCCTGCTTCAGGGAGAGACCTCCTTTGGGGAGAGGGCCCCCCAACTTACGAGCCCCTTGGCTTTAGACAAGCAATGCTCTCTTGAGCCTCACCTTCCTGGAATGGGAAAGTGAGATGGAAAAGTATGATTGTCCCGCTGAAGGGGCTGGGGGTAAGAACGCCAGTCACTGGATGGAAATTGCTTGGTAAGCCACAAGGCTGGGCATGCCCAGCATCACTTGGGTCCCTGGGGTAGCTGCTGGCATTCCCAGAACCCGTGGGGGGTTGGCCCACTTGCTGTGGGAGGGGGGGCCCACCGTGGCCTTGGTCATGTTCTCCAGAGCGAGCCGTGTGAAAGTTTTCTCCCAGGTCTCCTCCAGGACGTCACTGGCCCTGATGACCATCTCCAGGGTCTGGAACAGCCGGAACTTGTGCCTGCTGGAGATCTGTGGATGGCAGAGCAACGGTGGCTTGGGGACAGATCAGGTCAGATTGTGTGGGAGATGTGGGCGGGGGCGTGGATGGGGAGGGGTGTGAGAGGAGCCATTTCTCTCTGCCACTTCATGGTTCTATGACTCCAGGCAAATCCCTTGGCCTCCCTACGCCTTAGTTTCTCCACCTGTGAGGGTCAGGATCGCCACCTCATGAGCGCATTCTGAGGGTGGTCAATGTATGCGGGTCCACTTTTCTCCCTCCCCACTTGGCCCATTTGACATATGAGGAAATGGAGACTTGCCCCAAGCCATGTAGCTGTTCTAGGCAGGATCTAGGGTTTGAGCCCACCTTGGGGTCCCACCCTCCCCCTCTGCCCCCTGTGCCTGCCCCAGTGGCCCAAGCTGTCCCTACCTCTGGGTTGTCTCTGAAGTAGTCGTGGATGGTTTCCATCACCAGCTTGGGGGAGCCATGAGCCATGTTCTTGATCTTCTTGATGATGTACTTCAAGTGGAAGGGGTCAGCACTGTTCATGTCCTGCAGCATCTTGAAGCAGGTGGCTAAGGTTGGCAAGAAGGCATGTGTGAGCATGCTGTGGGTAGCTCACATTGTGGCAGCAAGGCTCGGCAGGCAGGAGGGTGGGTCTGGGGATGGAAGGAGTGCTCTGAAAATGAGAACTGGGGAATGGATGTATGAGAAGTCCAGGACTTCCTGACTGTCCAGATGGACTTTCTGGGGTTCAACATAGGTAAGGAGCAGGAGTGCAGGTGCATGAGCACGTCCTCACTCGCCATTCATATTCCCATCCGCCCATCATCCACTCATCCACCTGTCCATCCAGCCATCTGTCCATCCACCCACATGTTCCATCTGTCCATCCTTCCATCTACTAATCCACCTGCTCATCTATCTTTCCATTCATCTACCTGCCCATCTGCCCAACATCCATCTATTCATAAATTTATTCACCCACCCACCCACTCATGAATTCATCCCTCCATCCCCCCATCCATTCTTTTATCCTTTCACCATCCATCCAGTCATCCAGCATTCAATGGTGTTTGAATAGGGAGGGGCCAGGCCTGGACTGCGGTTCCGAGGTGTGAAAGGGAAAGGGAGGATAGCGGAGGGTGGGGTGTAGGGTGAGCTGGGGCATTATTTGGGCTTTGGATGGTGCCTCAAGAGGCATGAAGAGGCCAAGCCGGGTGTGCAGGGTTCTTTGCTGAAAGCTTCACTATGTCCACACAACTTGATACCCTCAAGATCCTGGAGTAGAGACTCCCTCTGGCCATCACCCTCAGGACTGCTTTTGGTGGAGGGACATGGTGGGATCTGCTGGAGCCTGACCCCATCTGGGCCGACCTGCCCCTGCCTGTCTGAGCCCAGGGCTGGCAGTCACCTGCACTGTAGGCTTCCGCCATGAACATCCTGTGCTCCTGTGGCATCAGTGTGGCCTGGCTGCTCTGCGACTTGTGAAGCAAGATGGTGGTGGGGTGTGACCATTTGTCCCTGCGGGCAGAGTCCTGGTGTACCTTCATGCAAGATGAGTCCTTCATGGATGTGGAGACAGGGAGGGAGATTCTGAAATGGAGGAGGGGCCCTGGGTGTTGGCATCTGAGTGCGTGTATATTTCTGCATTAGTACAGGGGGTGCTGAGCGCAGCATTGACTTCCATTGGGGTCAGCTGCATCCTTCCATGTGTTTGTCCTTCCATTCAATGGACTGGCTGGGCCCTGGGAGGAGGGCAGGGGTCTCGAGGCCTCAGGGACACTGTTGAGTAGGCAGCATCACCTGTAGGCCTGGTGGGGCCTGGCCTCCGTGCAAGTGTCAGGTTCTGAGGTTGGGTTTGAGACAGACATGGCTGGTGGGACGTGGCAGGGCTCAGGGTATGGTATCCCTAGCTCAGGCTCTTGATTTGAGAGAGCCAATCTCATTCCGATCTCATGTGAGACTGCCTTGGTCATCCAGACATCTGGTGGAGTCTCCGAGGGGAGTGGGGGAGCTGCAGGAGCAGTGAGAGTGGAGCAAGGGAGGATGCAGGGGCCTCCAAGGAAGGCCTCCTCTCCTTCCTCCAAGGTGGCCTCTGCCTCCTCCTCCTCTTCTTCCTCCAAGCTGGCCTCTGCCTTCTCCTCCTCTCCTTCCTCCAAGCTGGCCTCTGCCTTCTCCTCCTCTCCTTCCTCCAAGCTGGCCTCTGCCTTCTCCTCCTCTCCTTCCTCCAAGGTGGCCTCTGCCTTCTCCTCTTCTCCTTCCTCCAAGGTGGCCTCTGCCTTCTCCTCCTCTCCTTCCTCCAAGCTGGCCTCTGCCTTCTCCTCCTCTCCTTCCTCCAAGCTGGCCTCTGCCTTTTCCTCCTCTCCTTCCTCTTCTCTTGCAAATATGGGGAAAGCACTACCTCAGGCTGTGTTAGTGGCCACAAAGGGCCAAAAGAGACTGCGTCCTTCCTTTTGGGGATGCTGCCCAAGCCTTGTCCCCCATCACGAGTTCTGCCAGTGAGCCCCTGGGGCAGGAACAGGCTCCTGCTCCACCCACTTCCTGACCTTATTCATTTGTTCACTCTTGGTACCCACTTCCCAGGTGCCTAGTATGGGTGGGACATGTTCTAGGCTCCTGGGATGCATCAATGAATGAGATAAAGTCAGCAAATCAAATCAGTGAATTCTGTGGTACATTAGAAGACAGTTCATCTCTCAATATTTTACCCATTCATTTGTCCCACCATGGGAGGGATGCATGTCAGATCATGCCACTCAAAATCTACCCATATGCCTCCCATTTCACTCAGAGTAAAACCCAAAGTCCTGAAGATGACATAAGACACCGATGCTTCCATCCACGAGGGTGTAACAAGGACCAGCTTCACCCTCCTGCCTTAAACAACTCAAAAATTGGAAAAATATACAAAACCATGATTATCAGACATCAGACAACAGCAGCACAGGACAAAGATCTCTGAAAATGGAAAACCAGCACGGTGAGCCCAGCATGGCCACAGCCAGCTGCCTGGGAAGTTTCCAGTTTGCGGCGCAGGGAGAGGAAGCCTGATAAAGCCCAGTAGTCTCTCTGAGTGGAGGAAGTGGACGTGAAAGTCTTGGGGAGCCAAAGTGGCTGGAGTTTGCTGGGAAGAGTCACAGGAGAGAGCTGCAAAAGGAGGAGAGAGAGTTCTGGGGCTTTGCAGGGGATCCCCTGCATTCCCCGTCTTCATCTGAGCTCAGTACGTTTGGGAAAAGAACCACAAAGCTCCAAAAGGAGTAGAGGGAACAATCTTTGGAACTCACACAGAGCTAGGAAGAGTTCCTTTTCTCATCAGCAAGAATGGAAAACCTGGTAATTCACAGCGCATTAGGTAGAGTGCTAATGGTATGACCTCAGTAATGGGGGAAAAAAATCTGCCCTAAACAACAATGCTTTGGCTCTTCCTACTAAAGCTTTAAAATCAAAGCCTCAAAGGAACCAAACTTTTCAAGTAATTTAATTGTGTTCAAGAACAAATCTGAAGAATATTTAAAAAGTACAGGAATATCCAGTACCCAACAAGGCAAAATTCACAATGTCTAGCATCCAATCAAAATTTGCTAGGCATGGAAAGAAGCAAAAAAATATGATATACAATTAGGAGAAAAATCAATTAATTGAAACCAACACAGAAATGATATAATTAGTAGACAAGGACATTAAAACAATTATAACTATAAGGTTGGTGCAAAAGTAATTGCGACTTTTGCCATTACTGTCAATGATATATTTCTCATGTTCAACATGGTAGAGCAAAACATAAGCATGGTAAGGAAAGACATGGAAAATATAAAATGATGAAGAATACATTTCATACTATGAATACACTAGTTTAGCAGCAGATTAAACAATGTAGAAGCGAAGATGAGTGAACCTGGAGACACAGCAACAGAAACTATCCAAAAATGAAACATACAGAGAAAAAAGACTGGAAAAAATAAAACAGAGCATTAGTGAGCTGTGGGACAGCATCACATGGCATTTTGTATGTGGAATTTGCATCCCCACAGAAGGAAGGGGAAAGAAAACATATTTGAAGAAATAATACCTCAAATACATTTTACAAATTTGATGAAAATGATAAATCCACAGATCCAGGAAACAACGAATTCCAAGCAAAAGAAATACAAAGAAAACTACATGAAGACACATTGAAATAATATTGCCCAAAGCCAATGATAAGAGCAAATCTTAAAACCAGCCATAGAAAAAAGACACATGAAAGGAACGAAAAATCAGAGCACAGTTCTTGTTGAAAACGGTACAAGCTGAGAGACAGTGAGCAACAATTTAGCGCCCTGAAAGAAAAAAACAAAATGAAACAACAACCTGCCAAGCTGGAATTCCATACCTAGAGAAAATATCTTTAAAAACGGAAGGTGATATAGAAACACTTTTCATGTACACAAAAACCAGAAGAAGTTATCACCAGGAGTCCTGCACTACAAAAAACGTTTGAGATAGTCTTCCAGACAGAAGGAAAATGACAACAGATGGAAATACGAAACTACACAAAAGAATAACAAGCACCACAAATGGGAAAAATGTAGGTAAATAGAATTTGTTTATTTTTAAAATTTAAAGTAGAAATAATAATGCATTGTGGGTTTATAACAAATATAGAAGTAAAATATATAACAATAATAGCACAAAAGCCAGGAGGGGGAAATGAAAACAAAATATTGGAAGGTGCTTATACTCTTAATTTTACTCGAAGCTATAATTTCACTTGAAGGTAGACCGAGATAAGCTAACATGTATATTAGAAACCCAAAAGCAGGCCAGGTGCGGTGGCTCACGCCTGTGATCCCAGCACTTTGGGAGGCCGAGGCGGGTGGATCACGAGGTCAGGAGATCGAGACCATCCTGGCTAATATGGTGAAACCCTGTCTCCACTAAAAATACAAAAAATTAGCCGGGCGAGGTGGCAGGTGCCTGTAGTCCCAGCTACTCGGGAGGCTGAGGCAGGAGAATGGCGTGAACCCCGGGGGGCGGAGCCTGCAGAGAGCCGAGACTCCGTCTCAAAAAAAAAAAAAAAAGAAACAATGACTAAAACAACATAAGACAAAATATGTGTGGCTAACAAGTCCACAAAGGAGATAAGGTGGAGTCATAAAAAATACTCAATGCAAATAAAGGCAGAAGGAGACAAAAAAAAAATGCATAAAAACAGATGAGACAAAGAGAAAACAAATTGCAAGATGGTAGACTAAAACCAAATCATATCAAAAGTCATATTAAATATAAATGATTAAATCACCACAGTCAAATAGCAGAGATTGTCAAATTGAATAAAAAAGCAAGAGCCAAGTGTACACTGCCTGTACAAAATCCACTTGAAATATAGTAGCTACCAATCAATCAAAAGTAAAAGGATGGAAAACGATATATCATGCTAACACAAATATTTAAAAAACTGTGTGGTTATGTTAATATCAGACAAAGTATATTTTAGAGTAAATAATATAACAGGGATAGAGAGAATCAGTTCATTAATCAAGGAGATATAAGAATTTTAAATGTTCATGCATCTAGTCACAGAACTTCAAAACACATAAAGCAAAGAAGTTAGAGCTAGAAGGAAAAATAGACAAGTCAACGATCTTAGTTGAAAATGTCAACATCCATCTATTGATAATTGATAAAATAAGTCGACAGGTAATCAGTAAGAATATAAAAGGCTCAAACAATTATTAACCAACATAACTGAATTGACGTTTATAGAACTCTAACCACAAAAGAATAAACTTTATTTTCAAATACACATGGTACATTTACCAAGGCAGACTATATTCTGTGCCATAAAAAGTCTTAGCAAATTGGAAAGGATTCAGATCCAACAAAGCATGATCTCTGACCACATGGAATTAAATTGGAAATCAATAACAGAAAGATAGATGGAAAATACCTAAGTATAAGGAAACTAAATAACATACTTTTAAATAATCCATCGGTAAAGAAGAAATAAAAGGTAATGAAAGTAAAAGGCATCTTGAACAAAAGAAAAATGAAAACACAGCATATAAAAATCCCTGGGGTGCAGCATTAAAACACCTGTATTAGAAAAGAATGAAGGTCTGAAATCAGATTATAACTGAATAAATTAGGAAAAAACCAGCAAATTAAACTCAAGAAAAAAAGAGCAAAAATCAATGAAATAGAAAATAACAAAAAATAGAAAAAAATCAATGAAACCAGTAGGTTTTTTGAAAAGATGAAAACATTGATAAACCACTAGCAGGATTTATTAGGGCAAAAAAGTAAAAACACAGATTATTAACATCAGTAAGAGTGGGTACATCATTACAGGTTCTACAGACATTAAAAGAATAATGAAGGGATAGTCTGAATAACTTTATGCCAATAAATTTGGTGACATAGATGGAATGGACACATTTCTTAGAGTCATAAAATACCAAAGCTTACTCAAGAATGAAATAGCAAGAATAACCCAAATTATGAAAATTGAATGTGTAGTTGAAAACTTTCCCATAAAGAAAATTTTAGGCTGAGTTGCCTTCATTCTTGAATTCTATCAAGTGTTTAAGGAAGAAATAATACCAATACTACAAACTCTTCCAGAAAATTGAAGAGGAGGGAACACTTCCCAACCCTTCCATGAGGCAAAACCTGACACCAAAACCAGATAAAGATATTGGAAATAAAGAAAACTACAGCCTAATATCTTCCATGAACAGACACAAACTTTCTTAATAAAACAATTTAAAGTATACAGAAATGCTTATCCGTCATCTCCTAGCGGGGCTTATCCTGGGAATACCAGGCTAATTGAATATTTGAAAAATCAGTCAATGTAATTCACTAGATTGACTAAGGAAAGAAAATACAATGATCTCAATAGATGCAGAGAAACATTTGGTAAAACCCAACATCTATTCAAAAATAAACATAGGAATTAAGAAAAATTCCTCAACCTGATAAAGAGTATCTATAAAAATCCTACAGCTAACATCACACTTTATGGTGGAAGGCTGAATATTTTTCCACATGACTGGGAATGAGGCAAGAAGTCTGCTCTTACCTCTCTCATTCAACATTAGACTATGGACTTAATCAATGTAAGAAGTCAACAAAAAGGAATAAAAGTCATACAGCCTGGGAAAGAAGAAACAAACTATTTTTATTTGTAGAAGGCATTATTATACAAGTGGGAAATTCCAAATCTACAGAAAAGCCTACTAGAACTAAAAAATAAGTTCAGCAAATTTGCAAATTGTAAAGTCAATAAACAAAAATTATTCATATTTATACATACTGGCAATGAACAATTGGGAATTGAAATAAAAAAGGTACCATGTACACTAGCACCAAAAATCATGAGTTATTTAGGCATAAACCTAACCAATAATTGCAAGGTCTGTATACTGTAAACTACAAAATATTGATGAAATAAATCAAGAAGATAAATAGATACACCATGTTCATGGATTGGAAGACTCAATATTGTTCAGATATTAATTTTCTCTAACTTTTTCTAAATATTCAATGCAATTTCAATAAAAACCCCAGCAAGAATTTTTTTTTGGTAGTAACCAACAAGCTGTTTCTAAAATTTATATGGAAAGGTAAAGAAACTAGGATAGTCAAAAAGATTTTGTAGAAGAACAAAATTGGAGGACCATTACCAATGTCAAGACTTATTGTCAAGCTATAGTAATCAAGGCAATGTAATATTGATAAAAGCACATAAATATAAATATGTGTAACAGAACATGGATTCCGGAAAAAGGCCCACACATATAAGGTCAATTGATTATTTTTGTTTTGTTTTGTTTAGAGATAGGGTCTCACTCTGTTGCTCAGGCTGGAGTACAGTGGTGTGGTCATAGCTCACTGCAGTCTCAAACTTCTGGGCTAAAGCAATTCTCCTGCCTCAGCCTCCTGAGTAGTTGGGACTATAGATGCATGCCACTGTGCCTGGCTTCAACTGATTTTTGATAAGTGTGCAAGAGCAACTCTATTAAAAAAGCATTAACAGATGGTGCTGCAATAATTGAACAGACGCATGCAAAAAATAACCCCTAATCCATACCTCACACCATATGAAAAATTTACTCAAAAAGATCATAGACCCAAAAGTAAGACCTAAACTTCTAAAACTTTCAGAAGAAAATATAGGAGGAAATCTTTATGATCTTGGGTTAGACAAAGATTTCTTAGATGTGACACCGAAAGCACTATATAAAAGAAGAAATGATAAATTTGATTTCATAAAAATTAAAAACTTCTGCTTTTTGAAAGATACGTGAAACATGTTGGAATCAAAATGGAGTCACTGTGTTAAAACTCTGATAAATGGGGCTGGAGGAAGCCTTAAAGGAATGGTTCTCATGCACAAATGCCTGACTGCAAGAACGATCACAAAAGACTCTGCAAAACCCACAACCTTGCACAAAGGCCAATTGCAACCTTACACACACACACAAATACTTCTGTGAGGTCATCTACCCAGAAAACTGTCTTTCCAACCTAGGACTCACCCCAGCCTTGTTATTGACCCTTGTAGCCAAGAATTATTATTTCAGAACAACTTATGTAATCCATCATTTTAATTTTGCCTTTAAAAACTTACCCTTGCCCCAGCCTTGAATAGACATGTGGTTTACTATGGCACACATATTACTATTGCAATGCCCATTCCTGAATAAATATCATTTTCTTTTAGAGATCCCCTCTGTCTTTATTTTATTTTTGTTTTCTAGAGAGAGTCTTGATCTGTTGCCTAGGCTGGAGTGCAGTGGCACAATCATAGCTCACTCACTGTAGCCTCAAACTCCTGGGCTCAAGAGATCATCCTGCCTCAGCCTCCCAAGTAGCTAGGACTACAGATGCATGCCACCATGTCTGCCTATTTTTTTTTTTTTATTATAGAGGCAGGTTGTCTCTATATTGCTCAGGCTGGTCTTGAACTCCTGGGCTCAAATGATCCTCCTGCTTCCGCCTCCCAAAGTGCTGGGATTACAGGCATGAGCCACTGCACCTGGTCCCCCTCTCTTTTATTTAGATTAAGGGATATGCATTAAAAAATGATAAGCTGCAGACTTGGAGGCAGTATTTGCAAATCACATATCTGATAAAGGACTATCTCCAGAATATAGAAAGAACTCTCAAAACAAAACAAAGCAAAGCGCAAGCGGCCTAAGGAAACACAGGCAGGAGACTGGGACAAGGCATCAGAGGAGGCAGACAGATGGCAAAGAAGCAACTGAAAAGCACTCAACATTTCTCACGAGGGAAACCAACTAACACCATAGTGGGCTATCACTACACATCTACTGAAATGGCTAAAATCAGAGACACTGGAAATACCAAGTGCTGGTGAGGTTGCAGAATAGCTCTGAGCTTCCATACATTGCTGGTGGGAATGCACAGTGGCACAGCCCTCTTGGAAGATAGCCTGGTATTTGCTAATAAAGTTGAATGTACACTTACCAAATGGCTCAGCTACCCACTCCTAGGCATTCACTCAAGTGAAATGACTACTGACTAAAATATATACACAAACATTTATACTGGCTTTATTTATGATATCTCCACATGGAAATAATCCAAATGTCCCTCACCCTGGGAATGTATAAACAAACCATGTCACATTCACAGTAATGCTACTCAGCAACAAAAGAGGTGAATCACTGATAAACACAAAAACATGGATGCTCCAGGAGGGAAACCAGACTCCAAAAGCTACATGTGGTGTCATTTCACTTTTATGACATTCTGAAAAAGGTGAAACTACAGACAGAGAGCAGGTCAGTGGTTCCCCGGGACTGGGAGTTGGAGAGAGTTCACTACAAAGGGACGGGAGGGAGTGTCTGGGAGATGGAGCTGTCTGGGCATCATGTACCCACCGCCATATTTTGTTTGTGATGGTGAGTCCATGACTATATACATTTGTCAAAATTTGAAAGCTATACACTAAAAATAGTGAATTTTGTCGTCTGTAAATCATACTGTAATCGAAAAGAAAAAAGACACATAAGAACAAAAATGGTCTCTCTGCCCTTATTTCCTTCTGCTCTCCCTTGCTTATTCCACCCCAGTGGTGGGGTGCTCCCACCACCGGGCGCACATCTACTTCTGGACCTTTGTGTGGCCACTCCTTCCGTCTGGGGAACACCTTTCCTTCAGATGGCTGCCTGGCTCAGTCCCTCACCTGATTTTAGTCTTTGCTCAGTTGTCACCTTCTTGAAGAACTGATTTAAATCCTTACCCCACACTTCCCCCTCCCCACCCTCTCTTTTTTCCATGTCACTTTTTGCCCTGTAACATCATATCATTTACTTTCCTGCTTCTGGTCTCACTGGCAGGTCTCCCTACCTGGAATGTAAGGCATGAGGGCAGGGTCTTTAACCCTTTTGTTCCCAGCAGCATCCCCGACACCTAGAACACCTGGTCCACATAGCAGGTGCTCAGCAAATACTGGCAGAATGAATGGAGAGCTTCATAGCAGGTGATGTATCCAGAGCCACCACCGGCCCCGTCCTGACCTTGGACATGGCATTGTGACAGCCCTCCCACCTCTCCAGGATCCAGTCTGTCCCCTGTAATCATCACACCAGATCCAGCTTCCCAAATGTCTTCTGGTGGACCCTGTGAGGCTCTGTTTCCCTGGCCCCTCTGCCCAGAGCATGTCTCCTTCTCCTCCTTTCTTTCTGTCCCTTTGCCAGGGCTGTAGGAGGATACCCACCAGGCTTCTCCATCCCATAACTGCAGCAGAGGGTTGGAGTTGCCTGAGAAGCTGCATTTCTGCACATCTGAGCTTTGCTGTCTGAAGAGCTCTAGAGACTCCGTCCTAGAGATCACGTGTTCTGACATCTCTTGGCATCTCAGGGCCAGGGCAGCTCTGGGGAGGCCCTCAGACCCTGCTCTCTTGATCTTGAGAGGTCAAGACACAGTTTACCCCTTCTGGAAGCCGCCTCCTTCCTGTGGCCTCTCAGAAAACTAGCCAGTTCCCTGATCCTGGAAAGGGTGACCTTCCAGACAAACCTGGCTGGGGCCCACTCTGGGAGTGGGAGTGAGGATCCTGTTGGAGCTAGAGCCCGGCTTCCCCCAGAAACAGCAGTGGTCACAGCGCGGGCCGCAGGCACCAGCGAGGCCTGTACTTTGCCCCTCCAAACCCACATCGCAGCCCCTGTGGCTTCCAGAGTTAAATGCATTTTTAAAAATAGAAAAACGATGTGAACACACTATTAGCAAACATCTGCAGAGGAGTACTCTTGGCTTAGCAGCAACAGAAGCTATGGCAGAGAAGGGAGGCCTGACAACATTCAAACGCGGACTGCGAGAGCTGGAAATACCTGAGTTCACAGGCAGGTACCGAGACAGTCCTGGAACAGCCACCGTAGGCAGCGTGGATTGCAACCGGGAATCCTGCTCTGAACCCATGGCTTGGCTGTGGGCCCCAGCCCTGATGGACGAGTGTCTGGACAGCAGAACCTGCTCTGAGTCCCCATAGAGGGGGCGGGCAGGGCTCTGGGCTGGGGGCCAGACAGCTGTGATCTGCATATCGGACACAGGAAGGTAGAGATGCCCTTTGTGTCTTTCCAGGTTCCTGGGACACTGGGGTTTCCTGGGGACCCTGGAAGGCTGTGGAGGAACCTTCCTTTATTCGTGTCCCTTAAATATCTGCAGAAACTCTGGCTGTGGTATCACCTCAATTCTGCTGAATAGAAGCCGAGGCTCAGAGAAGCAGGTGAACGGTCTGTCCATCCATTCAGTGACCCGTTCACACAGCCTGCAGGCACTGTTGGCAACACAGGCCATGGTCCCTCTGGCCCTCACACAGGTGCAGGCTATGTGGGCAAGGCCCTCACTCCAGTTTAAGCTTCCGCCCTCCTGACCTCCTCTCCTCCAACCTGATCCCCACTCCAACCCCTGCAGGCTGCTCCTGGGGACAGGACCCTCCTTCCTCAGCACAGGGGCCCCTGGATGGCCTGCAGGGAGGCTCCCCTGACAGATGAGGAGGCTGAGTACCGGTGGGGGGGGTCAGGGGGTCCCTGCTGGGGTTGAGCTGACCTGGAGTTTTGGGACACGGCTGACAACACTCTACCCATCGGGGTGCGGCTGTGTGGCCTTTCAGAACACTGCCTGTCCATGGTTGGGGTGCAGTGCAGACCCACAGGAGCCCACCACTAACTCTGGCCTCACGCCTGTGGGCCGGCCCTGTCTACGGCACTGGCCCTCCCCCGCCCTGGCAGGCCTGACCTCACCCCTGAGGTCACAATGGTTCCAGTGTCCACAGCATCCTTTCTAGGGTCTGTCTGTGTTGTGGTTACAGCAGGCGTGCGTGTGTGCCTGTGTTTGTGGGTGCGTGCTCAGACGTGTGTCCTCAAGGGGTCCCGGGCCTGCCCCTTCCTTCTCTGGGCCTCAGTTGTCTCCTGGGAGACCCGTGGATGATCCGGCTTGGGCCATTTGTTTGCCAAGTCCAGGTCCCTGTGCGGGTGGCAGGTCCCGGGGCTGGAGCTGTGACTTCCCCTCTGGGTCTGAGTGTGAGCACCTGCGATGTGCTGGGCTCCCCTCTGGGCGTGAGAGTGAGCACCTACGATGTGCTGGGCTCCCCTCTGGGCATGAGTGTGAGCACCTGCGATGTGCTGGGCTCCCCTCTGGGCGTGAGAGTGAGCACCTGCCATGTGGTGGGCTCCCCTCTGGGTGCGGGTGCTTGCCGCTTCTGGGATCCTCTCCAGCCGAAGGAACCAGGAGCAGGGACAGCCTGGGAGCTCAGCCTGTGGGGCTGGGCAGGCTGCCCCGAATCAAATCCAGCCCCCTCTCTGCTGACCGCGTGCCCGGGAACCTCGCCGTGCCTCGCTGTGCACTCCTCCCCATCTGTAAGACTGGAGCAGGACCGAGGGTCAGAGCGGCCGCTGTGGGCCTGGCCCTGCTCACCGCCCTGGGATTGGGGTGGAGCTCAGAGAGGGCCAGGAGCCAGCGGCTGGTCGCACA
This sequence comes from Pan paniscus, assembly GCF_029289425.2. Taxonomy (NCBI): domain Eukaryota; kingdom Metazoa; phylum Chordata; class Mammalia; order Primates; family Hominidae; genus Pan; species Pan paniscus. The sequence goes on from NC_073256.2 coordinate 158,905,966, forward strand.
GCAATCAGTGGTGGAGATGAGCCTCAAACTCAGGTCCCCAGACCCAAGTCTAGGGTGAGGACGAGGCCCCTGGACCAGTGGCACCCCCTCCCTCCCCGCCGCCTGCTCCGCGACCCGGCCCCCGCGCGGCCGGCAGATGGCGCTGCGGGCCCAGGCAGGACTCGCGCGGCAGGAGGGCAGCGGCCTGGACGGCGGGCCTGTGAGAGGCACACGTGCCACCCAGCCCACGCGCCCTCCCCGCCGCACCCTCCCTCCAGCCAGGGACCCGCAGAAAGGGCGTCATGGGTAGGGGTGCCTGGCATCCCACCGCCTTAGGCCTGGGGCTGCGGGCACTACCCACTGGGGGCAGTGAAGCCGGAGGGCGCCACGTGGATCCCACCACCAAGACTTTGCCTAGGCCGTTCCCCCTCCTGCTGTTCGCCTGCAATGAGGAAGGGGCCAGACTCAAGGGCCGGGCAGCCCCCTGGCCTCCCAGGCTCCTTCTCTGTGTCCCTGCCCAACTCCCCGGGGTTCCTAGGCTGCAGCCAGGTTTGAGGCTTTGTGCAGTGCCTTCCTCCTGGAATGTGCCCTGCCCCCCACTTTCCTAGAGAAACTCATTTTTGCCCTTTCCTATTTGTCCTTGGAGACCCCCGCCCAGGCCACCTCCTCGGGGAAGCCACCCTGATTTCTCTGGGCTCCCATAGCATTTATTCTCGAGGCGGTTTGTTCAACCTTGCTGGGCTTGACTGGGCGGCGGGATGGTGGGGGCTGTGGTTTGACTGGAGGTGACAGGAGGGGCCAGGTGGACACCCATGCCCCTCGTCCAGCTGGGTCCCACCACCAGCTCCCCTCACTGCTGCCCCAAGGCCTGACTCTGTGAATTTCCCTTCCCAGGAGACAGTGGCCCTGTTTGACCAGTGGACACCCCCACAGAAGACGTAAACATAAGACCTGAAGCTGTAAAACTCCTAGAGGGAAACAGGGGAAATGCTGTTTGACACGGGTCTTGGCAATGATTTTTTGGATATGAAGCCAAAAGCACAGGCGAAAAAGCAAAAATAGACAAGTGGGACTACACCAAACTCAAAAGCTTCTGCACAGCAAAGGAAACAACAAAATGAAAAGGCAGCCTACGGAATGGGAGGGAATATTTGCAAACCCTCTCTCTGATAAGGGGTTAACATCCAAGATATATAAGGAACTGCTGTCACTCAATAGCAGAAAACCAAATCAGCCAATTAAAAAGTGGGCAATGGATTTGAATCTACATTTATCCAAAGAAGACAAATAATCAACCGGTATATAAAAAGGCACCCGACATCACTTATCACCAGGACATGCAAATCAAAGCCACAGTGAGACCGACTTGCACCTGTTAGGATGGCTGGCATCAAAAAGACAAGATGGCAAGTGTTGGCCGGGGTGTGGAGAAAGGGAGCCCTTGTACCCTGTTGGTGGGAATGTAAAATGGTGCAACCAGTATAGGAAACAGCATGGAGGTTCCTCAGAAAACTAAAGATAGACCTGCCATCTGATCCAGCAATCCCTCTACTGGGTTACAGCCAAAGGAAATGGCACCAGGATCTTGAAGATAGAGCTGCACTCCCATGATCGCTGTGGCTTTGTTGAGGATAGCCAAGATACGGAAACGCCCGAAGTGTCTGTGGTCAGATGAATGAAGAAAGAAAATGTGGTATAGACACGTGATGGAATATTAACCTTTAAAAAGAAGGAAACCTGCCATATATGACAACGTGAATAAACCTGGAGGATTTTATGCCAAGTGCAATAAAGCCAGACCCAGAAAGGCCAATGCTGCTTGATTCTGCTTCTACATGGAATCTAAAATAGTCAAAGTCAGAAGCAGAGAGTAAAATGGTGGTTCCCAGGGCGGGTCGGGGGAAAGGGGAAAGGAGGCATTGCTGCTGAATGGGGATAAAGTTTCAGTGAGGATAAGTTGCAGAAGTCTGCCGTGCCACATTGCACCCATAGTTAACGGAACTGCACTGCACACTTAAATGTTTGTTAAGTGCGTAGATCTCACGTTAAGTGTTCTTATCACAGAAAAACAAAAACACCCACCACAAACAACCACAACGGAGCACACCCGACCCAGCTTCTAGTGGCAGCGCTGGGATCCCCAAGGGGGGCTGCAGGGCCTCCAGGTTGGCCCTCCCCTAGCAGCTGCGGCCTGGCGGGGCTCTGGGCTCTTGCTGGGGCTCTGTGCTCCTGGCTGAGGGAGTCCCTGTCCTCTCTGAGCCTCGCTGCCCTCAGGTGCACAGCAGGGATGGACTGAGGCCCCTCCAGGGGGGGCAGAGAGAGTGCCCACCTCCTGGCCCTGGGTGGTTCCCATCCTGCAGATGGTTGATTTCCTATGCCAAGATTGCCTAGGGAGGGTCCCACTGGCAGCTCTGGGGTCCACAGGGTGGGGCAGCCCCGGTCAGCCCCAGGCCCGGGTCCCCAAGCTGGGACACTGCCCAGGGGCTCTTCCTCGCCTTCCAGGGCTCCCCTCCTCCTCCACACCCCCTCCTACGCTTTCACAGAAAAAAGAGTGGAGAAAAGGCAAAAGAAAGAGGTTTTCTCCTCCGCTTTCTGAAAATGAGATTTTAAAAATAACTCCTGGCGGGGGGAGCGCTGGGAGGGGCCTTTCTGGGGAGGCCAGCCAAGCCTGCTCTCCCTCCTCCATCGGCAGCCACCCCCCAGGGCCTTTCTGGGGAGGCCAGCCGAGCCTGCTCTCCCTCCTCCGAGCCTGCTCTCCCTCCTCCGAGCCTGCTCTCCCTCCTCTGTGCCTGCTCTCCCTCCTCCATCGGCAGCCACCCCCCGGGGCCTGGGTCTGCATGCCTCCACCTAGAGGCTTCTTCTGCCGGGCCCCCTTCTCTGTCCCTCAGGAAGGTGGGGCCTTCCTGACCTGCTGGAGGAGGCAGCAAAGGCCAGTGTGTAGCAGGGTGGCTGCTGGGGGGAGGGGGTGATGCTGATGGTGGAGGAATGTATGTCAGGCCGTGGCCCCAGGCAGGAGAAAGGGGCTGGCTCCTACAAGTCCCCTGCGTCTCCTCTGTCTCGCCGGTGCCCTTGGCCTCCTCTCGGCTCACTGCTCACCAGCCACAGGCCTCCTGGGCTGTTGTTTCATGGTCCTCAGGGGCTGGGGCTTTTCCTGCCACAGGGCCTTTGCACACGCTGCTCCTAAGGCCCGCCTACCCCCTGCTTCAGCATCATTCCCTGAAAGGCCATCTCAGATCACAGAATGGACACAGAGTGTCCCCCCGACCTCGACATTGTCAGAGCTCCCTGCAAATTTCCCTTTCACAGTGGCATTTCCTTCTGGGTTTCTCTCTGTTGCCCTCCCAGCTTATAGTAGAGAGGCACCGGAGGGTGGGCTGGGCACAGATGCTCTTGCTCCCTCACCCCACACTTAGGCTCTCGTCATTCCCATTCTTCACCTGCCATCACCTGTGTTTCTCTCTGGGGGGATCTCTGGCCACTGCTGAAGCTACCAGGGAATCCAGCTTTCCTGGGAGCAGCCCTTGACCCGTGATTTGGGGGTGGGGACAGATGGCTCAGCCCTACCCCTCCGATGGGGTGACCCAGTGGGATCAAGCCCCGGTGGCTTCCAGGATGCTGAGTGCTTGACAACGCCAATCCGGCTTCCCACCTTCTGAGTCTCTCTTCCTCCCCCACCCCACAGTGTTTCCTGGGATCACATCCCAAGAACATGCCTGCCCTGAGTTGCTGCCTTGGGGTCTGCGTGGTAGGCAGAAGAAATGCCCCAAAAATGTCAATGCTCTCATGCCTGGCACCTGGACTTATTAGTTTTTATGGCAAAAAAGGGCTTTGTAGCTGGATGAAATTAAGAATCTTTAGGGACATTATTATCCAGGTGGCCCCCAGTGCAATCATGTCTGGCCTTACAAGAGGGAGGCAGAGGCAGGTTTGACTACAGAAAGAAAGGAGGCCGTGTGGCCCTGGAGGCAGAGGTTGGAGGGAGGCGGCCACCAGCTTCCGGCAGAGGTGAGGAAGGCTCCTGCCAGAACCTCTGGGGCGAGCGTAGCCCTGTTGGCTTGATTTTGGCCCAGGGATGCAACTTTAACCCAGGATGGTGTTAATTAGTTACAGCAGCTCCAGGAAGCACACTCTCGGCTGCAGGGGAGCCCACACTGAGACGCACTGGGTGGGCTTCATTCTTGCTGCCAAATGAAGTTGTCCCTCCAGATGCTGGGCACATGGCCACCCAGGAGTGGATGGCATGTCCCAGCCTCTCTTGCAGCCAAGGGGGACCACAAGACCAAATCCTCAGCCCTGGAATTTGAGAAGTGGAGTGGGCAGTGCTCTGGAATTTGAGAAGTGGAGTGGGCAGTGCCCTGGAATTTGAGAAGTGGAGTGGGCAGTGCCCTGGAATTTGAGAAGTGGAGTGGGCAGTGTCTCCTTGTGTTCTCCATAGGAAGCTGCCAGCCCACGACTGCCTTTGCCCTTCCCGGGCTGGGATGCGGTACGTGCCGCTGCACCTCGGCCTCGCAGATGAGGACACCCACCCCTGGGTGAGGGCAGAGCCACAGGCCAAAGAGCCTGGGCTCCTGAGTATCCCCATGGAGCAGAGCTGCCCTCGAGGCCTGCAGTGGCTGGACTGTTGCAGGAGGGAGACAAATGTTCTGTCTTGTTTTAGCCACTGTATTTGGGGGTGCTTTGTTGCAACAGCTTAGATGTCTCCCTGACTGATACAGCTTGGTTTAGAGGCCACTAGCCAGCTGAGGCTTGGTCCCCAGGAGGTGCTCAGTGGCGGTCTGCAGAATGAGCATGTCAGGATGAACTGTTTCTTCCTCTTGTAGTCACACAATGATATTGATAGCTGAGCTGCCATTCAGGACCATCATGCGGCCGGAGCCCACCAGGCTGAGCTGAAGTTGACCTGCGCCTGCCTTGAGAATTGGTGTCGGGGGGCCACCTGGCTGGAGCACAGGAAGGTGGAAAACACATGCTGGCCATGTGAATACAGGACCACACTCACCACGGCTGATTCTGAGGTCCGAGAGCTGGGTGTGCTCCTGCCTACAGGTGCCTGGAGGGCTGGGCTTCAGCCTCTGCTGGGTCTCCTGGGCTGCACCCCAGCCTTGCTGGAGGTGGGGGAGGGCATGGGGTGTGGCTTGTCTGGGGAGAAGAGTTCCAGCTCACCTGCTGGGGCTGAGCAGGCCTTTCTTTAAGTCTGGCCCAGAGGATGTGGCCCAGGCCTGTCCTGAGGGGTTCTCAGGGGGGTGGGAAGACAGAATGGGTACAGGGTTTTGCCATGACAACCCTGGCCTTCCCTGCCTCCCGCATGCCCACCTTCCTAAGTCTGAGGCTGGCACTGACCTAGGAATCTCAGCGGAGGGAGCTGGAGCCTGGGCTGCTCAGAGGGTGTGGCCCCGAGGGGCAGGGCCCTGGACATGGGACCATGTGCAGCCTGAGGTCATCACCAGGACACATGGGAGCCCATGGAAGGCAATGGAGGGACCATATCCAAACAGATGACTTCTGATGGGGGTGCCAGCCAGGCCTGGGAGGCTCTCAGGTACGGAGCAGGCCAGGTGGGCTTCCTGAAGGAGGTGATATGAGCCAGAACCTGAAGGGGGAGCACGAGTTTGCATTGCAGAGGAGAGTGGGAAGGGCACCCTCTCAAGGCAACTGCACAGAGATGTGGAGGTGCAAAAATACAGAGACCAGGAGAGGGGAGGGGCCCCTGCTCCCCAGTCAAGCCCCGTCCTGTCCTGCGTCACAGCCCTGCTGTATTAGAGGCTGTGGTAACAGAGAGCCTGGCATGAGTGACACTCAAACACCAGGGGCATTGACTGCTCGATCACATCCCAGTCTGTGGCTGGGGTTCTCCTTGTGAAGAGCCAGGCCCCAGCTCAGGCCCCTGGGAGCACTTACCTTTCTTTCCCTGAGGCCATCTCTGGCTGCCAGGCTCCTTGCAAGCCACACCTGCTGGGGATACAGCAGCCCACGGCTGTTTGGGCAGGCGGGGTAGCTCTGAAGCCATCCCCGGTAAAACTGTGCTGGGATGCGTCTTCCCAGGCTTTGTTCCCTTCTCTGTCTCATGTCCCCACCCCTACCAGCACTTGATCCCACTTTGGGGGAACTGATATCCCCATGAGCTCTTTGTGGCTGAAGCAAGGTCTGACCTGCTTCATAGGGACTACTGGAGTTGCTGAAGATGGGGACTGCTGACCTGGGCTCTGAAGACTTCGGGAATGCCTGTGGGAGCCCCGTGGTCTGGAGGGACAGGCCAGCTGAGGCTGGATCAAGGCCTCGGCTGCCCTGAGGGCACTCACAGGCTGCGGCTGTGGACACCAGGCTGACCCGAGGTGAGTCAGGAGGAAGAGTGCTGGTGGGGACAGGCTGGCGGTCTCTGGGTGCCAGGTTCTCATGGTCTCTGAGCAGGGCAGGTGAGCAGATGTGACTGGGGATTGATCTCGGAGGGTTGCTGGGTGCAATGGGAAGGGTTAAGGATGGGAGGCTGGCCCAGAGGGTGGCCCTGCAGGGTCCAGGCGAGGGGCAGGGTGCTGGGTGAGGGGCTGCAGTGATGCCCACAGAGAGTTTAGTGCGCAAGAGGCCACTGAGCCCACAGGTCCCCACTCAGCCTCCCCCACAGCCCCAGCCCACTCCTGAGTGGAGGCCCTTTAAACGCAAGGTTCTGTCCTCCCCTGGAAGGCCCCTCCCCGTCTCCTGGGCAGCCAAGTAAACAGAAGCCTGTCTCCCGGGCTGCTGGCATGGCCTCCTCTTGTCCTGGGACCCCCAGCCCAGCAGGTCTGCCCCCTCCTTCTGTAGCCACTCCAGGCGAGCCACTTGGTGAGGGAGGGGAATGGACGGGAAGGGGGACGGGGCACCTGGGGCTCTGAGAATGTGGGAGCAGGAAGCGGCCCTCTGACCCATCTTCCAGAAGAAGATGCTCTGCCAAGGTCATGAAGGAGAGTGGCAGTGGGGCTGGGCCAGGATGGGGGCATGCGGGCATCAAAGCCTCCCTGTAAAGGTCCTTCTCCTCCCTACCCTCCCCAATGCTCTGATGCTCTGAAGTCCCCAGGGAAGGGGTTGGCTCTCTTCCTGAAGCCTTTGGATCATGGACCTGGAGGTGTGCAGGGTCCTTCTCACTCTTTAGGGCCCCTTCCAGATCATTCTCCTGCCCTTGCCTCTTCTAAAACCCAGCTCTGGATCTCAGAGGCAGTGGAAGGGGCAGCCAGCCATCCATTCACTCATCCATCTATCCACCCATCCACCCACCCATTCACCCACCCATCCATCCATCCATCCATCCATCCATCCATCCATCCACCCACACTTCCACCCACCCAACCATCCATCCATCCATCCATCCATCCATCCATCCATCCATCCATCCATCCACCCACACTTCCACCCACCCACCCAACCATCCATCCATCCATCCATCCACCCACACTTCCACCCACCCACCCACCCAACCATCCATCCATCCATCCATCCATCCACCCACACTTCCACCCACCCACCCACTCATTCACTCCCCCACCCATCCACCCACCCACACATTCATCCATACATCCATCCACCCACACACCTCTCTACCCACCCATCCATCCACCCATCCACCCACCCATTCACCCAACCACCCATCCATGCATCCACCCAGGCACCCACCCATCCACCCACCCAACCCACCTACCCATCCATCCATCCATCCACCCATCCACCCACCCACCCACCTACCCATCCATCCATCCATCCATCCACCCATCCACCCACCCACCCACCTATCCATCCATCCATCCATCCATCCATCCATCCATCCATCCACCCATCCACCCACTCCTCCACCCACTCATCTGCCCACCCATCCGTGCACCCTGCTCATGGTCAATGCCTTCACTCCTGAAGACCCTGGCCCCTGCCCTGCCCTGTCCCTAGCTCTCCTGTCATCCTATTGGTGATTTCTCTCAGCCCCTCGGACTCCTCTAAGGATTTTGTCCTCTCACCCAGCCACCCACCTGACAAACTGTACCCAAACTGCAGTCTCCTTGTCCCCACCGCACTCTGGGGATTCTCGCCCCAGCTCCTGCCCTCGAGGGCCAGCCCCAGCACTCCTTTAGTGAGGTGGAAGCCCACAGTGTCTTCCACCTGTCTGGCCTCCTCCACCCCTCCTCACATTTTGCCATGGCCTCTGCCCCCTCGCTGGCCCCTCTCCTGTTTTCTTGTACTAGTCTGGCAGCCCCAACTCCCTGCTACCCTTGCCTGTGCCCTTGCAGTGGGCTGCAGCTGAGTGAACTCCACCTTGCTAATGCCTGCACTTGGCTTCAGCAGCAAGGAGGCTGGCTCCGCTGCCCTCCCTGGTCTGCCCAGCCTCTCCTCACCTAGCAACCACCTCGCACCTTCTCTCCCTCTAAGCCCCCATCGTTTCTCTCCTCACACTGTGCTGCTGGCCTTGCACCCTCCTTCCCTGAGAAGCTGAAGGCATTGGAAGAGGACTTTGCTGGTGCCCACCCACTGTACTTGTGGCATTGGGCGCTGTCCACCCCGGCCTGCTCCGGTGAATGCCCCATCCCTCCTCCCAGCCAAAGGCAGCCTTCAGCTTCTCCCATTCCATCCCCCAACTCACGCTGTCACTCCAGCAACTCTTCACCCTCTTTCTCCTGCATCATGATACCGCTCTTTCCCAGGTCGTTCCCACTGGCATGAAAGCATGCTGCGATTTATCCTGTCTCTTGACCCCACTTCCCTTCCATCTCCTGCCCTACTTCTCTGCTCCACATTCAGAGCCGAACCTCAGGAAGGTCATTTGTCTTTGCTGCCTCCACGTTCTCCCCTCTCCTTTGCTCTTGAACCCACTCTCACCGGGTTTTAATTTCCAGTGCTTCACTAAAGCAGCTCTAGCAAAAGTCATCAATGACCTCTGCGCTGGTAAGTCCGAGGTCACTTGTGGGGCCTCATTTGATGTGATGCTCCGGCAGCACATGGCTCAGGTCCCTGCTCCCACACTTCCCACGCTCCCATCACTGCCCGCTCCCTCTTGGTGCCCTCACTGGCTCCTCATCTCCTTGACCTGGTCAGGAGGGAGGACCTGAAGCTCTCTGCTTGCGCTTCTGCCCTTTCTAACCCCACTCCCTCAGTGATTCATCTAGTTTTGTGGCTTAAACATCATCTCCCCAGTGTCTCTCTCCAGCCTCCACCCCTCTACAAGCAGAGCAGTCCAGGCTCTTGTGTGAGCGGATCTTCTCCAGCCTCTGGGCTCCACTCTTATCCCCAGCATGGCGCTGTCCACGGTGCTGATTTAGGAAAGTACTTCCCATTGATCAAACAGGCTGGTCAATGTCATCTCATCTGCAACTGCAGCAGAACAGGGTTGGTTGGCTCCATTTTCAGAGGCTCATGGAAGGTGAAAGACTAGCCCAGGCCCTGACAGGTGGAAGGACCCCCACGTCTGTGCTGCTCATGGCTGTAGTCAATGGCTCAAACAGAGCCTGCCTGCCACACAGTAGGTGCTCAGTGAATATTTGTGCAGAGGGAAGAGACTCTTAATCAAAAGGCCCTTGAGCCGGGGGCGTGGCATAGTGGAAAGTGATTGCCCAGCCCAGGGCTTCAGCTTGGCATCTGTGTATGACTTCTCTGGGTCTGTATCCTCACCAGTAAAACAGACTGAATATTGTTACCCCTCCCAAGAGTGTTGGGAGACGGATCTGACAATTCATGGTCATATTCATCCATTCCCACTTCCTAGCCTCCCAGTGTGGCCATCCCCAGACAGCTGCCTGGTCTGGCTCCTGTGTCCACCTGACTACATTCTTTCCTGGACCGTGTGCCCAAGTGAGGTCCCATGGCTGCTTTGCTCACTTCAGTATCCCTACAGCTAAGCACATTTGCTGAATGAAAGAAAGAAAGAAGGAATGTAGGGGTCTCTCCTGAATGGAGGACCTAGATTTTGACCATGGGCCAGCAACGTGGGTGCCTTCTGGGGACCACGGATAGGCTGAAGGGTGGCATGACTGAACCAAAACCAAACTCCTCTTCCACCTCCTCTCCCTCCTGGGGCCGCACCTCCCTCTGGATTCCAGGGTCAGCTGTGTCCAGGCTGCGAGCCAGGCTGTTCCCACAGGCTCCTCCCTGTCTCCGTCTACAAGGCCTGGTGATCTGGCCCTGCAGCCTCTCCCCAGGTGGCGTTTTCCCATCCTCATGTTCATCTTGTCCTCCCCTGGATCTGACCTTGAAGCTGGGCCCCCAAAGTCCATTCTCTGCACAGTGGCCGGATCAGCTTTCAACTGAGAGTGACTGCTTCACCTCCTGCCCCAAGCTGGCCACTGTCTTCAGTGAGAACCTCAACATCCTAAGCTCGCTCAGTCCCCACGTGGTCACGCTGGCCAAAGTCTGCAGCCTCCTCGCCATCGGGAAGGCTCTGCCCAAAGAGTACTTAGTGAGCATCCCCTTCCGTACACCCAGGACCGCCCTCTCTTCCTGGTTTGCTGTTGCTGTTCCCTCAGAAATGCAGGGCCCGGCCTCGCCTCATCACCAGGTGGCCCTGGCCATCCCCAGCTCTGCCTTTCGAGCTCATTCGGCGGCTCCTTCCAGACTGGCCACCTCTCTTCGCGCCCGGCCTCCTGGTCTCCCGCCTGCGCGGGCCGCTCCCGGCCCTCCCCGCCCTGCCGGGCGTTCACTGTCCCCTCCGCCCGCAGGTCCCGCGGCGCCCCCGCAGCCCGCCTTCCCGGACATCTACGGCGGGGACGCGCAGCTCTGGGAGGCGCATTTCCGCGGCATCGGGCGCGCCTACCGCGCGCTGGGCAAGCAGGACGACTTCGCCATCCGCGTGCTCACCGAGAACTTCACGCTGCCCTTCCCGTTCGCCTGGCCGCCGGGGCCCGACCCCGCCTGCGGGCCGCTCTTCTACGACCCCCGCGACCGCGCCGACTTCGACTTCCTGCTGCGCGGCCCCGGAGCTTCGCCCCCAGCGCTGCTGCGGCCCCTGCACGCCACGGCCCAGGCAGCGATGCGCAAGCGGCACCTGGAGCGGCTGGCCCTGAGCTACGCCCGCGCGCGGGGCCCGGGCCCGGCCCCGTCCTGCTGCTGCCCGGCCCCGCCGCCGCCTTCCCGGAGCCCGAGGCCAGCGCTTCCAGCGACGGCACCCCCAGGCTGGCCCAGGCCCCGCTGCTGCCCCGAGAGCCAACAGAATAAATAAAGAGTTTCCCCAGCTCTCCCGCGCCCGGCGCTTTTCTGCACACACTCCGACAGGCCTGGGCGGCTGGGCCCGGCGGGGAAGGGGGGCGGTGGGACGGTGGGACGGTGGACCAGGAACCCAACTGGGACACCGGGCCAGGCCGGGCAGCGGTGGGACTGGGAAGCCGCATGGGTCCGAAGGTGCAGTGAACACATTCGCAGTAGAAACGGTGACGGAGGCAGGCCCTCTTCAGAGGGAGGAGGACCCGGGTACGGTGGGTGGGGGGCCGGGCCTCCACCCTCAGTGCCCACGCCCTGGGACCCTCCCCACAGCTCTGCGGTGGGGACTAGCGTCCCCATCCCACAGACCAGCATACCAAGGCCCCATGCCTCCAGGGAACAACTGGGATTTAGTTCGCCACATGCAGACACCAAGTCTGGCGGCTTTCCCGTGTCCCATGATAGAGGGGGCAGCAGGATGGGGAGGGGGCCGGGAGAAGGGGCGACGCAGCAGAACAGAGGAAGAGAAAAGAAAGGAGTGGAGAGCATGCGTGGGGCAGAGAGACGCGAAGGAGGGGGCACCACAAGGCACCTGCCCCTCACTTGCTGCCTCCCCCTTCCTGGTCCTTGGGGAGGGGCTGCCTCCTGCTTCCCCCGTGTGGGGCTGAGAGAGTCTGTTGAGCCCAGCGTGGCCAGCAATGACCTGGCCTCTGCCCTGGACCACCTCCCTCTGCAGGTGACAAACCCCTGCCAGAGGCCTGGCTCTGCTGTGGGCCCGCTGGTGGCAGGGCGGAACGACTGCATGACCCCGATATCTCCTCCTCCTCCTCCCCACAGAACACCAAGCAGGGAGGCCAAGTGGCCTTTAGGAGAGGTGCCATGGTCTCACGCTGGGAGCTTGCAATCCAGGCGTGCAGGGGAGACCACATCAAGTGCAGGTGGAATCCGGGTGTTTTTTTTTTTCTTTTCTTTTTTTCCCGAATCCAGGAGTTATTTATCACATGCCAGTCATGGGGAGAAAAGGTTTTTCCAAGCCCTGGTTTTGCTGAAGAAGCAGTTGTGGATGGGAACAGTCATCTCTGGAGAAGGAGGAAACCCTGGGCTGGGAAGAGGCGTCTCCAGCCTCCCCCTCCTCTGCTGCCACCGGCCCCAGCTGAGATGCCAGCCCCTGCTCCAGGCTTCTCCCACCTGGGGCCTTGTTTCTTCAGTTCTACAGATGCACAATTACATTGCAATAATAACCATGCATTTGAATCCTGACGGGGCAGCAGCAGTAATGACATTAGGTACTATATATCCTATATTGCATATGAATTGGGGTCCCCAGAAGCAGTCCCTGAACATGGAGTTTGGTGCGAGTGGTTTGTTTGAGACATGGTCCTTGGAAACACAGGCAGGGAGTGAGGATGCAGGACAGGCAGGGAAAGAAGCCAGGAAGGGTGCGCTGGGAGCAAGTTACCCCTGTGGGCACTGGAGGTCAGTCCTACGGGGGACCCCTGGGAGACAGTGTGGCACGTGCCCCGGAGCTGTCCCACCCAGGGAGAGTGGCACCAAGCACTACTACCTCCTTGTCATCACTGGCAGTTTGGCTTACCTGTGGGGTATGCATCCAGCTCCCCTGAAAACAGCAACTAACAGTGACCACTGAGAAATGTTTATAACAATTCGATGAGTAATTTTATGACTGGAGAGTGTAACAAGATAAATGTGGGGTTTATACTTTGTGCTTTTTAAAACTACATTTTTCTAGAAATTTATTTTTAAAGTAGTTTACAGCAGTGTGGGGCTGTGTCAGATTGGAAACAAAAACCTTGGTCCTTCACCACTGCTAGCATGAGAAGCCTGGTCTAGGGGACCCAGACCCAAGGCAAGTAATCAAATAGGAAACAAACATGGTGTAGAAATGCAGTGAGTGCTGTGAAGGACATGAAGAGACTGACTGTACTTCAAATGGGGTGGTCAGAGAGGCGAGTCACCCTGGAGAAGGCGGCGTTGAAGCTGAGGATGGAAGGATGAGGAGCAGCCAGTTATATGGACATTGGGGAGGACACTTCAGGCCAAGGGGGCCGTGTGGGCAAAGGCTGGGGAATGAAACAGAGCTTCAAGGGTCAAAGAATGGGAACCAGGGCTCTTTCAGGCTGGAGCAAATGGAGCAGTATGTTATTTGAAGCTCTGACTGGCTTAAACCACAAAAGGGACTAAATGGTTCATGTAATTGGAACATTCAGAAATAAGATGAGCTTCAGGGAAGGTTTGATCCAGGGGCTCAGTGTTGTTATGGAGGCCCAATCTTCTGTGATGCCAGTTCTACCCTCAGACTAGTTTCCTCAGTAGTGGTAACATGGTAGATGCAGCTCCTGACTACACAGTCTGCCTGGCCACTGAGAAGGCCAGAGGCCACTGGCTTCCATGAGCTGTCTCAGATGAGCAGCTGTATGTCCTGCAAAGCCCTGGGAGTCTCCTCACATGACCCATGGGTCTGGTTGGGTCATGTGCCCAATCCTGAACTATCCCTGTGGCCGAGGGAGTAGCATGCATTGATTGGCTTAGGCCTGTATTGCCTGAATCTGTGGCAAGGGGGTAGGGTGACGTTGGCTGGATTGTGACAGTAAGGTCCAGAACACTGTGTGGCCCACAGTGGGGGAGCTGACCACCATGTCCATCACCGCCAAGTGGTATGAACCCTGGGATTTGCTCCAGGGCTGACTTCTGCTAAATCTCATGACTTCCTTCCAGTTAGACCGGCTGCTCCTACAGAAAAGCATGGTCAGAAATGACCCCAGGCTGGAGTCTCTGTCTTTTGTGTAAAGCAGAGTCGATAATCTGTTTTCTCAGCATCTGTTCTGTGCTGTGCCTGATGCCGAGGCTGGGCATTCACGGAGGGAAGATGCTTCCTGCCTCCAGGAGCTGGCAGATGGAGGGCTGGGAGGGTGTCAAGACAACAGACTGCCCGCATTGCCCCTTGAACAACAGCCTGGGCAATGCCTCCTAGGACTCAGTTTCCCTGCTTCCCTCCATCACACAGAGAGAGCCAGGTAGCCCTCATATTGCCCTTTTTGCTATGGCTGCTGGGATGCTCAAAGCACATTTGTGCCCCATTGTTCTGACCTTCCCAGGCTTGCCATTTTGGGGCAGCTTGCCCGTCTGCTCTGGCTTTGTGGTCCCCTCCAGCTGCCTGGCTTTTTTTTTTTTTTTTTTTTTTTTTTTTTTTTTTTTACAATGCCTGGATTATAATTGTAAAAATGATGCTTCAATTATTTTTGGAAACTGGGGGGAAATACCTTTTTTGTAAAGTCACGGATTCCAGCTCTGGTTGGCAGCACTTCACCCCTGAGCTTCTTCCCACTGACCTGCCAGGAGACTCTGCCATCTTTTCTGAACAAAACCCGGTGGCCTATGTGGAAATACCATGGCTATTTCCCTGGGAGCCAGCCACTGTGTCGTTGGGCCCTGGTGCCACTGGGGTGGGCAGGGGCTACAGCACGGGCTCTGGGAGGTGACAGAACTTGGCTTGCGTGCTGGGTCCTCCACCCACTGACCGGGCAGCCCTCAGCCGCCACTGCTGATTTTCGTGCCTTAGTCCTCAGCTGTGAGGGGGAACACAGCAACAGGACCTCCGGGGAGCTGCTGAGGGGATCATGAGAGAGACTGCTGGTCATGCCCCCGATCCCAGCCTGGCACAGTGAGAGCCCAACAGAGAGAGGGCAGCTGTTTCTCCATGATGGGCCGCACTCCCTGCCCTATATGCAGGCTGGCACAGACACCTTCCCCAGGGCTAAGGGGGGCCATCAGCTTTTCCCCAGCACCAGCTGGCCCTTGTGCTCAGAGGGTTCTGGAATCAGAAGCACACATGTTCCCCCTCTTTGCAGCTGTGTGGCCTTGGACAAGGCTCTTGACCTCTCTGAGGTACCATGTCCTCACCTGTAAAACGGGAGTCAGAAGCATGTCTGGTGTACAGCCTCGATGAGCTGGTGCAACCAGCCGGGGACCTGCCCATGCAGTGTTCTGTAAATGTGGCTATTACTTGTTCCCTTGTCTGGCCACCCCTCCTCTGTCCAGAGAACACAGTTGCCTTGCAGGGTGCCTCTTATCCTCCCTGGAGCCATCTCTTCGGCTCAGCCCAGAAGACACCAGCCTTGACAGGGAGCTGGAGTTGCCAAGGGCACAGCAAGGGCATGCTGTTTGACCTGTTCCCCGTAAGGCGCTGCTCCGAGAACCAGGATAGGCACGCAGGAGGTGCTCAGTATTTTCTGAATAGGCCAATGTGATCTGGGAGATAAGCTTGCTGAGCAGAGGGGCTGGGCCTCCTGGGGCCCTGCTCATTCTGGGTGCAGGCGGAGCCCCAGAGGGAGGGCAGGAATCCGGGGTGTTGGCTGGAATCGGGAGGCCAGGTTCCTTCCACCTCCCCAGCTGCCCCCGGAGACTTCATGCCCTTCGATATTCAAAGGAGACGGGTTCCCCCTTTGATTCTGGGGCCGCTGGGGACAGGGGTCAGGTACGCCCCTCTCCTTGCCCCTGCTCCAGTTTCCTGGGAACGGACTCTGAGGAGCAGCGAGGATGTTTAATTAATTGCAATTACTATCTTCAAAGGAAGCCCAGAGTTGAAAGTTGTTCCTAATTACTGTGTTATGATGTCGACCAGCTACTTAAATTGATTGTGTGAGAATTTCCGATGGAGAATTGATTGAGTTGCTGTGAGCACCTACTCTACGTCCCTCCCCTTTAGATGTTCGGCCTGGACAAAGGCGTGTGGGGCTGGAATGAGAACGAGGGCTGGGACCCGGGCGGCAGCTGCCTAGATGAAGACCTCAATGCCAAGGTCGGGGCCGCGGGCTCGGTGTGATGGCCCGTGGAGTCCATCGTGCGCTTTCTCTGCTGGCCTCTGGCACTTCGCAGGGGGCGCTGCTCCTCCTGGCTCCTGCAGTGGGTGAGGTCAGCAGGTGACCAGTGCTGGCCGACGAGTTGTGGGCACAATGACGTCTGTCACTTCTGGGCCAAAGCATTTATGGCCAGTGTGAGAGCCTCTGAGCTCTCTTTCTGTCTGCCACCACGGGGTGTGCTCAAGACAGTGGCTCCTTCACCACCCGAGTCCTGGGCTGGCCCAAGGCGGGGGACCTGCGGTGTGAGTGAGAGGCGAACCGTCGTGATGCCAGCCCCTGAGAGTTTGGGAAGGCTTTCTCACAGTGTCATCTAGCCTCTCCTGACCAGCACAGGATCCAGCGGGCAGGCCCGGCTGTGTAATGTGCAGGCCCAGTGTGAAGTGAAATGCAAGCCCACTGTGGGAAAATTAGTAAGATCTGGCACAGCAGTGGCAGCACATTAGAGCCAGCTGGGTCCTTCTGAGCACGGGCCGTCTGTAACCACTCAGGTTGCCTCCCGTGCCGTCATCAGCTCTGTTGCAGGCCCAGGTGTCTTTTGGGGTCTGCAGGTGTGGATGTGTGGCTTCGGCTGAGTGGCTTTCTTCCTCTGTGCCTCAGTTTCCTCATCTGTGAAATGGGAGGCTGTGGGGCCCGAATGGGATGGGGCAGGGGTGTGACCATGCTTCAGGGGGCGCAGGGAGGATGAGTCAAGGTGACTCACTTTCCTCCTGTCCTTCTGCCTGCAGGAGGAAGCTTCCTCCCTCAGCAGGTGGTCACCTATTGCATTTCAGACACGGGTCTCTGGCCTGGGACCCAGTGGGAGCCCCTGCCTTCCCGAACGAAGATGGAGCACAGGGTATGGGGGAGTGTGTGCCATCTCAGTGAGAAAAGTGCCTTCGAGGGCATTAAGCAGGCCTGAGGGCGGGGGAGAGGGGCATCCTTTCCCGCTGGATGGCAGGGAGGCCTCCCTGAGAAGGCGCACTGAGCAGAGGCCCCAGGGAAAGGAGGGCTCTGTGGAGGTAGACAGTTGCGGGTGGGGAGCCCGGGCAGAGGGAACACCAGCGCAGGAATCTGGAGGCCAGAGGGAGGCCCGAGCCTCCAGCCCACGAGGGCAGAATTGGAGGATGCGGTGGCTCCCGGGACCCAGGCCTGACGGAAGGAACTCGGACTTGTCCTCTGGGTGGGTCTGGAGCCAAGAAATGCCATGATCTCATTCATACATTAGAACAAGCGTTCCCAAGGGGGTGGTCTCAGCCCCAAGGGGAGTGTTTGGTTCTTGGGGCATGAAGAAATCTCACTGTTTATGTAGAAAGCCCAGATACTTACATGGCACATAAACAGAAGGATATTTGTCTGTGGTTTTAAAATTCCATGGTGGGCGGGCAAATTAAAAAAAAACAGCCTATAAACGTTCCTTAGGTTAGGGGGCAGTGATAAGGAAAGCAAGTTTGAGATGCTGATCTGGAAGGATCGTTTCACCGCCATGGGCTGGAAATAGGTTTGGGGGCAGAGGCAGGAGGCGTTCAGGGCTGTCGTGAGGAGCCCTGCCAGCTCACTTGCTGGGTGGGTCTGGCGGCGTCAGAGGCGGTGGAGAAGTGGGTGGATTCAGGGGTCCTCTGGAAGGGGGAGCCAGTAGGGATTCCTGAAGGGTAGACACAAACTCGGAGAAAGAGAGGGTCAGGACGGCAAGGCTGGGGCCCGGGGCGGTGGGAAGGGTGAGGTTTCTGCGCACTGAGATGGGGCTGCTGGGGCTGTCTGGGGAGTCCGAGGTGCCCAGGGGCAGGCGGTGGGCTCAGTACACGAACGCTGCGGGCAAACAGGCCGGGGGAGGAGCGAGGACCTGCCTGCTGATGGCACTTGAAGTGCCCCTGGAGAGGTGCGCTTGGAGCCCCTGATCATAGCAGGCCCTCAGGCTTCTCATCTGCAAAATGGGGCAGCTGACTCTTGGTCCCGGGTGGGTTCCCATCCCTGGGGTGGGGCTGGAGTTGCTGAGGCCCGTTTCAGGCCCGAAGGCTGGGCTGTTCCTGGGAAGTGATGAATGCCCTCTAGCCCTTTCATTACTGGACACTACCTAGCCCTGAAATGCAATCAAGAAGCGGGGGTACCCTGTCTTCTCTCTGAGCCCAGGAGGGATGTCAGGGACAGATGGAGGCCCGGGCAGGGAGGCTTCCAGCAGGCCCTGCCCTGTGCCACCAAGAATGTGGCATATGGAGTCTTACAGGCTATTCTGACATTCAGGAACCCTCTGGGCCTCATGTGGGCCCCATGAGAGGTGGGTGGATCAGCTGTCTCCAGAGTGATGGCAGGTCAGGGGCAGGCATGAGAACACCCCAGCCCCAGACCTGGTGGATCCCGTCATCCCCCCATTTCGCAGTTGGGGAAACTGAGGCACACAGCAATGGCAGGCGGAGAGTGACACTGCAGGTTTCTGGTCCCAATGTCCATGCTGCTAATGACTGCCCTGTGGCCTGGCTGGATCCCCCAACTTCTCTGAGCTCTGGTCTCATCTGTGGAGTGGGGTGATGGGCACCACTGTCAGAAGATCACCGGGGATTACGGAAGAAGATGCGTACCGTGTGTGTGCCCAGCCCAGCTTAGACCACAGGGCTGACCGGCTCTCCCTCCGTCATCAGGGCTTGGGTCTGATGCCCAAGGTGCTTGTGTCCATGACTGTGGGGCCACCCTGGGGTGGGCCTCAGCGCTCTGACCCCAGCCCTGCCCTTGATCATTGGCCACCCCATGCCCTGTGCCCAGTCCCAGGCCAAGGGCTTTGGAAAACATCCCAGGGAGCTCCCCACTCCCTCATTCAACATGTTGGTTCCAAATCCATGAATATGCAATTGTTGCCCACCCCCTCCACAGAACTTCCTCCACTTCTGCAGCCAGCTTCAACATCAATCACAGCTAATTGCTAGCGGGAGTCGGTTATGTCAAGAGCCATTATTCCTGGGAATAAAGAGACATAAAAGACAGATCCTTTTTGGAAGCCCGGCGTCGCCTGGGGAGGAACAATGCCAGACCTGGAAGAGGTCCCTGGCCGGCCCCGGCCCACTTCCAGCAGCTCCAAAATGCATGTGACAAACTTGAGGCCCCGGCCTTTGCTGCGTATTCAGTGAGATGAGTCCATCCGTCATGTTCACGCGCTTCTCTGAAGTTGTTGTGAGTTTCCTTGAAACCATGAGGGTTTTTTTCTTTTTTCCTTTTTTTGGCAACAACAGCTGGGAATAAGTTGACACTTTCTAAAAACTGCCACTTACCGCCCGGAAGGGGCTGAGGGAAAGACACCCCATGTGTGCCAAGTCCCCAGGCCCAGAGCTGAGCTCACATGCCAGATCCTGTCCGTCCTCAGCATCTCCAGGGTGGGCGGCCTCCAGGGT
The DNA here is from genome assembly GCF_029289425.2 of Pan paniscus. Classification (NCBI taxonomy): domain Eukaryota; kingdom Metazoa; phylum Chordata; class Mammalia; order Primates; family Hominidae; genus Pan; species Pan paniscus. The sequence goes on from NC_073256.2 coordinate 158,925,323, forward strand.
TTTCAGGAGGTCAGTGGGGAGAGCAGTCTGGGTAGGAGGAGGTACGGGGTTGAGTTTTATCCACAGGCGTTATCTGTGGGCATTATCCGCGGACATTATCCCTTGGGCTCTGGGCCGGGCTCCCCTCGCAGGACCCAAGGACAGATTGAGGGGAAGGTAGAGAGGAGTTTCTGCATGTTGTTCATTTTTAACACTGCTTCCATATTTTCATTTTTATTGCAGTAGGTCATAAATCAGTTTATTACCTGGAATATCTGGTTGTTATTTTCTTATAATCAAACACCACGTCTGTCTGTGTCTGTTGATACTGACTGCGGCCACACACGAGGCATGGGAACAATGGATGGCTGTGCGGAGCTCTGGGCGCTCTGCGCTTGTGCACATGTTTGCTGGTATCTGGTGCACGTGCATGCATGCTTCGCACATATGTACATGTGTGCACCTGTGCATGCATGCAGGTGTGCACATCGCTTGCTAGTGTGTGTGTAGACGTGTCGGTGGCAGTACACATACACACCTGTGTGTGAGTGCCTCGTGTGTGTGTGTCTCTGGGTGCCTGCGCTCACTGTGGTTTCTGTACATGGGTAATAGAAAGCTCTTGTAATTCTGGAAGCCCCATGCCTGCCTTGCCCCCTCTCTGTGTCAGAACTCTTTGAGCTCTGTCATTTTATGCATATTCTACTGAGGGGGAAACTGAGGCTGAGAGGGCTCAGAGGACCTGCCGGCTGGGACATGGCTTGGGTTTCTGATTGTAAGTCTCATCTATGTCCATAAGGACCCCCTGGGAAGGACAGAGGTGGCTGCGTGGTGGATTGGAGCAGCAGGCAGGACACGGTGTTCTGAGGCCCCTCCTGTCTTTGTTGCCTTGCCTCCTGGTTGGTCTCACTGCGATTCTCACCAGCCCTGCTTCCAGTGCCCACTCCTACCACACCCTTCACGACCAATGCTGTGGTCCTTCTCCCCTTCAAGAGCCTCTGGCTCCTACTTCAGTGGTTTCCTGGGCATGCACCTCTGAGCTCCACAAATGGCCCAAAGGCAAAATGAGACTTGCAATCCTCCCTGAACTGGCTTCCCCCGCTGGGCCTCTCCCAAGATGGCCCTGCCATCTGTGCAGCCAGACAGTGGGGAGTCTTCCGGTTCTCCCACCCCTACCCACCCCCGCCAGGAGCCTGCTTACCTCCCCACTCTTCCTTCTCTCTCCCTCTCTGTGGCTCAGATGGTCCCTGACCACACATCCTCACGCTGGCACACCTCCTCCTGGAAGCCTCCCCAGATCCTCCCCACACTCCAGGCTGGGGATCCCCCGGGCTTGTCTCAGCACCTGCCATCACTCTGTGTGACTGCCACTCTGTTCATCTATTCCCAGCAGGGTTGAGTCTCATGGGCCTGGATGCACAGGGCCAGACGCAGAATGCTCTGTGGTCACCAAGGTGACATGAGATATCAACTAGAACTCAGGATGAACTGGATCCTGACCTCTCCAGCCCCATGTCACTGGGGGATGACAGGCAGGTTTCATGCTGTGTGCTGCTCCTGGTTCTTGGGTGTGGGCCTCCTCCGGTGATGTGTTGAGAAAGACCCTGAAGTGAGTTCTTGGCTCAGTCAGGCATGCACTCTGATGGATTGGTGATGTCTGCCATGGTGTGGAGTGGGCAGAGGAGGGAGGAGGGAGCAGGGGAGAGCAGGGAGAAACACAGAGGAAGAGGCATGGAAGGTGAGGAGACTGAGGGAAGCTTCCAACCCGGGCCTGTGTGGGGCTGACTCCGCCTCTCCTCTGGCTCAGAGCTGCATGGGCGTGGGAACTCCCTCAGCTCAGCTGGCAGCAGGGCCCTGCCCTGGCAGGCCTGGAGCCCAAGAACCAGTAGGTTTGGCAAAAAGCCCCCGAACCCCCAGCAGGCCACCCGCCCAGCCCGGGGGGGACTCAGGGCCCCTCCCCAGCCTCAGCTGGAGTGCCCCAGGTGAACAGATGAAGTGTTCCTGGAACAGTTTGAAAACATTTTCCCTGTCTCCCTTGTAAGCCTCCTGAAGGGTGGGCTCTTGCCCCACCCCACCTAGCCCTGGGGATGGTGTCTCTTGGTAAACATCCTGCAGCAAGACAATGACCGCCTTCCTGACCCCGGCTCCCCTCCACCAAATGCTGAGGCTGCCCTGCTGCTTCCTCCTCCCTGCCTCTAGGCACTCCCTGGAGACAGCCTGGGCCCAGAGTCAGAAAAACTCAGGTTCACACCCAGGCTTCTTCTCTTATTAGCCGTGTGATTCCAGGCAGGTGGCTCCTTCCCTCCAAGCCTCCATACCCTCATCTGTAAAATGGAGGTGCCATGAACTGAGGTGAGGCGAGCTGAGTTGAGGTGTACCTGGGACCCCAGGGTGCTTGGGGAGCTGGTGGGAAAGTCAGTCTTGCCGTCCTGCTGGGAATCTCCAGGTCTCCAGGCGTGTTAGGCCACCTTCGCGATGCTTCGGAGGCTCAGCTAAGGACCAGATGGTGTTTTGAGCATTTCAATAAGAGCTATTTGCAGTGTTGCTGCCATAAAAAAAAATTCCTGCTTAATGAGCAAATGCACGTTGGTATTGAGTTAAAGGCGCTTGGATGTTTTAAATATTATGTACGTCGTGTTCGTGTTAACAAACCTGATTTTTAATTACACCTTCCCCTGCTGCCTGGCTGGGCTGAGGGTAGGGGAGGGGAAAAAAGTCAGGCAAAACAAGTGTGTCTTGCTGTCAGAAACGACAGGCAGTTTCTCCGGATCTGTCCTCTGCAGACATTGCTCTGATGGCACACGCAGTACTGGAGCTTGGCGGGGGTACAGGATGGCTCCTACCTTGCTAACCCTTATTTTGCACTCCCAGCCTGAGCCCTGACTCTGGTTGAACACTGAGCCTAATCCTGGTCATGTACTGAGCTCCTATCCCCGGTCATACTTGGAGCTTTAAGCCCTGACCCTGGCCACACACCGAGCCCTGATCTCATTCACATACTAAACACTGACCCTGGTCATAGACTGAGTCATGACTTCAGGCATAGGCTGAGCCCTGATTCTGGGCACTAACTGAGTCTTGACACTGGTTGCAAACCCAGCCCATTTCGTGGTCATAATCTGAGCCCTGATCCCAGCCATGAACTGAGTCTTGATCATGTTCAGAGACTAAGCCCTTAGACATGTACGGAAGACCTCAGCTCCCTTCACTGGTGGCCCCAAGGGGAGGCAGATGTGGTGGGTCTGAGCATGCAGGAAAGGCCTTGTGTGCCCGGACTAATGGTGTGGGCCTCAGGGACAGAGGCGCGGTGCTAGGCTCCTTTGCTGATGGCGGAGACATGATCCTTGGCTTCCCAGTCACCAGGTGTGACATGGAGATGCCCCATTCCATGTTCTGTCCACAGCATCCCTGCCTCCTTGCCAGTGAGGACCTTGTGGTCTCATTGCAGAAATGAGAGAGAGGGCCTGTGCTATGGTCCTGTGTCTGCTGGGAGCTCCTCCTACCAGATCCCTCCACCCGTCTCTTCCTTTCACAAGTGATAAAGTGGGGGCTGTGGGAGGTGAGGTGACTTGCCCAGGGTCCCACGGCTGGTGCCTTGCAGAGTCATTGGCTTCGAAAGCCTGCAACAGACAAACAGAAGGGGGCCCAGGTCCTTAGGGCCAGTGGATGTGGGAGTGTTGGGGAAGCCCCACGGAGACTGACCCCACCCCCCTTGAGGACAGGTGGCTGCATTCACAGAGACGGTGATGGTGGGGATGCGTCCTGCCTTCGCTCTAGCCCAGCCCAGGCTCCAGCCCCATCACCCTCATTCCAGGGAGAGGGTGAAAGCTGCGCCCAGGGACAGAGCCAAGACGCAGGCCCAGACAGCTCACTCTTCCCCTCAGCCCCTCTGCCCACTCGTGCACACTGTCTTCATTCTCTTTCCTTTAGCTGGGCCCCTCCACTGGGAAAAGATGAAACGTCTTCTCAGATCCAGTTCAAAAGACTCCCAGGGAAGGTCCCTGCTTGGTCCACACTGGGTCATGTGCTCACACCCTGGACCAATCAGCTGCTGTTGGGCCAAAAGGCTGCTGTGATTGGCAGCTCCACGGAGCCTCGTGGTTGGGTGCTGCCCCGCCCCAGCAGGCCAACTGCCTGGGAGGGGCACAGGGAGCCTGGGGGAGGGGCATGTGACTGCCACCCGCTCCCTTCACAGGGAGCACCACTGGCCAGGGACAGCGCAGTGCTGGGGGCATTCAGGGTGGCCGTTTTTTTTGTTTTGTTTTGTTTTGTTTTGAGACAGAATCTCGCTCTGTCGCCCACGCTGGAGTGCTGTGGCGCGATCTCGGCTCACTGCAACCTCTGACTCCCTGGTTCAAACGATTCTCCTGCCTCAGCCTCCAGAGGAGCTGGGACTACAGGTACCGCCACCACGCCCGGCTAATTTTTGCATTTTTAGTAGAGACTGGGTTTCATCATGTTGGCCAGGATGGTCTCGGTCTCCTAACCTCGGGATCGGCCCGCCACGGCCTCCCAAAGTGCTGGGATTACAGGCGTGAGCCACCACGCCCGGCCGGCTTGGCCGTCTTTATGGTTGTACAGTGCCACTTTGATTTTGTGGCAATCATGAAAATATTAAATTAATAAAACCATCATGCTGCTTATAGATTTTAATGTCATATTTGTGAGTTTTTGCCGGGAGATAAGCTGCAGCAATAAATGCGATTAACTCCTTATGAAGTCTTCTACTTACATTTTTCAAAAAGTGATGCTGATTTTCGACTGGGGACTGCAGAGAGCCTGGAGCCCCGTCACGTCCCTGCGCTTCCCCCCTTACTGCGTCAGAGTGCGTCAGAGCTGCGAGGGAACCTCACGATCCACATGTGAAACCTGCTGCTTCCCAGAAAGGAGGTGGGGGCCAGAGGAGGCCGGGGACCTGCTGAGGCAGCACAGCCCCTCAGAGCAGGGGCAGGAAGGCAGGTCCCCTGAGTCCCAGGCTGCCTGTCCCGTGCCTGTCCACCCTCACAAGCACTGGCCTGTCACATCCCAGAGATGCCAGCCTGCATGTGATGGTTAATACTGAGTATCAACTTGATTGGATCGAAGGATGCAAAGTATTGTTCCTGGGTGTGTCTGTGAGGGTGTCGCCAAAGGAGGTTAACATCTGAGCCAGTGGACTGGGAGAGGCAGACCCACCCTCAGCGTGGGCACCATCTAATCAGCTGCCAGCATGGCTAGAATAAGGCAGGCAGAAGGACATGGAAGGACCTGACTTGCTGTCTCCCGGCCTTCATCTTTCTCCCGTGCTGGATGCTTCCTGCCCTCGAGCATCGCACTCCAGGCTCTTCAGCCTTGGGACTCTTGGACCTTCAGCCACAGACTGAAGGCTGGACTGTTCGCTTCCCTACTTCTGAGATTTTGAAACTTGGACTGGCTTCCTTGCTCCTCAGCTTGCAGACGGCCTCTTGTGGGACCTCACCTTATGATTGTGTGAGTTGACTCTCCTTATTAAACCCCCCTTTATATATACATCTATCCTATTGGTTCTGTCCCTCTAGAGAACCCTGACTGAGGAACAGAGGACGCGCCGGACCCTTCTTTGCCCAAGAATCTTCAGTAGCTCCCAAAGCTCAGAGGAAGAAGCTAGTGTTGCTAAACTCGGCCCCTGGAACTAGGTCCTTCCTTCGCCCCCAGAATGTTCATGGGTCTCTTCTTCCTCCAGGGAATCTTTTCTTCCAACTGGAGTGGTTGACATCTGTTGATGAATGCATGTTTGTGAAATGAGAGTGTGAGTGAATGAGTGTCCTGCATAGCTATTTGCCTAGCACGTTGGCTGTTAGATTCCCTGATGTGCTGGCTGCAGTGGCTCATGCCTGTAATCCCAGAGCTTTGGGAGGCCAAGGCAGGAGGATGGCTTGAGGCCAGGAATTCAAGACCAGCCTGGGGAACATACCTAGACTCTGTCTCACAAAGAATTAAAACATAATCTTGGTGTGGTGGCATGCACCTGTGGTCTCAGCTACTTGGGAGGCTGAGGTGGGAGCATGGCTTGAGCCCAGGAGTTCAAGGCTGCAGTGAGCTGTGATTGTGCCACTGCACTCTAGCATGGGTAACAGAGAAAGGCTCCATCTGTAAAACTAAGAGCACAAAACAAAACAAAAAAAACCCAACCAAATAGATTCTGAAATCTGAAGATCCTAAGATGCGTGGGGGTCACATTGATGGAGACGCCCCGCACCACCATCTATGACCCTTACTTGCCCCTCCCACTGTCCCCTGGAAGGGGTTTGGGTTGTTGGAATGCACCCTCCTGTACCCTGCCCCCTCCTTCCTCCAGGCATTCACCCTTGCTGTTTCCTCCACCAGGAACAGCCTTCTTTCTCTTCTTTGAGAATTCCTACTGATTCTCAAGTCCCAGCTTGGATACCATTGGGGGCCATGGTGTCTCTGGCCAGTGGCTGGGTAGGCTCTGTGTCCCGCGGGACCCTGAGGGGACTCCCTGACGTAGCACTTGCGTGCTTCTCTCTGACTGCTGGTGTCTGTCTCCTGCCAGGCGGTGTGTGCCCTGGGACAGCTGCCTCTCCTTCTGCTCAGTATCTACAGGAATAGTAGCACCGACACCACCATTGTCGGCTCCCCAAGGCAGCTAGCCACATGCCTGGCGCTTTGTATGGGTTTTGGAGCTCCTCCTTTCTACTGAGGGCCACCATTTGGTGACCTCAGAATGCATAATTTTCAGTGAAGGAATGGACGAAGGCACGAGAAACTTGCAAAAGTTGCCAGGTAGTGGGAGCGACTGCTCTAGATGGCCCCTCTACCCCAGCCTCAATCTCAGCGCGGCTGCTATCAGCATCCCAGGGCTGGAGCTTTGGGCAGGGGTCTTTTCAAGAGGGGGACCCCAAGAGGAGTGGCTCCCCAGGAGGCTGGGCAAGTCAGCCTTGGGATGGAGCTGTGCAGGGAGCCAGGAGCCAGCCAATGGAGGTGGTCCCTGGGCAGGACATGGAAAGACCCCACCACCATGCCAGGGTTGAAATGTTTTTGACGTGCCTGACATGGCCAAGAAATTAGGATGTGCTGCCAGCTGGATGGACTGGATTGGGGTGGGCTGGATGGGGTGGGCTGGATTGGGATGGGCTGGATTGGGGTGGGCTGGGCCCAGCAAAGCACCTGAGCTTGGGCTCCCAAGATACTTTCAGGGCATCTGCAAGTTCAAAATTGTTTCAGCAAGAATACTCAGATGTTGGTGTCTCTTGCTGTTTTCCCCGATGGTGCAAAAGCAATGACCAGTATTGCTGCGGATCTGCAAGCACCGATCTCCGTGGTGGTCCCAATGCTGCTTGAAGGCGGGCGTGGGTTCTGCCGTTCCACAAGCTTGCAAAACTCCCAAGCCCCAAAACAGTCAGTTTCACCTAGGACTGTCTTTGATGAAGCACAGAAAATACTTTTTATTAAATCATGACCTTGAGGCTGGGCGTGGTGGCTCACGCCTGTAATCCCAGCACTTTGGGAGGCCAAGGCGGGAGGATCACTTGAGGCCAGGAGTTTGAGACCAGCTTGGCCAACGTGGTGAAACCCCATCTGTGCTAAAAATCCAAAAATTAGCCGGGTGTGGTTGGGCGCCTGTAGTCCCAGCTACTCAGGAGACTGAGGCATGAGAATCACTTCAACCCAGGAGGCAGAGGTTGTGGTGAGTTGAGATCACGCTACTGCACTCCAGCATGGGCAACAGAGTGAAATGCATTCTTCTCCCTGGGACGCTGTCTTCTTCTCTGGAACATGGGATGGTTGTAACTTCTTCACAGGTGTCCTCTGAAGACCGAAGAGTGTTTGTAAAGTGCCTGGCATTTGTAGAGGTTCTAAACCTGGCACCAGTTATTGCTGGGAATGACCATTTTCCTGCAAACCTAATGAAATATGTCCCAATGTGTTTGTTTTTGAGAGGGGGAAACTGAGGTTTGGGGGAACTGATCTGTCCAGGGTTACCTAGCAAGGAAGGATTCCAGCTGGGCTGTTTTACCCTCTAGGGCTGCCTGGCACCCCTCCTCCCACTGGTCCTCCGCAGACCCCACCACAGGGTCCTTCCACCCAGGTGGCTATACCCCCACCCTGGCCTGCAGCTCAGGCCTTGGCAGAGCCAGTTTCTCAGGGCAACCCCCTATCTGGAGCTGGCTTCCTGGCCGTTGTCATGGGAACTGCTTCCTTGTTGCCAAATGCTGCTGACTGGGGAAACTGAGTTGGACGGATGGGATGGATGGGACGGATGGAGGGAGGACCGGAGCTGGGTGGGCAGGAATGAAGAGCCAGGAGGGGAGACAGCTTCTGGGTGGGCCTGGATAGGCAGCACGAGGGGGAGGGGGAAGGTCATCTCTGTCCCATCAATGGGCATGCAGTGGGCACTCGGAGTGAGTCTCTTCAGGGTGCCAGGCAGGAGTGGGTGACCAGAGGGACTGGGGAGGAGGGGGCAGTCAGGGCTTGAGGCAGGCCGCATGGCGGCCTGTAGGTGGGAAACGCTCCGTCTTTTCCTGAGTGAGGGGCTTGACAGTGACTGCCCCCAAGCCTGTCCCTGGAGAACTCCATGGACCCCGGACTTCCTGCAACTTTGGCCGAACTGGGGAGTCTGGGGCTGCTCTCCATAGCCCCGTGGCTGGCCTGACCCCACACTCCTGGGGGATGGGGCTCTCCTCCTCCCGCTCCCCGACTCAGGCCTGGACACTTGGGGGGGTCTGTGAGGCTGTGGAGTGGAGGCCAGCCAGCCCAGGACACGGGCCCAAGGCAGCCTGTGTGGGTCCAGGGTTCCCGGCCCAGCCCGTCCCTTGACTCGGAGAGTGACCTTGGAGCTTCGCTGCTGTCTCAGCATGGCCTCCATCTCCTGGGCTTTTGGGCTGTGTTTGGGCCTGAAATCTAGCTTCGGGGCCAGTGCCTCTCTTCCCCTGCTGGGATGGGACAGGGCTGGCTGGTCCCTGGATGCCGGAGCTGCAGAAACATTTGCTCTCAGAAGCAGAACATGCTGCACAAAAATAGCAGCCTGGTGACGGATCCGCCTGCCGGGAACATATGCTGCCTCGGGTGGGGGCGGCGGGCGGTGGGGAGGGGTGGGGAGGGGCGGGGGCCTCTCTGCTGGAGGCATGGGTGCGCTTGGGTCCCTGCCGTTGGCTCTGGGTGGAGAGGGCCAGGCCAAGCTGCTGCCCGAGGCTCTCCTGGGTGCCAGGTGCTGCCCGTCTGTCCTCAGGGTCGCTCTGAAAGGACCTGCCAGGCAGGTGCTCTTGTCCCTCCCCAGATAAGGACGCCCAGGGAGAGAGGCCTCAGGACTGCCCGGTCACACAGAGGAGGGGCAGAGCCAGGGCTGGCCTGCCTGGCACCAAGGGAGGGGCCCTGCCTTTGGCACGGGTGGGACAGATTCACCCCCTCATGCATTCGCTCATTCATCAGTTACTGTGCTGGGTGTGAATTCTCACCTCACTTCCCTCACTGCGGACCCCTGGTGTCTTACCTGGGCCCTGTGGAGCTCTGCATCCTCAAGCGGAGAGTGGACGCCTCGCCACGAGCCCTGTTGGCTGCACAGGAATGGCACCCTTAGCCTAGTCCCCCATTCCCGCAGGCTGCCTGGAGAGGGACCGGCGAGGCCTCTCCCCCTCCACCCCCCGTTCTGCCTCACTGGCATGGTGGCATGGACTCGGAGTCGGGCTGCTGGGTCTGCTTCTGGCCCCTGTAATGGATCTCTCTGTGTGCCGTCCATGTCCTCAGCTGTGAGATGGAGGACTAGTCACCCCACCTTAGTGAGTAGTTGGGATAATCCAACTGGGCCATGGATCTGGAGCCTGAGAACAGGTGGGCTGTTATGACTGTCAGGATCCATCAGCTCCGGGGCACCCACTCAGGGCTGGGCCCCGTTCTGGGGTCCAGAGACTCAGAGTTGAGTTACCTTTGTCAGGCTTTGTGTCCAGGATCTCAGGTCCAGCTGGGGCCCGACAAGTGAAGGGACATTGGCCGTGCAGTGTGACCAGCCACAGGGCAGGTGAGGTGGACAGCTCCATGGGGGTGTCCTGCGCAGCCACCTGCCTCCCGCCTGGGCGGGATCCTGGCCCTGGGCTGCTCTCCTCTGGCCGTCCCTGTCCCTGGGCAGCTTGGAGGGGAGGCCACACAGCCCAGCCACGCAGCCCGCACGCCCTTCCCAGCTCCCCGGGGCGGGGGCCTGTGAGCACCATGGGCCGGGATCCAGCCTCCACCTGGGCTGGCCTGGGCGGTGCAGGGCTGGGGTGCACAGGGCTGGGTGTTCAGTGGTGAGAATCTGTGATGGTCTGAGCAGGGCTGGAGACCTTCCTGGGTTGGTGGAGGTGCTGTAGTGGGTCCCACACCCTCCCCTGCTTCCTGGGTCTCCCTGGGAGTCTGGGAAGTCCTTCTTCCAGTCTATCCCGGCTTCCACCCACCGCAGCTCCAATCAGCCTCCCCTCTGGAGCCTGATTAGGACAGTCAGTTGGAGGGAAGCTGTAGGAGAGGCATCGCCCGGCTGGGAGGGAGGGTGACATGTGGGCTCCCGTCAAACGCGTCCTCCTCGTGCTCGCGGCTGGGCTATTGAAGAGCAGTTGGGAGCTGGCGTACAGGGTGGAGAGCAGAGCAGCTTCCGTGGGAGAAGGGGCTCTTCTCTGGGCAATAGAGAGACACGGCTCTGCCGCCTCCTCATCCAGAGTGGGGCTGAGGGGAGAATGAGAGGGTCACTTTTTCCCTGCAGAGGAGGCTGTCGGGCAGACAGGGAACTGGCCTCCGCCGTCTTTGTCATCATGACGAAGGCCACCCAACCTCCTGCGTCCTCTCCCCAGCAGCCCTGCCCTCCCCCTGGGCTGGGTCATGGTCCTGACCTGTGGGCTCAGGTGGCTTCAGAGTGTCTCCCTTCCTGGGCATCTCCCAGCCTGGCTTTTGGTGCCCCCAGAAGCCATTTGGAAACAGGATTTCCACATAGGAGGTCAAGTCTTGGAAGCCTGCCAGGCAGAGGGGGTACAGGAGTCACTGAGTTTAGGCTCAGAGTGTCCTCGGATGGATGGGGTGGGAGACACTGTGATCAGCAGGCTGCCCAATTGTAGGGTTGTGGATGGGCCCAGCACGGCCCTCACCATGGCAGATCCAAGAAGGCCCAGCAGGTCAGAGCCTGGCGGGGGCATCTCACAGATGGGGAAACTGAGGCCAGGCGGGGAGAGGTGTCATGTCCAAAGTTGCTGCTTAGGTACAGGTGGCTCTGTGTGGGAGTGGCAGGGAGGAGCTGGGTGGATCTCAGCCCCAGTCCAGGGAGCAGGGCACTTCCCAGAGCTCCTCCACTGCCTCTGCCTCCTCCATCGCACCCCTCGGGGGCGTTTCCCTCACTCTCTACCTCCTCCATCGCACCCCTCGGGGGCGTTTCCCTCACTCTCTACCTCCTCCATCGCACCCCTCGGGGGCGTTTCCCTCACTCTCTACCTCCTCCATCGCACCCCTCGGGGGCGTTTCCCTCACTCTCTACCTCCTCCATCGCACCCCTCGGGGGCGTTTCCCTCACTCTCTACCTCCTCCATCGCACCCCACAGGAGCGTTTCCCTCACTCTCTGCCTCCTCCATCGCACCCCACAGGAGCGTTTCCCTCACTCTCTACCTCCTCCATCGCACCCCACAGGAGCGTTTCCCTCACTCTCTGCCTCCTCCATCGCACCCCACAGGAGCGTTTCCCTCACTCTCTGCCTCCTCCATCGCACCCCACAGGAGGGTTTCCCTCACTCTCTACCTCCTCCAACACACCCCACAGGAGCGTTTCCCTCACTCTCTACCTCCTCCATCGCACCCCACAGGAGGGTTTCCCTCACTCTCTACCTCCTCCATCGCACCCCACAGGAGGGTTTCCCTCACTCTCTACCTCCCCCATCGCACCCCACAGGAGGGGTTCCCTCACTCTCTGCCTCCTCCACCGCACCCCACGGGAGCGTTTCCCTCACTCTCTACCTCCTCCATCGCACCCCACAGGAGCATTTCCCTCACTCTCTACCTCCTCCATCGCACCCCACAGGAGCGTTTCCCTCACTCTCTACCTCCTCCACCGCACCCCACGGGAGCGTTTCCCTCACTCTCTACCTCCTCCACCGCACCCCACGGGAGCGTTTCCCTCACTCTCTACCTCCTCCAACACACCCCACAGGAGCGTTTCCCTCACTCTCTACCTCCTCCATCGCACCCCAAGGGGGCGTTTCCCTCACTCTCTGCCTCCTCCATCGCACCCCACAGGAGGGTTTCCCTCACTCTCTGCCTCCTCCATCGCACCCCACAGGAGGGTTTCCCTCACTCTCTACCTCCTCCATCGCACCCCACAGGAGGGTTTCCCTCACTCTCTACCTCCTCCATCGCACCCCACAGGAACGTTTCCCTCACTCTCTACCTCCTCCATCGCACCCCACAGGAGGGTTTCCCTCACTCTCTGCCTCCTCCATCGCACCCCACAGGAGCGTTTCCCTCACTCTCTACCTCCTCCATCGCACCCCACAGGAGGGTTTCCCTCACTCTCTACCTCCTCCATCGCACCCCACAGGAACGTTTCCCTCACTCTCTACCTCCTCCATCGCACCCCACAGGAGGGTTTCCCTCACTCTCTGCCTCCTCCATCGCACCCCACAGGAGCGTTTCCCTCACTCTCTACCTCCTCCATCGCACCCCACAGGAGGGTTTCCCTCACTCTCTGCCTCCTCCATCGCACCCCACAGGAGGGTTTCCCTCACTCTCTACCTCCTCCATCGCACCCCACAGGAGGGTTTCCCTCACTCTCTACCTCCTCCATCGCACCCCACAGGAACGTTTCCCTCACTCTCTACCTCCTCCACCGCACCCCACGGGGGTGTTTCCCTCACTCTCTGCCTCCCCCATCGCACCCCACAGGACGGGTTCCCTCACTCTGCCTCCTCCATCACACCCCCATGGGAGTGTTTCCCTCACTGGTTCTGTTGGTGGCAGTGGCTGCAATCCGAGTCACATGGCACCAGAGTATGTCACGGGTGGCGGATCTGAATGGGGCTGCAGAGACTCACACTTCCAGTGTCTTGCAGCCCTTCTGCCCTGATGCTTCCCTTGGGGTGTGCTGTCCGCATGCGCATACTTGAACCCACTCGCCCAGCTCCTGAGTTTTTTTTTTTTTTTTTAATACTTTAAGTTTTACACTGTTGGTGGGACCGTAAACTAGTTCAACCATTGTGGAAGTCAGTGTGGCGATTCCTCAGGGATCTAGAGCTAGAAATACCATTTGACCCAGCTCCTGAGATCGTATTGGGAAGCAGCGGATCACGTTTCAGGTGTTTCCTATCTGTTGGGAGATGGCCTTTCCCTGGCACCGGCTGTGGCCAATTATTACTTTAGAGAGACAGTTAACGACCGCCTGACCATCAGCCGAGGGTTGGCTGACACTTCTGTGTGTGGGGTCCCTCTCCTGCCCTGCCCTACCCGATTAGCTACCCACTGGGACAGTTCCTGGGCTGTCTCCCCGCTGACTCGGTTTCCCAGGAAAGGGTTTTGTGTGATGTTTTCAAACCATGCCCCCATCCAAGGCCCCTGGCGCAGAGCAGGTGATAGTCAAACAGTGACTGAATGGCCGCTGGTGCGGCTATGTCATGAAGGGCGCAGGGCCAGCTGAGGACTTGGGAGCTGCAGGTTGGTGTGTACGCCGTGCCCCACCCCAAGGCCCCTGCAAGCATTGCTCATCAACCACAGCACCACTTCTCTGGCCCAGATGCAGGGAGCTTCTCAGTCACCCTCCACGTGGTGCTCCAGGGGGCCTCTCCCCCGGAAGCTTCCTCACACAGTCCTTGGCTGGGGCAGCGGGAGCTGAAGGTGGCGGGACAGGGAGAGACATGGTTGTGTAGGAGCTGTAGGAATGACTGATCCTGGCTGGATTGAGGGCTTCCCGTGCAAGGGCCTCGGCGGTGGGGAGGTGTGGGTCAGCAGGGAGAGCTGGCATGGTTGGGGGTTGGGACAGCTTCCCTGAGGAGGCTGGGCTCGGGCTGTGCCCAGCAGAAGAGGTCAGGACCCTCCTGTGTCTGAGAAAACTGTGTGTGAGAGCCCTGAGCGGGGAAGCTGGGGAGCCTCACATGTGCTGGCCTCCTCCCAGGATCCAGGCACAGAAAAGGGGTCCCCACTCATCATCTTGGTCACTGATAGCCTTTCTAGGCAGGCAGCCCCCACCCCCTGCTTTGGATGAGGAGAGAGAGGGTCAGGGCTGTGATGACTGCCTGAGGTCACCCAGCTTGGGGTGAAGTGCAGAGAGGGCTGTGAACCCTGGGTCCCCCTCACCCACACGCACACTATGCACACCAGCACACACGGACTCTTGCACATGCAAATGCGTAGACACACACACACTCTCAGACACATGTGCACACACAGTGCAATACATGCACACACACACAGGACGTGTCCGCATACAGCCACACCCACTCAGACACGTGCACACACACGCAGCACACACAAATGTGTCCATGTGCACACTTCCACACACACACGAGATCCATGGTGCCCCCAGGACCCGTCCCCGGCATGCTCTCTCGCTCACTGGTCTCACTGAGGGTGACATCTGGGTCAGGAGCTCCCTGGGGGACCTTCTCACTGTCTCCGTGGCCCTGGCTCACAGGGTAGCTGGGTCTTTGTTGGTGTCCACAGGGAGCATGGACAGGCCCCTCCAGGTCAGGATGGAGCAGGAAGCACCCTGGTTTGTCCCTGTGTCTCCGTGTCCAGTCCTGCCCGGGGACTGGCCCTGCTTCCTGCCAGTCTCAGCCCTCATCTGGGCCAGCAGGCCCTGCCTCATTACCCACTAACACTCTGTGGCCTGGAGCAGAGACGCCCAGGTCCTTGTCGGCTGAGAACGAGGCTGGGGCCTCCACTCCCAGCCCCTGAGTCTCCTCCGGGTCTCCTTTTTCTTTGCAAGCTGGGGAGAGCTCCTGAGTTAGTTCCCGGGGCTGTGGTACAAAGCACCACAGGCTGGGTGGCCGAGACAACACAGATGGGTCCCCACAGTCCTGGAGGTGGGACGCCAGATCAAGGTGTCCCTCCTGGGGGGACCTGCAGATGCCACCTTCTCCCTGCTTCCTCATGTGGTCGTCCTTCTGAGTGTGCCTGTGTCCCCATCGCCTCTTCTTATAAGGACACCAGGCATCCTGGATCAGGGTCCACCCCAGTGACTTCAGCTTACCTTCACTGCCTATTTAAAGACCCTATCTCCCAATGCGGTCCCATTCTGAGGTCCTGGGGGGCAGGACTTGCACAGAGAAATTTTTGGGGCACTTGATTCAGTTCATAAACCCCTCCTCCTCCAGGTTTGCGGAACTGCCTGCTCCACTTCCCAGCAGCTGGGCAGAGACTCTTGTTTAGTGTCATTTCCTTTAGTTCTCTCCATTGCCGCAGAATCCAATCTACACAACCCTGTCCACACGCACACGCTTCACACACACACCACACCACACAGACACACACACCACACACACACCACACACACACCACACAGACACACACCACACACACCACACACACACACCACACCACACAGACACACACACCACACACACACCACACAGACACACACCACACACACACCACACAGACACACACCACACACACACACCACACCACACATGCACATACACCACACACACACACCACACAGACACATGCCACACACACACCACACAGACACACACCACACAGACACACATGCACACACACCACACACACACCACACAGACACACATGCACACACACCACACACACACCACACAGACACACACACCACACACCACACAGACACACACACACCACACACCACACAGACACACACACCACACACCACACAGACACACACCACACACACCACACAGACACACACACCACACACCACACAGACACACCACACACCACACAGACACACACACACCACACACCACACAGACACACACTACACACACACCACACCACACATGCACACACACCACACACACACCACACAGACACACACACCCCACACTCACACCACACACACACCACACTCACACCACACACACACCACACTCACATCACACACACACCACACTCACACCACACACACACCACATGCGCACACACACACACACACACCACATGCACACACAGCACACACACACACTTGCAAACTCCATGTCCGTTGTGTGTTCCTGTCATACCCAGTGCTCCACATGCACAGCCCAGGAAGCACGCAGACCTTTCACATGCTGGGCACACGTGTTACACAGACACATACATTGTACAGAAGCCATGGCTCTCCTTCACATGTGCACAGCACACATGTGTGCAGGCGGAGCAAGGCCAGGTCCTGCATTCTCTACACCAGGGCTCTCAGGCTCCAGAGGTCACTGGGATTGCCTGGGGTCTGATTCACTATGCCTGGGTGGGGCCAGCCAGGTGCGTCCGTGAGCAGGCACCCGTGGCTGCCACACATAGTCCCTGAGGACACGCCAGGCCTGGCCTCTCAGCTGCATGCCTTCTTCCTGCATGGAGCTCATGAAAGACAAAGGCCTTCCTGGCGTTGGGGCAGTATCAGGGACCCCACTCCTGCAGCCTCTTCCTCCCGGGCTTCCCCTCTGCCCTCCTGTCCCACCAAGGACAGCCTGGACCCAGGAGGACTCCCACATGCTGGAGGCTGGAGGTGGGCAGGCAGCCCCAGGAGGAACCAGCCCCACACAGGACCAGCCGACTGCATGAAGGACGCTTCTCATCCCACCACTTCATTTTTAATCAACCAGCCCCATGCTGGCTGGGATGCCCCTCTGGGGGCAGAAGTCTGCGGTGCCCTTTCAGAAGCCAGCACATTTGGGAGGAACTGGAATCTGTCACTGGGCACTGACATTGTTCACTGCTGGAGGCCAAGCTGCCGAAAATGTAAATTTCTAATTAAAATAGAAATTAATCCTCTCTCCCAACTACCTGCTATCTCCAGCTGGATGAGCAAAAGTTTTATGCTGCTAATTAATGTTATCACCCGGAAGCTTTATTTACATAAGCAGATAGAATTCACACAGCTTTGCAGGAGCTGATGGAGAAAGTAAAAAAAAAAAAAAAAATTCAGTTAAAAAAATTAATTACCTTGATCCTTCGTCTTGTATTCTAATCACACACTGGCAGGGGTCCCTCTTTGGCTTTCCCTAAAACCCACCATTGGTGCTTTCTTTGATGAACTGGGCACTTGTTCCAAATGCAGAGAGAAAAGTTGAAAATTGCCACAAGCGGCTCAGAGAAAGGAAGAGCACATGGAAGGCCCAATGGGTGGGGAAATTATTTACCATTCCTGGCGTCGGATGTTTTTGTTACCCAGCTAAGTAGATTTTAAATTTCAAATTAAGATCTTGAGAAGTTCCTGGCAGATTAATAAATCACACTAACTGCTCTGTGTTCTGCAGGTCTTTCAGGGAGGTTTGAGAATGGGGACGCTTCTGCCACTTCCCTGGAGGGTCCACACCTTCCCGTCCTCCAAGGGGAGGAGCCCCCGAGACAAGTGGAGGCTGTAGGCCCTGGCCCCTTGCTGGAGGTCTCTTTCCTTCAGGCTGTGGGTGGGGACCCAGTCAGCCTGACTCTCTGTCTGCTCCCATGAAATGAAAACTCAGATGTTCAAGTCGGCTGCTGGGTGCCTGGGTGATGCTGGCCCAAGGTGCTGAGAGCTATGCTCCTGAGGAGGGAGTGGTGGAGTGGGGCCATTATTCAATCAGCAGACGTACTGTGGGGGTCTCCCCATGTGGCTGTCTTGTGCTTGCCCCCGAGTGATGTAGACAAGCTCTCTATTTCGGGTTGAATTGCGGCCTCCCCAAAATACGTGTTGAAGTCCTAACCCCAGTACCTGTGAATGTGAACTTATCTGGAAAGAGGGTCTTTGCAGATGTCATCAAGTTCACATGAGGCCATACTGGAGTAGGGTGGGTCCGAATCCAACGTGACTGGTGTCCTTCTGAGAAGAGGGGAATTTAGACACAGAGAGAGGGGAGGATGCCGCTTGAAGACAGTGACACGGAGGCACCAGGAGAAGGCGGCATGATGACGGGGGCAGAGGTCAGAGCGATGCGTCCTCCAGCCAAGGAACGCCAGGCACTGGCCATCCCAAAAGCTGGGAGGGTGGCCTGGAACTGACCACCCCCAAAGCTGAGAGGGAGGCCTGGAACTGACCACCCCGAAAGCTGGGAGGGAGACCTGGAACTGACCACCCCGAAAGCTGGGAGGGAGGCCTGGAACTGACCACCCCGAAAGCTGGGAGGGAGGCCTGGAACTGACCACCCCGAAAGCTGGGAGGGAGGCCTGGAACTGACCACCCCGAAAGCTGGGAGGGAGGCCTGGAACTGACCACCCCGAAAGCTGGGAGGGAGGCCTGGAACTGACCACCCCGAAAGCTGGGAGGGAGGCCTGGAACTGACCACCCCGAAAGCTGGGAGGGAGGCCTGGAACTGACCACCCCGAAAGCTGGGAGGGAGACCTGGAACTGATCACCCCCAAAGCTGAGAGGGAGGCCTGGAACTGACCACCCCCAAAGCTGAGAGGGAGACCTGGAACTGACCACCCCCAAAGCTGGGAGGGAGGCCTGGCGCAGCTCCCCCTTCACAGCCTCCAGAAGGTGCCAGCCCTGCCAACACTTTGATCTTGGACTTCAGGCCTCCACAACAGGGAGTGAAACAACCTCTGATTGTTTCAAGCTGTGCAGTGCATGGGAATTTGCTACGACAGCCTGGGAGGCGAATTCACTGCCCCCTGGGGCCTCCGTCCAGCAGGGAAGACAGAACCTCAATCCCTGCAGACACAAAGCTCAAGATGCCCTGGGTGGGTGGGCGCAGGGCACCAGGCTCAGCCCCAAACTCACGGAGGGCTTCCTGGAAGAGGGGAGAGATGGGGCTGAGCCCTGGCGCAGGCTGCCACTGATCCTCGTTCCACCTTGTGTGTCCGCTTCCACCAGCCTCTTTCCCCATCCCGTTCTGAACCTTCCCCTGCCATGCCTGGGCCTTTGCCATTCCTTCCGCTGCAGGGTCCTTCCACTCTGTCCCCACTTTGAGACCCTAGCCCACCTCCTGGCACCACCCCCAGGAAGCTTCCCAAGGCTGGGACCTGGGAGAGGCCTCTCCCTCTGTCTCCCGCACACTGCTCTCTTATGCCCAGCTGTGTGGCTGTGATTTCTGCTTTCCTCCCTCTGGGGCTGGAAGCTCCTTGGGCATCTCATTCCACCCATGATCCCCAGTCTGTCCCTGTGCATGGCACACTTAAGCTTCTGGGAACTGTTGACCAGACTCCAAGGAGTGGGACCCCTTTCTGTGATTGCAGGATCAGAGGGCACCCCGGAGCCCCAGTGTGGCACTGCCAGCCCCGAGCACAACTCTCAGCCTCCGTCTCCACACCTGTGAGATGCAGGCTGTGCCCTCCGACCTGGGGCCTCAGGGTGGGACAAGGTGGTCAGGTGGGAGGGTCTCAGTGTGGCCCCTCTCTGCCCTCATCCCTTCATCTCCTACAGGGGGAGAAGCTGGCTGTCGGCTCCCCGATCTGCCAGTCTGGGGGTCTTGGATCAAATGCCACTTGGAGATCAGAGAGGCCTGCGGTTTTGAAGACTCCCAGGAATGTAAAGATCACCAACCTCCACACTCCCTCAAGAAAGGATGGGGCTTCTTTCAGGGCACAAAAGACAGTGACACTTTGACGAAGTCTTCTTCCCCGCCCTGCAGAGAGCAGCTGTGTAGGGTCTGAAAGAATTTCCTCCCCTCTAAAGAGATGCTGGTGTGTTTCTTCCCCTCCTTGAATGGAGGAAAGAAATGACGCTGAGTAGAGAGTAATTACTCCCAATTGAGGCGGAAATCAGTCATGAAAGGGAGAGAAATGAAGAGGATCAGCCAGGAAATGCCCCCTCCCTGACTCGGCCCTTCTTCCACCTGCTCGTCCGCCTGCCTCCCTACACAGGCCCTGAGGGATGCGGTCCTTCCCAGGAGCAGGCCTTGCTCCGGGGGGCTAGACCCCCACTCCTGACCCAGCAGGGTCCGCCAACCCCGAGAGCTCTCGGCATTCCCAACCCCCCTCACTGGTGGCTCCCGCTGCTTCCAGGGCCGAGTGGAAACAGCAGTGTCCTGGCTTCACAAAGTTGTGGAAAAGAAACCTGAACGTGATGGAGCCGGCTCATTCTTTTACTTTCCCCTTTTTGAAGTCATGCTCATTTTACCTGTCCGGTGTGGAAAGATGAGCTGATACTTGCCAGCAAAAGAAATGCAGGTGGAAATTCCCCACGCGGCACCACGCAGAGCAGAGACGGCCACTCACCCGTGGTGTGGCCTCTTCCCTCTGGTCCTTTGCCTTCCACATAAGGGCTGCCAGCATCAGTGCTGTGCTTCCTGTTTATACAGTGACAAGCGCCCGCTGTGTCCCCTGCCTCCCACAGCCAGGCTGCTGCTCTCTTTCCATTTATGGAGACACAACGGCTCCAAGCCAGGGGTTGTCGGTGTTGAAGCCCAGTCACCTGTCCTGCTCCAAGCCAGGCCAGTTTGAGAGCTTCTGGAAGCAGTTTTGTAGAAAACTGCTCGAGAAAATCGTCAAGGTGAAATCATGAGCGGGGCCCAGGGACATCTGCAGACCCCAGAGTCCGCCCAGGAAAGGCTCCCAGAAAGCCTCCTGAGAGGAAAACCGGGGAACTTTGAAGAAAAAGGCTTTAACATTTTTAACAACCAGTTTTATTGAGATACAGTTCACATACCACACAATTCACAGCTTTAAAGTGTACAACTGATGGGTTGGCAGCATATTCGCAGGGCCGTGCCACCAGCACCACAGTCCATTTTGGCACATTCTCGTACTTTCAAAGAGAAACGCTGTGTTCTTAGCCCCTGCCCCTTCCATACTCCCTGGCAGCCCCAGGCAACCCCTGCTTTACTTTCTGTCCTTGGATTTGCCTGTTCTGGGCATTTTCATATGAGTGGAATTAGGCCATGTGTGGCTTTCTTGTCCGGTTCCTTTCCGTTTCCTAGGGCTCTGAAGGCTCGCCCACACTGTGGCCTGTGACCGTGCAGTGCTCTGCCTCACCACGGCACATTGTTCCGTTGTGTGGATGGACTGCATTTTGTCCATCTTTTCATCAGTTGATGAGCATGTGGGCTGTTTGAACTTTTTGGCTGTTAGGAATACAGCTGCTGTGAACATCTGTGTACAAGGTTTTGTGTGACATAGGCTTTGCTTTCTCTTGGGGATATGCCTGGGAGCGGAATTGCTGGGTCACATGGCAGCGCCATCCTTAACTGTTTGAGGATGTGCCCAGCAGCCTTCCAAGGTGACGGCACCACGTCACATTCCCGCCGGCGGTGTCAGCGAGGTCCGATTTCTCCAACCCCTCGTCAACACTTGTCATTGTCTATCTTTTTGGTTCCAGCAATGTTAGTGGGTGTGAAATGGTATCTCACTGTGGGTGTTCAACATTTTCTATACCAAACTTTTACAAACGTTTTGGACCCCACATCCCTCTCTCCCTAAACACCCGTGCAGTCTCCATGAAACCAGGTTGCAGGGCACCCCTCAGGACACGCTGGCCTTGCACGGGGTTGCTGAGGGTGAATGGTGGCATCATGACAGCCCAGGGTCTCCATGGGGTGGCGCTTAGTGTGTGTCTAATAAATGCACAGAGGTATGAACGGCTGAGGGGCTCAATGGATGGCTTGGAAAGAGAAGACGTGGGGCCTCATGAGGTTGGAAAGAGGATGGGTAAGCATACTGACCATTGGCTGGGCCTTGCGCCTTGTGGAGGTGCAGAACCTGAAGCCAGAGTCAAATGGTGGTGGCTCGGACCTGGCATCCCCATCCCTGGCTGTGGGGCCCTAGTCACTCTGCACTCCATGCCTTGTTTCCCCCTTCTGTAAAATGGAGGCTTCAGAGGGTTGTTCTGTTTGGTTGGATTCCCTTAGAAGCAGATTCTGAAGCCAGGAATCTAGTGTGCGTGGCTTATTTTGGGGTGTGTGAGATGTCTCAGGAAGCAGCTGTTCGGGAGGAGGGGTCTGTTATCAAGGCAGTTACCATGGTGGCACCTGAAGCTCAGCTGGGCTGGGATCTGGGATGTGGGTCCCACAGCGCAGATGTGCTCTACCCCAAGGGTGGGGACGTGGATGGTTCAGTCACCACTTCCTGACCATCCCTGGCTGAGGG
Organism: Pan paniscus; assembly: GCF_029289425.2. Lineage (NCBI taxonomy): Eukaryota > Metazoa > Chordata > Mammalia > Primates > Hominidae > Pan > Pan paniscus. The sequence continues at coordinate 158,947,445 of NC_073256.2, forward strand.
CCACTGCCTAGGGCACACTCGTGGCCTGTTCCTAAGGCTGAGGGTCTTGGGTCCTTGCAGAAGGTCACTGCCAGCATTGTCACCAGAATTGAATGGGTCAAAATGCAACAAATCCCTGCCACACTGCCTGGACGTACAAGCTATGCCAATGCGCCTTTGTCATCTGCCGTTCGTATCATGGTTGAGCATCTCTGATCTGAAATTCTTGGGACCAGAAGTGTCTTGTATTTCTTTGGATTTTGAAATATTTGTATTATACTTACTGGCTGAACATCCCAAATCTGGACATCTGAAGTCCAAATTTCTCCACTGAGCATTTCTTTGAATGTCACGTTGGTGTTCAAAAAGTTTTGGACTTAGGAACATTTTGAATTTGGGATTTTTGGATTTGGGATGCTCCACCTATATTAGGATTACATGTCCACATGCAAAGAGTTGGGCTCCAGGTTATCTGCGTTTTCAGAGGATTGGCCCTCTGCCCTGGGGAGCGCTTGGTGGATGATGGGTACTAAGGCAGGAGCAGCGCTGCATGTGACCACATGCATTCAGTTTCTCCAACACCTCCCAACTTTGGCAATGTGGCAGTGGAAGTGGCTGTTTCTTGCTCATGCAGACTTCTGTAGGGTGGCAGGGGTGACCGAGTGAGGCTGGCGGGGGTCTGCTCCACAGAGTCACTCAGGGCTCCAGGGTGATGAAAGACCCACCTTTGGTATATTGCTGGGCAATGCAGGAAGGGGAGGGGAAACTGCAGCCAGCCACTGGCTCTTCTGGACTTTGGCCTAGAAGGGACACGGTATCTGTTCTCATAGCCCATTGGGAGAGTGGAGGAGCAGACAGAATGTGTGGGAGTACAACTCTCCTGGTCACAGTGCCTGTGGCAAATGACTCTGCTTCTTGAAGCCTGTTTCCTTAGCTGTACAATTGGGAAAATCGTCTTCTGTTGAGGTTGTGTGAGAATCGAATGTGATTGTCAGTGAAGGAGCCTGGTGGAGGCACTGCATCTGTTGGTGCTTGATAAACGCGTAGTGTCCACCACTGTGGTTTTCTTTAGGTGCAGGGAGGATCCCCATGCCCTGGAGCCCTGCTTTGCCTCTGCATGGTGGGTGGGGTTTGGGTCTGGGAAGGGCAGTCAGGAGGTCTGACTGCCTGTGTCCTGAGAGGGGCCCGAGGCTCATTGCATCTTTCCAGAAAGTGACATTTGGAAGGAGGGGGGCCTGGGGCTTACTTAACATTTGAGTGCAATTGGTGAATGCTCCCTGGGGCCAGCCAGATGCCTTTGCAGTGACATTAGCTGGCGGTGGAAGCTGGCAGAGAACACGCAGGCAGGATTTAGGGGCTCCAGGGGCATGCTTAATGGTGGAAGCTTCAGCCTCCGTGACCCACAGAGGGAGGGAGGAAGGATGAGGAAAATAGCCTCAGAATTATCCTCGCCCCTGTCTGTGGTCCTGAACTGGTTCTCCCCGGGCCGTGTTCTGGGTCAGAATTGAAGGCCCACTCTCCCTCTGCCAGCTGTCACCCCATCCACCCTAGGTCCGGCCAGCAGCACGCTCCTCCCTCTCCTCCCCACCCAGGTCTGCCTTTCGTGGGGTGGCAGGGGCGGTCCGAGCTGAGTCCCCACAGGGCTTCAGGGAGGGCCGGGGTGGGGATACAGACCCAGGAGCTGGTTCAGGCTCAGTTACCTGCCTGTGCTTCTGCTTCCTGAGCAGCACATCACCCGCCCCCAGACTCCCAGGGCCCCAGGCTGGCAAGGTGGCCTTCCAGAGTGCCTGGGGCTCCTGCGGTTCTGTGCCCGCCAGCACTGTCCTCACAGGCACAAGCACCTCGTGGTTGCTGGTGGGTCAGGTGGGCTGGCGTCTCACAGGACCCCTTCCGCCACTGCCCTCGAGGGTCCTCAGAGGCGGCCCCTCAGGGATGCTCTCAGCAGCCCTTACCCTCCAGCGTGGGACTTCCTTAGAGCTGCAGGACAGAGATCTAGAAACGGGACTATGGGCCCAGGTCTGTGGCTGGTAGCCAGACTCTGAGTGGAGTAGGTTTGGATCCTGGGCTCCAGTAGGAAGAGTCCTGCGGGGCCACCCAGCCCTGCTCAGGGAAGGGGTGCCAAGGTGATGGGGCCCAGGCCCACTGCCTTCACTTCCTTCCAGGCTGGCTGCACCTGCGGTTGGGGGGCATGAGGGGGGCAGGAGCCCTGCCACTTCTGCTGCGCTTCCTTCGTGTGGCATGTGGCCCCCGAGGGAGCAGGACCGACTGTACCTCCGTTTCCTCCCTGGACTGGGCCCCTGGGGACTTGGGGATGAGTCTTGCCTTCCTGGCTTGTCCCCTGGCCTACTGCTTGGCTGGGTGTGCCTCAACCTGGAAAGCCCCCACCTCTATGTCCTAGGCTGTTCGCCACTGGCCACGGTGGCCTTGGCTGCGGTGTGTGGCTCAGAACCAGGGTCTCCAGGACAGAAGGTGGAACCAGAGGTCCGCCTGGGGTCGCTGGGTGGCGGGCCTCTTGTCTCTGCGGGCAGCTCAGCCCAGCCCAGCAGTCAGGGTCCCAGCACCCCTGGACCCCGCAGCCGCCACTGAGGAGCAATGGGTGCCTTCCTGAGCCAGCCCACCCGCTTGAGGCTCCACCGCTCTGCTCAGCCCAGGAGGCCTCATAGTGGAGGGCACTGTTCCTCCTGTCACTCAGTGGACTGGCCCAGCCCAGCTGTCCCCAAGGAGTCCTCAGGCCCCACGGGCAGCCCAGGCCTGTCCTCTGCAGCCCCATGACATGGGTCAGCCTGCCCCAGGTACCCAGCCTTCTTCTGATGCTGTCCCTTACCACCTGCGGACACAGGCGCACCCTGTGAGTCCCTGGCAGGCGTCACTGCCCCCAGGGCTCCACGTGGTCTCTCCTGCATGTGCTCAGTGCTGGGTGGGCTGCTCCCAGCTGGAACCTGAGCCACCCTTCACAGTCAGGCCTGTCAGCTCCCCACGGGCCCAGAGCTGGGCCTGTATCTGCCAAGCACGGTGATCCAGTGGGTCGGGGTGGACATCAGAAGACAAACCAGGTGAGCAGGGAGGAGGATGGCCACCGTCAGGCAGATTCCAGGCTGAGGACTCCTCAGCGAGGCTAGTGTCGCAAAAGCACATGCAGCAGAGGGAGCAGGGGCCAGGGGCGCTTCCGCCTGGTGGGCAGGGGTCTGTCTGGGAGCTGGGGCACTTCTGCCTGGTGGGCTGGGGTCTCTCTGGGGGCTGGGCCGGCGCCCCTCTAGAGGACCTTAGTTCCCTGACCATCCTGAGCAGGGGCTGTCTGCAGAGTTGCTCCTTTATGTGCTGGGCACACCCAGGCCTAGCACGGAGGCACAGTTGGTCCTGCTCCCTCAGGGGCTACATGCCACATGCAGGGAGTGCAGCAGAGGTGGCAGAGCCCCCGACCCCCTCATGCCCCCAACTGCAGGTGGAGCCATGCCTGCCCCCCACCCCCCGACCTCCATGCTCGGCCCCATCCCCTTCCGCCCTACCCCGGCCCATGTCCCTCCTGCAGGCACCAGTTTCCCTGCAGTCTGGCCCTGCCATGCCCACCCCAGCTGTCCTGAGCTGGGATGCCAGGAGACGCAGCGCCAGCCCCATCCCTTCCAGACCTGGCCAGTTCCACCTCCTGCTCATGAGGCCCCAAGTCTGGCTCCTTCCCCCTCCCTCTCTGAGCAGTTTCTCTGCCTCTCGTTGCCTCCTTCTGGTCCCTGGGCCTCCCCCCAGGGTCCTTGAGAGTCTCAGCCCAGCTCTTGGCTGTGCGAGACGTCTCATACTCTCCTGTGGGAACAGCAGCTGAGACGCCCTTCCCGATTTCCAAAAAAGCACCAAACCTGAGTGGTTGCCAGGTTGGATCTTCCACTACTCATTCACTTCACCTCTTCGCATTTTGACAGGAGACACAGAATTGCTTCTTGCATTTTCCTTGCTTGAGGGTGACCCTGCACACAATTACTCAGAAGAGATGGAGGGCCAGTAGCAGAAAGCACCTTTCACAGCCCCCAGGAGCCCCCTCCCCTTCTGCTGTGCCCTGCTTCTCCAGGCACCCCCCAATTCCCCTACTGTACCCCCGAACCTGCCAGTTCCTTAGGGGCAGAAGGGACACTGGTGCCTTGACCGGTGTGGCATGGTGGCTCTACTGTCCATAGGGAGGGCGTGTGGCCCTGGCTGGGCTGTCTGAAGCTCACTGGGACTCAAGGAGACTCAGTCATTCAGTCACTCAACAAACACTGCCTGAGCACTTACCAAGGGTCCCTCAGCCCTCCCATCTCTTGCTCTGGGCAGCTTGGAAGGGCAGCTGGCCTCAGCTTCCTGTCCCAAACGCTTGCTCATAACTCTGGCCTGATGCCAGCGGTGGTAAGCGGGAACAGTGGAACTTCCTGCTGCCCAGTGCCGTCTTGATCTGTGTAGGCTGATTTTAGTCTAATAGTGAATGGTGTGTGTGCATGAGTTTGTGTGAGTGTGCACCCACCTGTGAGCAATTGTGAATGCTCAGTGAATGCTCACATACACGCAGTGCACATATCTTTCCATATGCTCCAGATATTCACTCTAGGGCTAAGCCGCCCACACAGGTGCTGCAAAGCAGGGTAGACGCTGACTCAGCAAGAGCCACCCAGCTGGGAGCATCCCCCAGGCATCAAGGGGACTCGGCTTAACCTTCCAGAGCTCTTTTCATCATACTCTTCCTCACTGTCTTCACCATCACTGTACAAAAAGCTTTTGTATCTCTCATCTCATTTTACAGGGTCCTCATAGCAGCCAGGGGTCCAGCAGCGGAGGGTAGCACATGCATTTTACAGATGTGGACAGTGGCACTGGACAGCGGAGACGGCCCTGCCCACAGGCCGAGGGTGGACCTGGGTAGGTTAGGCTGTCAGGCCGAACACGCAGGGGACAGGCACTGATTGGCCCTTCAGGTACCGTTACCTCTTCACAGATGGGCACTGAGATCAGGAAGGGCTTCCTGGAGGAGGTGTCCTGAGGAAGTGGCTTAGAGCTAGCCAGCTTAGAGCCAAGGCTTCTCTGTGCATTGAGCAAACCCCTGAGTTCTCAGCCTGGGCTTGTCCTGTGTAGCATGGGGCAGGCTGCCTCGGGCTTTGCCAAGGTCCTTTTTGCTCTGAGGCTTTGGGACTTTGGCTCCAGGTCCAGGCTCTTCCCTGATCTATCAGCACTGAGGTCTTTGGCATGTGAGATGGAGCGGGCCAGTGAGGGACTGGATTCTAGCAGTGGCAGCGGGGCCGTTGCACCATATGAGGCACAAACACGGCCAAGCCATCCCCACTGCTCCTGTCAGATGTGCAGGTGAGGCCAGCAAACTGCAAAGGCTCATGTGAGCCCAGACAGCATCCTGTGGAGCAGAGGACCCATCCCAGCTGAGCCCTGTTCAAACGACCAACTCAGGATTGTGAACACAGAATGTCACTGCTTGAAGCTGCTTAGTTTTTGGCGTGATGGTTATACCACGACAGGAACTGACACATTTGATTCATCACCACCACTGCTTGGCTCATCCTTATGAGAGGGACATCAGACTCCCTATGGGGAGGTGGTTAAGAGAACAAACTCTGGAGACAGAGAAACCTGGATGCAAAACCCTGCATCTCTTAATGTCCCTGAGGCTGATTCCTCATCTGAAAAATAAGGATTAAAAATATTAGACTCCAAACTCATTGGTTGTTGTAATGGTTAAACATACATGAGTAATTTAGACACTCCTGACCTGGCTGTGGTGAGGCTAGGGGAAGAGTGAGAGAGGGGAGGCTCCTGGAATAGAACCAGGGAGTGGTGAGGGAGCTCAGGCACAGGGACAGGGGGCCTGAGGGCTGCTGGCCAGGAAGGGATTACATCACACAGCTCCTCAGGCCCCGAGCACCAAGTATTATGCAGGGTCGGGCAGGTCTGCAGAGGGAACCAGGCCACCAACATCTGTACAGAGAAGGCCCAAATCTTAGTCCTGCTGGCTAAGATTACTTTTATTTTGCCTTTAAACTTGAGAGAGAGAGAGAGAGAGAGAGAGAGAGAGAAAGAGAGAGACAGACAGCGCCTGCACGCAAGAAGAGAAACAGGCAGAGGACGTAATGGAGGCTGAACACTGCACTTGGAGGAGGGGTGGTGGCTTTCACTGCCTGGTCTCCAGTGTGGTCAGGTCTCACTGGACTTGGAACTGTGCACCTGCCTGCTCAGGAGGCACAAGGCAGAGGAGTGGCCACCTTCAGACCTCCAGGTTCCAGGGAAGGGAGGCAGAGAGGGAAGGTAGAGCTTTGTTGAGAGAAATGGAGAAGGAAAATGGAACCACAGAGGGGGCAGGTGGGGAGAGAAACTCCTGTCTGGGCAGAAGCTGAGGTGTGTCTATGGTGTTGGAGGTGTGTCGTGGTGTTGGAGGTGTGTCCATGGTGTTAGAGGCATGTCCATGGTGTTGGAGGTGTGTCCATGGTGCTGGAGGCAAGTCCATGGCACTGGAGGCATGCCCATGGCATTGAAGACATGTTCATGGTGTTGGAGGTGTGTCATAGTATTGGAGGCATGTCCATGGTGTTGAAGTTGTGTCATGGTGTTAAAGATGTGTTGTGGTGTTGGAGGTGTGTCCATGTTGCTGAAGGCATGTCCACGGTGTTGGAAGCATGTCCATGGTGTTGGAGGCGTGTCCATGGTGTTGGAGGCGTGTCCATGGTGTTGGAGGCGTGTCCACGGTGTTGGAGGTGTGTCATGATGTTAAAGATGTGTTGTGGTGTTGGAGGTGTGTCCACAGTGTTGGAGGTGTGTCATGATGTTGGAGGCGTGTCCATGGTGTTGGAGGTGTGTCCATGTTGTTGAAGGCGTGTCCATGGTGTTCAAGGTGGTTCATGGTGTTGGAGGCGTGTCCATGGTGTTGGAGGCGTGTCCATGGTGTTAAAGGCATGTCCATGGTGTTGGAGGCGTGTCCATGGTGTTGGAGGCGTGTCCATGGTGTTGGAGGTGTGTCCACAGTGTTGGAGGTGTGTCATGATGTTGGAGGTGTGTCCATGGTGTTAAAGGCATGTCCATGGTGTTGGAGGCGTGTCCATGGTGTTGGAGGTGTGTCCATGGTGTTAAAGGCATGTCCATGGTGTTGGAGGCGTGTCCATGGTGTTGGAGGTGTGTCCATGGTGTTGGAGGTGTGTCATGATGTTGGAGGTGTGTCCATGGTGTTGGAGGTGTGCCATGGTGTTGGAAGTGTGTCCGTGGTGTTGGAGGTGTGTCCGTAGTGTTGGAGGCGTGTCCATGGTGTTGGAGGTATGTCCATGGTGTTGGAGGTGTGTCCATGGTGTTGGAGGTGTGTTCATGGTGTTGGAGGCGAGTCCGAGGCGAGTCCATGGCATTGGAGGCATTCTCATGGCATTGAAGGCATGTTCACGGTGTTAAAAGTGTGTCATGATGTTGAAGGTGTGTCATGGTGTTGGAGGTGTGTCATGGTGTTCAAGGTGGTTCATGGTGTTGAAGGTGTGTCCATGGTGTTGAAGGTGTGTCATGGTGTTGGAGGTGTGTCCATGGTGTTGGAGGTATGTCATGGTGTTGGAGGTGTGTCCATGGTGTTGGAGGTGTGTCATGGTGTTGAAGGTGTGTCCATGGTGTTGGAGGTATGTTCATGGCATTGGAGGCGTATCCATGGTGTTGGAGGTGTATCCACACCGTTGGAGGCATGTCCATCACGTTGGAGGTGTATTCATCCCGTTGAAGGCATGTCCATTGCATTGGAGGCGTGTCCATGCCATTGAAAGTGTGTCCATCTGTTGGAGGCCTGTGCACAATACTGAAAGAGTGTGCATGGCATTGGAGGCATGTCCATGTGTTAAAGGCTTGTTAAAGGAAAGACTAGAAAGGAGGGTTGGACTCTTGCTGAAGGTCTTTGATGTGGGGACTTCGGCACTGGAGCAGTGGAGCCCTGGGGGGCCCTGGGAAGGCATGCGGCTTGATTTGACAGGCATTTAGAGAAAAATCACTGGTATGGTTTTGCTGTGTCCCCACCCAGTCTCATCTTGAATTGTAGCTCCATAATCCCCACATGTCATGGGAGGTAATTGAATCATGGGGTCAGGTTTTTCCTGGGCTGTTCTCCCGATAGTGAATAAGTCTCATGAGATTTGATGGTTGTATAAAGGGAAGTTCCCTGCAGATTCTCTCTTGCCTGCCACCATGTAAGATATGCCTTTTCTCCTCCTTCGCCTTCTGTCACAATTGTGAGGCCTCCCCAGCTATGTGGAACTGTGAGTCCATTAAACCTCTTTTTCTTTATAAATTACCCAATCTTGAGTATTTCTTCATAGCAGTATGAAAATGGACTAATACAATCACCCTCCCAGTGTAGGGTGAGAGTTGGGCTGAGGCCAGGAGGGACAGAGAAGCTTGGGAGGGGACAGAGAATGGAGGCTGATGGAGACCATATAGGAGGTAGAATGACAGAACCCTGGGGGGACAGGGAACTGCCAGTTGCTGCTTTTCCTGGGTCATTCCATGGGATTGCCTCGAGTTTCCTTCTAGGTGGGCCTCCTACCCACAGCGGGCTGGCCCAGGACCCCAGGCTCCATGAGCCTGGCGCTGGCCAGTGTCCTGCAGTTAGTGTTGGTGGGGCTGAGGCTTAAATCTCGCCAGTTTTCCTCCAAAGCCTGCGAGGGGGCCCGGCCCAGGCCACTGAGTCTCCCAGGGTTGTCTTGCCGGTGGTGCAGGAGGGATGCTGTTGAAGTTTTGTCTTAATTTGAGGCCCCACTGAAGATTTTGAGACAGGGAGAAGGGTGCAGGTCCTCTGGGAGCTGGCCAGGGATGCAGGGCGTGTAGTCTTCAGGTGGCCGTAACAAAATTCCACAAAGTTGGCACCTTAAACTGCAAACGTGGACTCTCTCACCGCTCTGGAGGCTGAAGCCTGAGATCCAGGTGCTGGCAGGGCCCCCTCTCTCCGAGGCTCCCAGGGATGCTCCTTCCTGCCTCTTCCAGCTGCCGGTGGTGCCAGGCATTCCTTGGCTTGTGGCTGCATCCCCCAGTCTGCTTTCATCGTCTCACGGCTGTCTTCCCTCTGTGCCTGCATCCATGTTTTTTGTTCTTTTTTTTTTTGAAACAGAGTCTGGCTCTGTCACCCAGGCTGGAGTGCAGTGGTGTGATCTTGGCTCACTGAACCTCTGCCTTTGAGGTTCAGGTGATTCTCCTGCCTCAGCCTCCTGAGTAGCTGGGACTACAGGTGCATGCTACCAAACCTGGCTAATTTTTTGTATTTTATTTTTTTTTTTAGTAGAGTTTGGGTTTTACCATGTTGGCCAGGCTGGTCTTGAACTCCTGACCTCAGGTATCTGCCTGCTTCAGCCTCACAAAATGTTGGGATTACAGGCGTGAGCCACTGCACCTGGCCCCAAGTGTCTTTTCCATATGAAGACCCATCCTATTGGATTAGGGCTCACATGAATTCAGCGCTACCTCATCTTAGTGACGCCTGCATAGACCCTATTTCCAAATAAATTGACACTCACAGGTTCTGGTGATGTGAATTGCCTGGGGGCACGATTCAACCCAGAACGGGGGTGACGCCAGGAAGGGAGGGCAGCCCATTGGGGGCGTGTGGCCCAGTTGGCCACTGCTCTGGGAAACTGACACTTAAACCTGTTGGAGACCCTGGAGGGCAGCCAGGGAGGCCGGATGCTGAGCTGCGGTGTGAGAGAGCTGCGGTTCATCCAGCACCTCCTGCCTCCGCTGGTGGCTGAGTGGACTCAGAGGCAGAGCAGCTGGGTTAGAGGCACGGGAGGGCTTCCTGGGTCCCTCCCTCCTTGCCATCACCCCGTTGCCTCCTGTCTCATCTTTGAGATCCCTGTGGTCTGGACAGAAAAGGGGCATGTCTGTCCACTGGGGCGCTTGGGCTGAGAACTCCCACTGGCCCAATCCCCGAGACTCCATCCCCACATTCACGTGTCTGTCTGGGGAGAGCTGCTCTCCCGTTATTTCTGGGAATATTTTTATTCATTGTTCATCTTGGCATTTATTGTTGACATTCCAAGAACAGTCAAACAAGATAAATGTCCCATCTCCAGGACCCACAAACCGCTGCCTCTCCCTGCTGTAAATTCATTTCTAGCTATTGAGCAGCCAGGGGTGCCTGTGCTGGGTTAAGTGGAGGGAGGCGGGTGCCAGGCCTGTCGGGGAGGGGCTGCAAGCTGCTGGAGGGAGATAAAGCCCTGAGACCAGATGCGATGACACCCGGCCAACGTGCGAGGGCCCTGGGGAGCCTGGGCTCTGGCACAGCCTGCCCATGAGGGTGCCCAGCTCTGCCCCACGTGAGCGTGCCAGCCTGTGGGACTCTGTGAGACTCAGGTTCCTGTGTGGGCCTGCACGGCTGGCTCACGGCTCAATGTCCTGTTGATGTCGCTGACCTGGGCTTCTCTGCCTTCAGGTGGATGTTAGTCAGGGCTCTCCAGACAAACAGAACCAGTAGGCGTTATGTAGATAGACTGCTGGATCCATCAAGAGAGCTTTATTGTGGGGGTTTGGCTCACACCATCGTGGAGCCTGAGAAATCTCACGGTCCACCATCTGTAAGCCCAGGACCCAAGGGAGCGGAGAGTGTAAGGCCCAGCCCAGGTCTGAAGGCCTGAGAGCCCTGAGTGCTGACTTCCAAGCATATACCCAGAAATCATGTTTTCTTCATGGTGTTGAAGGTGTGTCCACGAGGAGCACAAATGCCCTAGGCACTGGGCACTCATTGCCCATCCCAGGTGCCACGCAAGTCTGTGGCCTGCACTTCCCCCTTTCAGTTTCACACTGACACTGTGGGGTGGGTACTGTTCCCAACACGTTTTATACAAGGGGAGACCAGAGCTCAGAGAGGTCAAGCCACCTGCCTGAGGTCGCACAGCTGGCCTGTGGAGAAGCCGGGCCTCTGCTACCCAGGTCCGCCTGATCTTGCCATCGTCCGATGCTCTTGCCGACGCCACCACATGGCTGCGGAAAGGGTAAGTGACATGATGAGCACAAACGCCCTTCAAAGACCAACCTCTGGGCGACTATCTGCTGTCATGCCTCTCTCTGGACCCCAAGCCAGGCCACCCCTTAGCCCGGTCGGGTTGACACATAAATAAACCATCACAGGGCGTTCCATTTCTCCCGCACAGGATTTCTGGGGTCATTAGAGATAAATTAGGTCAGCCGTCGGGACGTATTTACACTTAGCAGGCGCTCCATAAATGGGCTCTACCCCTCCCATGTGCCCCTCTCTCCTTCTCGCGGTGCTGGTGATGCTGCTGAATAAGGCCTCTCGCTTCCTGGGCCCTGTGCTGGGAGCAGGGCTGGGGCTGGGATCAGAGACCTCGTCCTGTGCCTCAGATGGCTCGTCTGGCTTGGGAGCCAGAGAGAGGCATGGCAGCTGACAGTCGCCCGGAGGTTGGTCTTCAAAGGGCATTTGAGCTCACCACCTCACTTACCCTTTCCACAGCCATGTGGTGCCCTCAGCAAGAGCATCGGATGGAGGCTGTGGGGCAAGGTCAGGCAGACCTGGGTAGCAGAGCCCCGGCTTCTCCACGGACCAGCTGTGTGACCTCAGGCAGGTGTCTTGACCTCTCTGAGCTCTGGTCTCCCCATGCATAAAGCATGTTGGTAACAGTACCCACCCCACAGTGCTGGTGTGAGGCTGAAAGGGGGAAGTGCAGGCCACAGGCTTTCATGGTGCCTGGGATGGGCAATGAGTGCCCAGCAAGTGCAAGCTCTTGATATGACCGTCCCCATTTTCTAGATGAGGAGACTGAGGCTCAGGAAATTAGAGGCCTTACTCAGGGCCTTTACCACATGACAAGGCTGGAATGAAAATCCCAACTCCATCCCAGGCCCTGGCCTCTGTGTGCCGAGAACATTAGGCAGAGAGAAGTTGTGCCTGGCAGAGGGAAAGAAAGATGGCCAGAGCAGGACCAGTCAGGGAGGGCTTCCTGGGAGTGGGGACACCTAGGCAGTGGCCCGCAGGGTGGTTAGGACTTGGCTGGGCTGAGAGGCAGTGAGAGGTCACTCCTGTTCAGGGCAGGGAACGGGCCACACCCTCCATAGCTGAGCCAGGGAACAGGCATACTGTTCACGAGCAGCCAGTGGAGACCGAGGCTCAGAGAGGACAGGCAGCCCAGCAGAGCTGCTCAGCGTGAGGCGCAGGGGCTGGGACTCATCCCCACACCCTCACTCCCTCACCTCTGCCCCCGCATCCTCTCCTTCTGCCCTGGCAAGTGTGAGCATGGCTCCCAGGCAGGCTCACTTTCCTGTCATGACTTGGCAGCAAGAGCTAAGGGGCTTGCTCTTAGCTGGCCTGGAGTTGGACACACTCAAGTGCTGGCCAGTGAGGTGGGTATTTGGAGGGACGTGGATCCCAGGAGCAGGTGCTGGCAGGACACGAGTCGCCAGGCTTGGGAGGTCAGGGGTGACATCCTCAGACTTGATCTCCATGCCCCAGGCCTGGAATGTCTGCTGGAGCTGGGGATGACCCGAGTGAGCTCGGGTCCCGCCATGCAGCCCAGCGGGCCTTCCTGTGACAGTGTTGGTGGCTGGCATGGGGGCTGGACAGTGGAAGGCCACCCCTGGTGAATGGCCGACTGGCCACCTCATCCTTGTGGGGCCGCCACAAGTGCCTCTACCCAGCTCTGCTGTGCACTGAAAATGCAGGAGAGGGGGTGGGGTGGGCGGGGTGCAGGGGTGGGTGGTTCGGGGCTAGGAGGCAGGAAGGGGGGCATCTTTGAGTGGAGACAGAGTCCAAAAATGTAACAGCTGCCTTTCAGGGGACACAGGGAGGCAGGTACTGGATGTGGCCATGTGCCAGGCTCTGTGCTGAGGGCAGGGTGCTCTCTGGGGTCCGAACCGTCAGCGTCCTCCAGCCCCAGGTGGAATCTGAGGCCTCTGTCCTCCTCCCAGGAGGGAGCCAGATGGAGGGCAGGGGAGGAGGGAGGGAGCCAGGGGAAGAGGGACTCGAGTGCAGGAGCCATAACACTAGGGGCTGCGAGGGTCGGCCAGGCAGTACCCAGAAGTCCATGCCCATATCGGGCGTGGCTGATGGTGGGCCGCGACTGGCTTTCCAGGGAGGAGGGACCGATGCCAAGGCTGCAGCTATGATTGCGTTTTCCAAGACTGGAAACTGAGGGTGTGTGACCAGCCTACTGTCGGCCAATTTGCAGCAGTGAGGCCAGAATTGGCATCAACCTGAAAGGTTCTTGCTCCACGTCTGTCAGCGGGAGTAAATTCCCTGTCCCTGCAGAAGCCCAGATTGTGTCTGAGAATGTACCAGTGTCGATGTTGGAACGTCATGAAGTCACCGGGGGCTGTCTCTAGGGCCTGGAGGTGAACAGACACGTGCATGCAAGCCTGTGTGTGTATGCATGCGTGTGTGATTCGGGGCCCTGCCTCTCTTTGCTCTTCTCCCTCAGCTTCTTTCATTGTTCTGGCCCGTCCCCCTCAAGGGAGGAGCCTCTCAGTGTCCTAAATGACAGGCTTGTTGGGAAAGGGAGGTAACCTGGTTGCACACCTCCAGGGCCAGGAGGCTCACCACCTTGCGGACAACCCATTGCCTTGTGCACACTGTGAGCCTGTGAGAAAGTCCCTCCTTGGGCTGAGCCAAGCTACGCTCATGTCCCTGCTCCTGGCTGTGCCCATGGAGGCCCTGGATGGCCATGCTGCTGCCCCAGGCCCTCCCGCAGTAAAATTCCCAGCCTCCTTCTAGTCTGACCCTGGCCACTGTCCTCCAGATGAAGGCCAGGTGCCCCGAGGAGGCTCCTGACCTCACCAGCACCTCCCTTTGCCCATTCATGCTGGTCTGGACTGGGGTGTGGAAAGTGCACTTGTGCCTTCATATGCATCCACAGCACACACACAGGGATCCAGATACATGCATGGATGTAGGCACACCACATACACACACACAGCACACACACAGGCACCCAGATACATGCACAGATGCAGATACACCACATATGTACACACAGCACACACACACACACGGACACCTAGGCACACTCATGGACGTAGGTACACCACATTTGCACACACACAGCACACACACACAGGGACCCAGATACATGCACAGATGCAGGTCCACAGATGCATATGCCACACACAGGCATGGCTATATGCACACGCATCCCATGAACCCGACAGGCACACGGACGCAGATACATGAACATTAGAACGTGGACCTCCACAGCCACATGCAGTGCATGTCCAGACACAAGCATGAGCACACAGACACATACACCTCGTGTGGGACACAGCCGGTGGCTCTGGAGAGCTGGCAGGAAGCCTGGAGTGGCCCTGAGTTTGCCTGTTATGTGTGCACAGCTTGGTGCACCCAGCTCCCAGGCTGGGAGACAGCAGCCCTTTCAGTGAGGGTTTTATGGTTTTGTTTTGTTTTTTAGAGATAGGGTCTCGCTGTGTCACCCAGGCTGGAGAGCATTGGCACAATCATAGCTCACTGCAGCCTCAAATTCCCGGACTACAGTGATCCTCCTGCCTTAGCCTCCCAAGGTGTTGGGATTACAGGCGTGAGCCACTGTGCCTGGCCTCAATGAAGCTTTTTGGGCAGGCCTTCGGTCTTTTCCCGTATCCCTGCTTAAACATTAAATATTTCCCTGGGCAATGATGCCACCTCCTGTACCAACTGACTGTCCCATTGGCTGCCCAGGTTTGTGGGGACAGGGTGTTCCTCCTGCACCCTCCAATGTGACATTTCCAGCCCCTCCCACCATGCCCACTGGCTGCTGGGCCCTCTCCAAGCCCAGGCTGGAGCAGGCTGGCAGCTGATGTGTTTATTTGCCTGGCAGCGGGGGTGGGAGGGAAGGCGCGGAGGTAATTGGTACATTTTGTAAGCAATCATCCCCTGGCACCCTCTGCCGCAGCGTGTGGGCCGCCAGATCCCGGTAATCATGACCTGGAGGCCTGGGTCCCCCCGCCACCTGACAGCCTCATTTCTCTCCTCGGAAGGATGGAGCCGCTCTGCCTCCCTAATGACGTTATCTGTTATTCCCGGACACACTGCTCTCTCCTGGCACACTGATGGAGCCAGGGACTGTGCACGGGGCCCAGCGGGTGGGTGAAGGGGGTGGCAAGCAGGTGAAGACACTGATTCTGCAGCCTGTGACTGGCCAGACCTTGGCCGAGTGTTAGGGGCTTCATCTGCACAGCACTGCACCCATTTCAGCGGCAGAGACAGCGGGAGAGGCTGGTGCCCCACAGGAGGCCACGCTACTGGAGGTAGGTGGCATTTGATACCAGGTGCCCCTGACTGTAGCCTCCCGTGGAATTTTGGGGCTCACTCCAAAATGAAAACTCAGAGCCCATTGTTAAAAAGTTATTAATCATTCCACGACGGCAACAGCAGAGCATTAAACCAAGCAGCAGGCCTGGAGAGCTCGGGCCCCATGTGAATGCACAGGCCACATGGCATGCGGCTGCCCTGTCCACGTGTTCTGATGCAAGCCTATGAGCGCACACATATCCACTTCACATGTGTGCACACATGCACAGGCATGCCCGGCCGCAGGCAGGTGTGGGGGTCACAGTGGAGTGACCCAGACCCAGGCCTTGCTCATCAGGGGTCACCAGCCAAACCCCTCCCTACCTCAGTTTCCTCACCGCTTACAGGGGCCCAGGACACAGCCCAATGCGGTGGCCAAGATGGTGCCCAGTTGAGGGAACTGGCTGGTGCCCCCTGGCTGGCCTCCCACAGGGAAACGTGCCTGGCATCGTGATTGATGTTGCTGTTAATGACGGAAATGACAGCCATGTATGAGAGACGCAGGAGCAAATCATCCCTGCATGATTAATAAAGGGCCCAGGGGGTGCCGGTGTGATTAATTCCTGCACTTACTCTACCTCGCCTGCTCATACATGCTCACACACATGCACACAGCACCCACTGGGTGCCAGGGCTTTGCAGGGGCTGGCCCTACCCATGTAGCACTCCAGCTGGACCCAATCCAATCCTTCATTCTAAGCATCCATCCATCCATCCATCCATCCATCCATCCATCCATCCATCCACCCATCTATCCATCCACCAATTCATCTGTTCATCCATCCACCCATTCACCAGTTTATTCATCCAGATAAATCAATTTATCCATCCATCTGTCTGTCCATCCATTCATCCCCCCCTCCAACCTCATTCATCCATCCATCCATCCACCAGTTTATCCATCTGGCAAGCTCTCATCCCTTCTGTAAGTATCCACCAAGTTTCTATTTGTGTCAGCCCCTGGGGATCCAAGGATGAATCATCCACATGGGCCCTGAACTGGAGGCCCTCCCAGGCAGGTGAGGGGTCAGTGGCAGGAAACACCACCCCCCTATCCCCAAGCTCTGTGCTGTAGCCAGCTGAGGTGTGGGGTGGGCTGTGGAACTGGGGGCCAAGTTGGTGAGGTAACTACTCCTTGGGGAGTAGGGAAGGACTCACTTCCCCATTTTGGGCAAGGCACTTCATCTCTCTGTGCCTCAGATTCCTCATCTCTAAGGTGGGGATCATTATGATACCTCCCCTGTCAGGATTGTTGTGGGGGATTAAAAGAGTTAATTCAAGTCAAGCATTTAAAACAGTGCTGGCCATATTGTCAGGGAGTGCCATGTTAGCATGAGACACACATGTAACTTCTAAATTTATCCTTTGCATTTAAAAATAGTACAGCCTGATAGAAGGATCTGTGTGATCCCAGCACAGATTCTAGTTAAGAAAAGGAAATCGGAGAGAATATTCAACATAAAGTAACACATGTGAAACCCTTCTCGGGGTGGACAATCACTGACTCCCAAAGGTGTGTTTGGCGTTCCTTCTGGAAGGTTCTATTACACACCATGGATGAAAGATGCCTTTCCCTTGTTCCTAGAGCAACTGATCTGGGCACAAATCCCTGAAACCCAATGTAGTCAGAGCAGTGATGGGGGCTGAGGGGGACACAGCGCCCAGGGAGCTGGGAGGAGGAAAAGCTGTTTCTGTTCAGGGGCTGTGAAGATTAACCCAGGTTGTTGTGGTAAACAAGGAGAGGTGGGCATTCCTGCAGGAGAGGCCGGTGTGTGCAAAGGCCTGTGGTGGTGACAGATTGGAAGTTATGATGACACCTTCCAGGAGAGAAGACAGGCTGGACTTGGAGATTACTCCCATTCTGCAGGTGGGTAGACTGAGCCAGGAGCAGGAAAGCAGTTATTTATTGAGTGCTCCCACCTTCAAGGCGTGGTGCAAGATCACATGTTCTGAGGCAGCTGAGCAACCTTTCTTCATGAGATGAGCAAACTGCAGTTCAGAAAGGTTGGGTGATGCACCCAGGGCCCAGTTGGTCAGGAAGGGGCTGGACTTGATCCCAGGTCTCCCAGCTTTTGGTCTAGAGCTCTGTTCATAAAGAATAGGGGGTGCAAATAGGAGCAGAGGAGGATAATGGGGTTTGTGTTTCTGGGTGAGAGGGTCCCTGACTCCCACCTCGCTCTTGACCTTCCATGGCGAGGCCAAACTCTGGCCCACTGAGTCCAGCTGCCCCCTCAAGAGTTTGCGTGGCCAGGTTAATGGTCCCCAGGAGCTGCAGCTGAGGGGCCAGTGGTGCACAGTTGGGGCTTTCCAGGCCTTGCCTGGCAGGCAGCCCCAGCATCTCCTGACAACAGTGTGGCCTGCCTGGAGTGTGACCCCAATCTGGGCAGTCCCTCTGGCCTCAATGTCCTTTGCAAAGACAGCTGCTTCAGCCCCCTCACTAGGCCCCTGCCTCAGGCCTCACCTTTCCCCCATCACAATCAGATGCTGCTTCTCAAACCTCCACCCTGATGCCGTCTCTCCCTGCTCTAAAACCTTCAATGGCTCCCTATCACCAGCCCTGTACCATCTAAAGGCATGTGGGTTCACGGCCTCATGAGACTTCCAGCTGCTCTCACTGGCTGACTGACTCTCTTCCCCTTGCCCTTTCCCGCCCCCGATCTGAGGCCCACGAGCTCTTCTCACTCAGCCCATGCTCTGCAGCATTTTTCTCTGTTCTCTGGAAATCATGTCAGGGTCCTCTTCTCCTTGGAGTCACCCACAGCTCCCTGTGCCCTCATCCTCAGACTGGACTTGGAGGGCCTTGGATGACAGGCTGGGCAGGGCCTCTGCCTTATCCCCCATCAGGCCTTGCCCCTCCCTGAAGTGCCCCCTCAGGTTTCCCAGACTTTGCTCTGTGAGGGTGGGGAAGGAGGAGGGCACGTGTATTTGGGAACCACAACCTCTCCCGTGCCGCTCTTGGGGAGTTACTGCTACCAGCCTGGTACAGGCTCTGTGAAGTCTGTTGAACTCAGTTTGTCCCAAACCTCTAATCCCAGAGCCTGGCTGCCCTGCTCCAGCCATGCTGGGTGACTTGCGGTTGCTGTCCCCCGCCCCAGCCCTTCCCTGCCTTGTTTCTGGGATTGCCCTTTCTCTCCCCTTCTTCCCCATGGTTGCCTGGGAAGCCCTGGGTCCACCTCTTTGGCCCCCAGAGATCTCTTTGAAGCTGAATCAGCTCACAAACAAAGATTCTTACCTGTTCCTAGTAGAGACACAGGCATCCCTGCTGGCCTCAGGCGCAGGATATACTGGGCCCTTGAAGGCGGGTGAAGGAATCTTCTGGCTTGGGGTGGCCTGTGGTGTACTTAGCAGCCTCGTGGTCTGAGCTAGGGGGTTGTCTCTGAGGGAGCATGAGGTTCCTTCAGCTCTGGCTCTGTCAGTGGCATTCTGGGTGCTGTAGAGTGGTCAGTTCTCAATCTGTTTGTCACTGTGTTTGTTCTCAGCAGTGGGACAAGAACCATAGAGAACCTCCAAGAGCATTGGAGCCTGGGGCCTGGGTTCAAGCCCCGGTTCCAGTCACCACTGTGCAACCTCAGACAAGTTGCCTAACCTCTCTGAGCTTCAGTCCTCCCATCTATAAATGGAAGGATTTGTATGTTTGTTGTGAGTTTACAATTAGTTCACAAACATAAAGTGCCTAATACACGAAAGCTCCTGGCATTTAGTTGGCTGTGCTGAGGGGATATCTGGGGTCCTCTTTCCAAGCTTGCCATGGCCCCAGGTGCCAAGGTCAGGCCTGGTGATTGCGTGATTCTGTCCCAGAAAAGCTGTGGTAGTAGCCTCTCCTTTGGGGATTTGAAGATGAATGTGACCTCTCTGTCCTTTTGCAGAAGAATAAGGCTTTCCAACAAGATCAGATGATGAGGCTCTGATGCCCTCTCACTGATAACGACCTGTCACGGAGATGCAGGCCGCACTCCACAGCAGACGCTGCCCCCGGAGGGACGAAAGCCCCGCCTGGTCAGCGGTCCTGCTTTCAAGCTCGTCCTTTTCGACCGTGTAAAGAGGGTCAGGCCCTGCGATGTGAGGTCCAGCGATCCTGGGGACAGCTGCTACCAGGCCCTGATTCTAGAATTCCTGAGAGCAGTTGTGGAGGCCGCCGCCTCTCGCTGTGGGGCAGGAAGGGACAGACACTGGGGCCGGTTTTAAACTTAGTTGAAAAGAGAGACCCTCTGTCAATCAGCACCATGGACAGCACCAAAGGATGAGGGCATTTGTGATGGAAGGGGAGCCCTGAGGGGCAGGGCTGGGCGTGAAGGCAGCTCAGGGATGTGAAGACCAGCTTCCTGCTGGAAGACCACAGGGAGGTTTGAGATGGACAGAGCACCTCACTGCCCATCACAGGCCACAGGGCTCCCTGAAGCACAACTATGCTGGTGGCCAGGGGGCCAGAGTGCAGGCAAAGCGGGAAAGTGGGTGGGGTGCCCCGGCTCAAGGGCCTGAGAGGGCATCGTCTGTGTGGGGAGAAATAGAAGGGAAACCCCCCCCTTGGCCAAGACCTGTGCCATCTTCCAGGTGGCAACCCCCGGGGACTCCTTGGAGAGGGATTTCTTGACCCTGCCCTGCACACCGATGGCTCCAGCCTCAAGCTCGCCTGTGCCTCTCAGTGCTTCTGTCCAGCTGTCATGGGAGCCCCAGGAGGCGCTCAGGATGCATGGGGGCAGCTGGGAAGATGGGGGCCCCATGCCCCAGGAGCAAAGCTCCACCCGTGAGGACAGACAATGCCAGCCTCCACATCTCCAGCACGACACTCCTGAGAGGTGTTCAGCTCCCTGTCACAGCCTCCAAGAAGGACGCTGAGTGTTCTGTGCCCCAGGTCACTTCCTCTCCTGAACTAGGTCAGCCCCTTACAGCAGGGATGTGGGTCAGATTGACCTGAGCTTACAGGCTGGGCGTGAAGTGCCCCTGCCGGAGGAATCAGGGCCTGCCTTAGCCTCTCTCAGCTTCAAGGCCTGAATTCATAGCCTGACTCCCTGGGCTGAATGTGGGTAGAAACAAGGCTTAGTGGGAGCAGTGCCGAGAGTGGGGCCAGGCACGCGCTGACCACAGCAGTGTTTGTTCAGCATTCGCCATGTGCTCAGCGTGGTGCTGGGGGAGTTTGTTATGCACGGAGCCCTCGCTGGTTTCTCCTAAGAAGCCCACCGTGTAGCTGATTCCCCCACCTCCTGGCTGTGTGACTTGCAGCAAGGTACGCTCTGAACCATGGCTTTCTCCTCTAGGAATCCGGCACTAACGCTTCCCCCTAAATGAGATTGCACCTCTTTCAGAAAGTGCCTTGCACCTGCCTGCTTATCAAAGTCCTCAGGAATGGTTGGTTGGAGGTGGCAGTCCGAGGCTGGACTTGGCCAGGGGGGACCCTGCCTTGTCTTTCTCCTTCTGGCCATAGTCCTGCTGCCCTTGCAGCCTGGTCAGTACTGGAGATTGGCTACCTGGACAGGCTGGTCTCCAGACAGACCTGTCTCAGAGGGGAGGCCTGTTTAGATAGATGACTCGGCCATGCTAGGCTCAAATGGGACCCATGGGGAGATGGAGAGAAGTACGGCCTGCCTGCTTCATGGCAGTGTGTGGTTGCAGTGGGCATCAAACACGCAGGACGTTTATGTGCCCTAATAAAGCAGCAGCTGTAATTTTCTCTCTGTTTCTTGGCAGAACCTTGGGGATCAGCCTGCCCTCTGAGTCACCTCTGGAAGGAATGATTCTCCTAGCATTCCTCCTTGGAGATCCAGGGAGCCCAAGCAGCTGGGAAGCCTGGCTGAGTCATGGTGCTTGCAGGTTCAGTATGCGGGAGGGGCTGGGGAGGCCATGAGGAAATGGACAGAATGCTGATTCAAGAAGGGACCAGTGGGAGTGGACGAGGCAGCGTATAGAGGACCGCGGGGAGAATGTGGCTTGCTCAGTGAGGCCAGGGCTGCACTTTGAGAGGGGATGGCAAACTCCTCTCCTGGCTGCACTGTGGCCATGGGCTGGGCCCCTCCTTGAGAAAGGGGCCTAGTCCTCCCTGCCCTGCTACCAAGCACGGGGTGAGGCCTGGGATGTCAAAGCACTTTATCTGCAGCCTGCGGCCCCCATGACCAAGGCCGCTTTGTGCTAAGTCCATCGGTGCAGCACCCCGCCGGGCCGCTGTTTCTGACCCAACAGACCTGTCTCATGTTGTCTAGGTCCTGGTTGGGGGTTCTGGGGGCCCCTCACACTCCTGGGGCTCTGGGAGTCTTGTGGGTGTGTGGAGTCTGGGGGTCTCAGGGTTGGACACAGTTGAGCAGGGGCCTTTGCGGCAGGACTTTGACAAGCTTGTGCCCGTGGTGACTCTCTAAGAGCAGAGGCTGTAGGAGGCAGCATTTCCTGAGATCTTTTGGACCTAGAGTCTTTCTTCCGTAGCATCTCCTGGGATTTTGTGTTTTGCGAGACAGGGGTTTTGGGATTGCCGTCTTGGGAACGTGGTGCTGCTCATCCATCCATCTGGTGAAGCAGTAAAAGACTCACATTCCCTGTCCTGCACTGACAGCCACATTGCCCCCACCATGGGACCAGGAGAGCCTTGGAAGAGATGGCAGGGGTAGGCTGGGGTGAGGAGGCCTCAACCCTAGGCAGAGCCACCTGAAACACCCAGGCAGAACAAAGGTGAGGAGTGGGGTAGGGCTTCAGGGACAGTGGCCTTGGGACACTCCAGGTGGAGTGGTCTGGAGTCTGCTGGCCTGGTGGGGTGTAGGGAAGAGTGGAGAAGTATTAGGGGGAGAAGCCCCTCCCCTGGATCCAGGTGCTGGCCTGGCTGTGGTTGCTGGGTCAGGGCCCCCAGAAAGAATATAGTTCCCACAAGGAAGAGGGGAGGGCCTCTGGATCCCCCCAGCACCCATCACAGGCCAGCCTGTGAGTGCCTTGCCCTGGAGCTCCACCTGCATCCTGTCCTGCAGGTGCCACCTGCACCCCATCCTGCAGGTGCCACCTGCACCCCATCCTGCAGGAGGCTGAGGCTGCAGAGGCTGAGCAACTTCTCAGGGCTATGCAGGAAGCTCAGGGGTCCCCCAGCCTAGCCTCCTGGACAGACTCGCCCCCAGTAGGCCTGACCCCTTCAGCTTCCAGCTCTCACTAGCTATGTTTCCAGATTCCTTGAAATTCTCTCCTTGCATGAGGCTGGCTTTTTCAGCCCATTCTATCTGTGCATTTCTAGTTGGGAGAGAAGCCTCTTCAAGTTCATGGGGGTGGGCTGTGTGCTGATGAGAAAGTGATGCTGGGGCCACACCACTTCTGAGGCCCCTCCGGCGAGTCTGGTGGTGACCTTGGGCCAGGTGTGCTCCTTCTCATCTGTAAGGAGGATATTTGAGCTCAGTGGGTGATGAATGATTTAAGCTTGAAAATCCAAGACCTTGGCATGGGGGAAGTTGTGGAGGGAGAGGTGACATGGGGTGGCTGGGGCTACTCTGGGCCCACAAAGGCCTGCCTGATCCCTCGGCAGCTGGATGTTTACTGACACCACCTGCTGTATGTGGCCTAGGTAGGGGCAAGGGTGGTAACCTAGAAGCACAGTCAGGCCCTTCCCTGGCCCTGCGGGGGGTCAGGGGGCTGGGCTTTGGGGAAAGGTGTAGTTCAGCCAGAAAGCTGTTTCCTCAGTATGCTGTGGTCCGAATTAGAAACCTCCTGGGTTGTCCTGGTCATAAACACCGCACTGTTGGTGACACACTGATGGCTGCACAGGGTGCACAGGAGGGCACGGGTGTGCAGGCCCTACCTGCACCAAGGGCTTCAGGACCTGGGGACAAGGTAGAGGCAAGAGACTGGAGCTTTCTGATTGAGTTCCTACTGTCCACTGCGCCCTGGCCAAGACCTGGACAGTGGACCTGGTCTCCTTGAACTCTCATGCTTGAGGAGTGTCTTAGTCTGTTCTCACACTGCTATGAAAAATACTCGAGACTGGGTAATTTATAAAGGAAAGAGGTTTAATTGACTCACAGTGCAGCATGGCTGGGGAGGCCTCAGAAAACTTACAATCATGGCCGAAGGGGAAGCAAACACGTCCTCCTTCAAGTGGTGGCAGGAGAGAGAAGTGCCGAGTAAAAGGGGGAAAGCCCCTTACAAAACCATCAGATCTTGCGAGAACTCACTCACCATCGCAAGAACAGCACGAGGGTAACCGCCCCCATGATCCAATTACCTCCCACTGGGTCCCTCCCACGACATGTGGGGATTATAGGAACTACAATTCAAGATGAGATTTGGGTGGGGAACACAGACAAATCATATGGGGGGCAGGGAGCTGGGTGGGTGACACCTGGGGGTCATGTCTCAGGTCAGGGACTGAGGGTCCCAGGGGCTCCCCAGCGGGGTGGGGGTGCCCCTGAGACCCAGGGCTCACAGTCATGGCAGGAATACCCAGCACAGCCCCCCTCCCCAACCCTATTGGCTTTTGTGGGGGAGTGTGGGCAGCCAGCCTGTCCCCAGCTCCCATGGCACCTGCCCTGGTTGTCTACACTGGCGGCCCCATGCAGCACCCAGCAGAGCAGCCTCGGCTCTCCAGGGTGAGGGCTGGACAGTGGCAGTGGGATCCTGTTCACTGGGACGCTTGCCCCAAACATTAGAGACCGGCAGTTCTCACGTTCCATACCCCATGGGCTTCCTCCACCCAAGCCCAGTCGTCTATGGCCAAGTCTGCTTTCCGGTGGGGTGGCGGTGGGTTGGCAGGGCCAAGCCTATGGTCAGCTCTGCTCTTAGCTGTGGTTTGGAGCAGGTGTCATTACCCAGCTGGTGGCAGGTGAAGAAATGGAGGCTCCTGAGTAGAGAGCAGCCCTAGATCTGCAGGAAGCACAAAGGGGCCCCGGATCTGCCATCATCCAGTCCGCAGCCACCTCTCCTTCCACTATCCTTTCCCACACTTCCCTCCACGCCCCATGCACCATGTTCCAGTTTCTTCCTGGGCTGCCTCCTGGAGCCCACGCTCTGCTCTGTCTCTGCCTTCCCATCCATTGTCCGCCCGGTGACCCAAAGGAGCCAGGCTTGGGCCGCCTGAACCAGGAGCCCCTCCTCAGGGATGTCCCTAGACACTTTCAGCCCTGCTATTGGGACCACATGGCAGATGGGGCAGAGTGGCCCAGCCCCAGTCAAGAAGAGCTTCCTGGATGATGAGGGGGTGTCTCCTGGAACCAGATGGAGGGAGCTGCTCAGCCTCAGCGAGGTGACAGAGGAGGAGCTGGGGAAGCAGCCCTCCTCCGCCCACCAGCCATGCTCAACTCTCAGCTCCCCACTGTCAGGGACTGAAAGTAGCCCCCAAGAGATGTTCACACTCTGATCACTGGAACCTGTGCACGGGGTGCTATTTGGAAAACAGTTGTTTGCAGATGTGTTTAATTGGAGGATTTTGGGAGGAGAAACATACCTTGCAAAGGGTCCTTGTTAGAGAGAGGGAAGGGCAGTTAAGATGGTGGATGGGGTTGTGTGACCGGGAGCTGAGATTAGAGTGCTGTGGACATGCACCAGAGATGCCTGGAGCCCCGGAGCCGGCAGACGCAAGGAAGTTTGAAACACTTGGCTCTCTCGGTCTTCTTCCTTGGTGTCTGCCTTGCCCACAGGGATTGGTGTTCCCCTGGGAAACTGGCAGGGTCTGATCCCCTGGCCCCCGCACCCAGCTCTGAGTGGACTTCCCATGACTATTTGTCAAAAGCTTCAGGGAGAGTCCCGGAGGCACAGCCCACCTTCCTGGGAAACCTCTGGGTACCTGGCTGCGCTGGTCTCATTGCTGGGCCTGTCTCAGTGCCAGGGTGAGCCTGAGTCCTCGGTGGGGGGGCAGTGAGGCAGAGCAGTGTGCAGAAGGGGGCTCTGAGGCTGCTCGGGCCCCACCTGCAGATGCCAGAGCTTTTCCTCAAACATCTTCCAGGTGCGACCTTCACACCTTCTCCAGGGAACAGTCAGTGGGGGTATTTTGAATCACTCTGGGAGGCCACGACTTACTCTGTCTGCCGATGCACCGCCCTCTTGGCTGTACTTTTATGACTGCCAGGGACACTTCGGTGATGAGTGGCCTGCGCGGGGCCTGAGAGCAATGCAGCCGTGTGCAGGGCGGGGTGGCGGGGGGGACGGGGAGGGCGGAGGAGCCATTGGAGTGATTATGATGGAGCTGGCACTGGTCATAAACTTCAATCAACTTAAAACCCGCTTTTGGTATTAAACTTTACCAACCATTTAATACCCCTGGACAGGCCCTGAGTGTGGGAGCAGATGTCTGTCAGAGCCACCTTCCAGGATGTGCCAGGCCTGAGGCTGGTCCAGGTGCCCGAGGACAGCACTGTCTCCCATAGGCGTGCTGGGGTCTGGGCTTGGCTGGCAGGAGACAACCTCAGCTATGGCCTGAACAGGATGGGGGAGCTGGTTCTGGAGCTCCCACTGGCCTGTATGGCCTTGAGCAAGGCTGGTGAGATGGTCTGGTCCTCAGGGCCCCCAGGAGGTGATTCTGAGGTAGGAGAATAGGATCTGCATGCAGGGAACCTAAGGCTGATTCACACTCACTGGATATCAGAGGTTGCTCTTTCTCCTGCACAGCGGCTGAAAAATGAAAGTACCTCTGATTGGTCCCCTCTTGCAACCAATCAGGCTGGTCACAGGCCTATGCTTCACTCTGATTGGTCCCCTCCCACAACCAATCAGACTGATTGCAGGGCTACTCTTCATCCTGATTGGTCCCCTCCTGCAACCAATCAGACTGGTTGTGAGCCACTACTTCATTTGAGTGAACCAATGAGAAAAGTCTAGAGGGTATTTAAATCCCAGAAAATTTTGTAACTGATGGCCGTGGAGCTGCTTGCTTGAGTGTCCTGCCACCCTGTGGAGTGTACTTTCATTTAAAATAAATCTTTACTTTTGCTGCCTTGCTTTATTTGTGCATTTTGTCTAATTCTTTGTTCAAAACACCAAGAACCTGGACAACTACCCTCAACTGGTAACAATTCCAGAGGCAGGCAGCAGAGCCGGCAGCCCCCGGGGAGGATGGCCGCAGAGTGACTCCACCTCACATGCTCCTCAGTGACTCCTGCCAGCCTCAGCTGGACCTGGGATTGAAGTCTGCTCGCCTTCACAGATGGGGAAATTGAGGCTCCGAGAGGGTACAAAGTGGTCACAAGTCACACAACCAGGAGCAGCAGATTTAGGGCACTCAGTGGACCCTGGATTGGACACACTGCAGATTGTCCCCAGAGGGTTCACAGCTCGGGGGAGGGAGCATGGTCCTGTGTCTGGGCAGAGCAGGGAGCTCCTTCCAGAGAGAAGGGAAGCAGCACAAGAGTCGGCTGCTTGTGTCCTCCACTGTGCACTCAGGAGCCCTCTGAGCTGGGGGCTTCTGGAGACAACCCCCAGGCTCCTCATACCCAGGCAGCTGCGGTGAGTCCTTGGGTCACTTGATGTGTCCAGTCCTGAGCCCCCGCTCAGTCCCCTGCCCATCTCCGCAGCTCTGTCTGTGGTGACCTGGGAGGCCCACGGGGCAGTTTCAAACTCCTGGTGCTAATCAGGCCAGGGAGGAAGCTAAAGAGGCCCCAGTGGGCTCCAGTCCTTCCTTCCTTCATGTAACAAGCATTTATTAGGCCATTCCTGTGTGCTAGGACCCATGACAGGTGATGAGCAGGGAACATGCCTTGGCCTGCAGGGGGAGAGGAGCTTCTGTAGGCAGTTCCAGGCGGGAGTGGGACGTCTTATGGTGGGGGAAGCCCAGGAGCTCATGGAGGACAGAGCATGCTTCCCTTTGCAGGTGAGCATTGAGTTGGGTATTGAGGGATGAATAAGAGTTTGTCAGGAAGAGAAGGGGAGGAGAGGACTCTTCAATGCACAGTGAACAGACTATGCATTAGCAGAAAGGCATACAGCAGCTCCACAAGGCTTCAAATAACCCAGAGGAGGCACTGAAGAGGAGCAGATGTGTTGAGAGAGTCTGGAGGAGAAGAGATGCCGTCCACGGGTGACGGGTGGAAGTCTGCATTAGGGAAGGCTTCCTGGAGGAGGTGGCTCTGCAGTGAGACCCTGAAGCACTGAGGGGACTAGAGGTGGACATTCCAGCTGAGGGAACAGCCTGGCCTTTCCCACCTGCCTTGGCTTTTTCTTTTCTGTGCAGCCACCATGGGTTCTCACCTTTGTCTTTACAGCAAAGCAGAAAGTGGCCCTGGTGTGGCTGCACTTGAAGCACCTGCAGCCTGTCTGATGTCTCCTGAACTCACAGACGTCCTGCTGCAGAGACAGGCCATCCCCAGCCTGAGATGCTAAGACCCTGTGGCTCAGCCCTGTGGGGTCCAGTCTGGGCACAGACCATGGGAGGGGGCTGTCCCTCAGAGGGGTGCAGGGCCCACAGGCAGACATTTGATTGAATAGCAGTTGTGTTTCTAGGGCACTGGCCGAGCCGCAGGCTCTGGGTAATCTGTTGTCCTAGTTATCCCTGATCCTGGGCCGTGGGGGTATCCTTGCAGCTGCATTTCTCGAGTGACGCGGAGGCTCGTTGAGATCCAGTGACTTGCTGAAGGTGCCAGTCAGCCCCACCTCGTGGCGGTGGTAGGACATGAACCCACGTCTCAGGTGGCAAATGCCACATTGTCTTCAGGGCAGGTGCTGAAGTCCTTCGCTTCTGAGTGGGGCTGGCATTTACACGGTGAGCTCTTTGTTTGTTTGTTTGTCTGTTTTGTGAGACGGAGTCTGTCTCTGTCACCCAGACTGCTGGAGTGCAATGGCACGATCTTGGCTCACTGAGTTCTTTGACTATGGGCCAATAGCTTCTCATCCTCAGGGCTCGGTTTCCCCATCTGTCCAGGGAGGGGCTGGCCTAGATGCTCTCTGGGCTCCCTGCCAGCCAGTACTCATCTGCCCTACATGCCCCGGGTGGTCCCTGCCCTGCCCCTCCCAGTGCTGATCCTGCCTGCCTGCCAAGAACCGTGTTGCCCTCGGGGGACAACAGTGGTTTCAGGTTCCCTCCAGGAAGCATGCCTGGGGAGAGGAGAAGACTCAGCGCTCACTTCCCAAACCCCCCATGTGCCCGAGTAGTGGGTGGCAGATGAAAGCTGACGAGTTGAATAAATGAGGGCATGATCAGGTTTTAGCAGACGTCATAGGAAACAGCTCAAGGCCCTGTTAATCAAGCATGCTGGGCTGTGTGTCAGAGAGGAGGGGGTCTCTCCGTGACCCAGGGATGGTTCTGAGATGCCAGGCCCTGTTCAAACCCTTCCAGGGGCTGCTTCGGTGCTGCTGCTGGGGTCCCGGCCTGCAGACTCCCCAGCCCTCAAAGTTCTGGGTACCAGGACTGATGAGGGCGCAGCTCAGAAGGCCCCAGTCCACTGCTGCCCACTCACTGCAGGAGCCAGGTACACCCAGGCAGGGATGACCTGGGATGCTGGGGACCCCTAATCCTTGTCCCCAGCACTATGGCAGGCTGGAGCTTTTTCTAGCTCTGTGACAGCTTTGCTATCTTGGGATGCCTAGAGCTGGGGCTTGTCTGCTCATTCAAGAAATATTCCCCAAGAGCTTCTGTGAGCCAGACACTGTCATAGGTTTTCAGATTCAGCAGTGAACAAGAGAAGGCCCCGCCCTGAGAGCAGCCATGCTGGGAGAGAGGGTTGAAGTTCATATTTCAGATGACAGAAATCCACAGGGCACTTTCTGCACCCAGCCTGGCATTAAGTGCTCCGTGAATCTGACCCCATTCAGTCCTGACCACAGCTCTCAGGGGAGGCTGCGCTTGCCTGTGCTACAGACACGGACCCTGGGCATGGGGACCGCGAGTGACCTCCAGGGTCACCACTCGGGAGGGACTCAGCCAGCATTGGCACACAGGCGGTCTGGCTCCTGCTCCCAAGCCCTGCCGGATGCTGGTAATAAACACACGAGAACATGGTGCCCCAGAGTGACGAGAGTCAAGAACACGCGTCTTTGAGTGGCTGCTCTGCTGGCTGGGTGGGCAGTCAGGGCGGCCTCTCGGGGGAGGCGGCCCTTGAACAGAGACTACAGTGGAGAGAAAGCGTGGGCTTGGCTGCAGCATGTGGACTGAGGGGTAAGTATGAGGAGCGTAGCCAGTGGCTGGGCCAGACATGGAGGGTCAGGAGTTTCCCCACCATAGACGGCTGCCAGGGGAGCTCCTAGATGTCGACCTGGTGTGTCCTCTGCAAGCTGCCAGCCTCATGATCTCATCACCCTGACCCTGTAGTTCCACCAGCTCAGGCCCTGGCACCCCCAGCCCCCACTCTTTCTTAAGAGGAGAATCCAAGTGCACCCCATGACCCCTTCCCGGGCCTGTCTCACTCCATCTCCTCCCCTGCCCCTCGTTCCCTGGTTCCATCCCAAGGCCACCTTCTCCAGGTGGTTGCTGCTTTCTTTGGGTTCCTACAGCCTCTTCACTGGATTACCAGCCTCTGCTGTGAAGTGTCCGTTTTTGGGACCACAGCTCCTCTCTGGCTCTGGAGTGGGTGTTTCTCTGGGGTTGCTGAGGCAGTAGTAGGAGCTGGGACTGGCCTTGTATCCCCACAGTGTCCAAATACCCCTCGGTTGGCCACAGGGTCCAGGGTGTGTGCTCAGAAACCCTCCCCTGGAATTTGGAGACATTGGCATTCGAATGGAGGTTGAGGCTCTGTCTTCCCATTGTTTCCCTGCCAAGATACAGTAAAGCAAAACAATCAGAGCCCTGATTTGTGGCTCTGGCGGGTGGAGGTCATAATGAGAAGCCTCCTCTGGGGATTCTCCCCTCTCTATTTGCAGGTGGAAGGAGCCCTGTGGACAGCTGTGAGGTCTCCCCAACCTCACAGGCTGGGGAGGTGGGGTTGGCCTACGGGAAGTGGTGCTGCCTGTCCCGTGCTTGGGCACACGTGGGCTGCAGCCAGATCATTTAGAGAAGGAAGGTGGAGGCTGCTTGGAGGAGGGCACATGGGCAGGCAGGGGCTGGAGAGCCCCAGGAGGGAGCTGGGGCAGTGCCCAGGTAAGAGGCCTGAGCAGATATGCTGTGGCTGTGACCTGGACCTGTAACAGGAACCCAAAATGCAGGTGAGGCTGAGGCAAGCAGACACCACGCTCCAGCAACACGGGCACCACCAGTGCAGCCACCATTTCCCAGCAGCCTACGTGTGACCCACGTCAGCCTGGACACTTGTCACGCATTGTCTCAAATGCCCACAACCACAAAAAGCAGCCACTGTTGTTCCCATTCTGCCTCCAAGGAAGCAAGTTCCGAGAAGCAAAGACATTCCCCATGGTCGGCCAATGGGAAAGTGGAAGAAATGGGGTTTCAACCCAGGTCAGAACCTGGTTCTGAGCCTGAGCCACTTCCCCTGCGAAGTCCTGGGGGGTGACTAGCAAGGCTGGCTGACAGCTTGGCTTTGGACAGGATAAGGTTGAGGTGTCTGAGGGACCTCCTGGGAGATGGGAGCACTTGGTCTGGAACCTGTAACCTGGCAGAGAGAGCTGGGCTAGAGATGAGGATCACACAGATGGGGCCTGAGGTGAAAATCCCACAGATGGGGCTGGAGGTGAGGATCCCATAGATGGGGCTGGAGGTGAGGGTCCCACAGATGGGGCTGGAGGTGAGGGTCCCACAGATGGGGCTGGAGCTGAAAATCCCACAGATGGTACCTGAGGTGAAAACCCCACAGATGGGGCTGGGTCATATCAACCCCTCAAGGGCAGGAGGAGAGGAGTAGCCAGCAGAGAGGTTGCTCACCTTCACTCCTCAGCAACCCCCTTCCACCAGCCCATTCTGAAGACTGCAAACTGAAGCAGGAGGTGCGGTCACCCGGCCTCTGTGCTGCAATGCAGCCTGGATCCTGGGCCAGTGTCTTGGCGTTGCTGCCCCCATGGCTGGACCCCATGTGAGCCCTCAGCATCCTCCCTCTTATCCCACAGCCCAGAGATGGCTCAGAGTTTTGTGGGAATCATGATGAATTGGTTGAGAGTCTCACAATTGCCGGGAAGGGGAATAATGAGTTGGAGCTTGCAGTGTGGAATGGCAGGGAAGAGATGGGCAGGGAGGTGCTGGCAGCTCATTTCTCCTTTCCAAGGCCCAAGAGGCAGGTCCATCCAGGAGGGTGGGAGTGAGGGAGGAGGACGAGAGTCAGGAGGCCCTGCCAGAAGGGCCGAGCCAGGCTCCTGCTCCCTCAGTGGACATAGAGAAAACACGGCCATTGGAAGGTCCTGCTGGTCCCGAATTTTCTTCCAGTTTTGCAGAAATGTCCCACTCTTGGAAGGGACTGTGGAAACAGCCTTGCCCTTGGTCACACTCTGAGTCCTGGTTCTGGTCACAGACTGAGCCCTGGTCATAGGCTGAACTGTTACCCTGGTTATAGACTGGGCACTGATCCCCTTATATACTGAGCCCTGATCCTGGCCACTGATGGAGCCCTGATTCTGGTCACAGCCTGAATCTTGATGCCTTCTTACCAATCCCTCTAAAGAGATTACAGTGTGACTACAGGGATGAGATGGACATTCCAGACACAGTTAAGTAACAGCATCAGGCTGAGTCCATCTGTACTCTGGAAGTCCAGGAAGTCAGCTTGGCTACGTGGTCAGGACAATTCAGGCAGGCTTCCTGGTGTGGAAGCTGGACGCCGAGGGACTCCAAGAACAGCCGGCTTGGTGGGGAGAGGACTGTGTGGACATGGGGGCAGCACCTAGGTGTCGGGGGGCCGAGGGCCCACTAGTCCCAGGTGTGGGAGGCCAGCAGGCCCTAAGGCAGGCATGGCAGACCCCTGCATCCTTTTCTCTTCTCCACGGGGCATGTGGGGCCCTGGGATCCTGGAGAGGTTTCTGCGGGGGTGATGTGACTCTGGTCTCTCAGGTTGTCGCTCAGGCTCTCTGCTCCTGCTCTGCTGCCTCCGGCTGTCTTGGGGTCCCCATACACGCCTGGAGCAGTGGCCTGGCTGTGCAAGAGCCCACAGGACCTCTGGGCCACATGACAAGATGCGGCTCAGCACACGGTGGCCTGGGCCCACCCCTACTGTCCATGCCGTCGTGTTACCTGCAAGAAGGAGGAGGGCCAGGAGTAAGGGAGCAAAATGGGAAGGACGTTCTGGGATGTGTCCCTCTCCCCTGGAAAAGAGAGCTTAACCACCAGGATGCTCGGGCTGTGAGTGGAAGAACATGAAACTCAAAAAGGCTTAAACATGAAAGGGTATTTATTGGCTGGTGTAACTGAAAAGATCAGCGTTCGGTTCCAGCGTTCATTTCCAGCTGCACAAACAGTATCTGCAGCGTTCAGCCTCTCTCGTTTCCTTTGATCTTCTCTGGGTCGGGTCCATCTGTGGGCTCCCGCGGAGGCGGAGTGGCAGCCCTCAGCTCCTGGCCAGATTCCTGCCAGGCTGATGTTCATGGCAAACGGGAAACATCTTCACAGCAATTTCCTCTCCATCCCAGTGGTCCCTCTGTTTGATCACCTGGCGCCACGGGCCCGGCTCTGAGCCGGCCACTGTGGCCAGGGGCATTGGTGCTCTGACCAGGTCACCCTCTGTCATGCGCCTCCAGGGAGGGAAGGGCGCTCCCCCAAAAGAAATCCAGGTGATTCTTTGCTGAGGGGCAGCGCTTCTCAC
Source organism: Pan paniscus (assembly GCF_029289425.2). Classification (NCBI taxonomy): domain Eukaryota; kingdom Metazoa; phylum Chordata; class Mammalia; order Primates; family Hominidae; genus Pan; species Pan paniscus. Next base: position 158,980,247 of record NC_073256.2, read on the forward strand.
TCTGGCCACACAGTTCTGTGGATGCCTCCAGGCCTGAGTCAGTCTCCCCTTCCCGGGGAGCCCCCCAGGCCACAGCAGCCCTTCTAAAGTGCTCAGGGCCTGGAAGGAACTAGATGCGGCTGCAGTCTCTTCGCCCTCCCCGGGGGTAGTGGAAGAAGATTCTCCATCAAGGATGAAGAAGGGGAGGCCTCAGCCCGACCCACACAGCAGACCCATCAGATCGTAACTGAAGAAGACCCTTCCTGCCTGGGGGAGCCGCGAGCCAGGAGTGCCCCTTGGCTGACAACACTGCCTGGGGGAGCCACCAGCCGGGAGCGCCCCTCGGCTGACAACACTGTGATGGGACTGAGATGGGGCGGAACCTCGAGAGTCAGGAGTCAGGGTCCCCAGGGCAGAGCTGTCGCGACTAACAGCGAAAAGACCGAAGGACCCTCCACCCAAAGCCCCGCGGAGGAGCCGGAGACGCAGGGCTGCGGTGGGGCTGGGAGCCTCAGGATTGTGTGCAGTGGACAGGAAGCTCCGCATGGGGCAAAGGGGCTCAGGCACTTCTTGCCTCCTGAGGCCTACCCCTCATGGCTTTGTGATGAGTGATGGGAGAGGCAGCTGGGGCGACACTGGTGAAGCTGGACCAGGCCCTTCAGGAGCTGATGGCAGGGCTTGGGCCGTCCACCCCTTGAGAGAGGGTGGGGGACAAAATGTTGAGTCAGAAAGAGACAGGAAGACAGTGATAGAGACAGAGAGAGCCTGGGAGAGAGACAGAGAGACCGAGAGAGACAGGTGGAGACTGGGAGAGAGAGACAGGAAGAGAGACAGAAAGAGACAGAGAGAGACTTGGGGAGAGAGAGACAGGGAGATATGGAGAGACAGAGAAAGAGACAGAGACAGGGAGACAGAAACAGAGAGAGAGAGACAGAAACAGAGAGAAACTTGGGGAGAGACAGACAGGGAGATAGAGAGAGACAGAAAGAGGCGGGAAACCCAGGGATGGGGAGACATACAGACAGATGCACAGAGAGAGAGACAGACAGAGACCGCCTCGGCGAGGCAGTCACGAGGCTGGGAGGCGGAGCAGGAGTCAGCGCTGAGGAGGGCACAGGGGACATGCCTGGCTCCGTCTGGGTGCCAGGCCCAGAGCCGGGCATTTCCCATAGTCATCGGCCCCCTGCCCGCCCCCAGCATGTCGAGGAGGGGAGGAGTATTTTTAGTTCCATCTTGAAGACGGGCACAGGAACGGAGAATAACTGCCTGAAAGCACCGTCCCTGGTCTGAGCGGCCCTTGGAAAGGCTCAGCCTGGGTGAGCCGGAGGCAGGAGGGAGGGAGAGGGCAGGAGAGACAGGGGAGGGACCAGTGAAGGGAGGGGACAGACTCAGCAAGGGGCAGGCTGAGATCAGAGGGCAGAGGGCAGAGATGAAAGGGTGAGGCCAAGGAGGGATGTAGAGAGCTCTGCGCTGTGCTGGGTCTTCCCCCAGAGCGTGGTTGGGGTTCCCTAGGGCTCTGCGCTCCCAGGCGGGTCACCCTGCGTCTCTCTCCTCAGCCCAGGCCTTGCTGCTTCCCATAACAGTTACAAGCACTGGCTCTGCCATCGGAGATGAAAGGGTACACGCGGGGTTCTCCGACCTTCCAGCCGTGTGACCTCGGACTGTGAGTGGACCTCTGGGCCTTGGTTTCTGAGTCTTAGCTACCTCATAAGGGGGTGGTTGGGATGAAATGAGTTAATCCATAGAAAGTGCTCAACCAGGGCCCAGTCAATGCTGGCCATGCTGTTGTGCTCTGGGCCCCAAGATGGGGGTGGGCTGAGGGCAAAGGCCGCCTTCCTACCAGCACCTGGACACTCAGCCCCCGACTGCCAGCAGGCGCCCAGGCTCTTTCTTGGCTGAGCCGAGCAGCTGTCCTAGGTCGTAATCCAGCTGCATTTGACTCCTGTTCTCTTTTTGTCTAACTTCCCAGGGGGAGCAGAGACCTCTGTTTGCTTAGCTCCCTCCACTTGCCTTCCTTGAATGTGGGAACCCCGGACTCTGTCTTGGAAAAGACCTGGCCTCTCCTTCTCTGGGTTGGGTCCATCCGTGGGCTCCCGCAGAGGCCTGTGGTTGCAGAGACTGGAAGCTGCAGCTTCAGGAGGGTAAGTGACTGTGCCCGGGAGCCGCACTGAGCAGCAGCGGGCTCCGCAGGGCCTCCAGGCTCCCCAGGGCATCAGTGGGTGCTGCCACCTCCCCCTTCTCTGTGAGCTGGCACTGTGAGGCTGAGGGGTACAGGCTGGGGCAGGAATCTCGGTTCTTCCCAGCTCTGTGAGAACTGGGAGATGCTCGAGAACTATCCCATCCCCGGATCTCAGTTCCCCCATTGTAACGGGGCAGCTGGACTCAGGGATGTCCAGTCCCCATGCTGGATCCCACCCTCATCTCCCTGTGTGAGACGGGGGTGGTGTCCTGTGCCCCATCCCCATCCCTGGGCCTGAATTCCCAGCTGCTGTACTGGTGCCCGGGTCCCTGGGTCCCTCCCACCCTGAGCCGCCTCCAGACCAAGCTGTTGTCTCGGATCCAAGCAGCCAGGCTGGCTGGGCCTGGAGCGGGACGGGAGGACTGCGGGATTGGTGAGCCAGGAGGGGAACAGAGCACCTGCTTCTCTGTGACTGCCTCTTGGAGCACTAATCATGGAGTTGTCCCAGAGCAGGGCTCCTCACTGAGCCCTTCAATATCGGATCTGTCATGGAAGAAAAATGTTGCGTTTTGTGTCTGAGACCTTTCCTTGATCCTATCTTGCAAAAGAGAAAGAAAGAAAAAAGAAACAACAAAGGCTGCCGGGAGAGTGAGAGATTTGGGAGGAGCATTTCTGAGGGAACCGTGAGTGTCGGGAAGGGTGGGCCTGGGGTCACGGAGCGCTTTCTGGAAAGCCGTGGCGAAGCATCACCCGGTACCAGCCGCCTCGCTAGCTCTTGCCATAGCAGCACCGTGAACAAGTGTCCTGCCATTTAGTGGCTCAAAACAACAAGGTGCTGTGGTTTCTCCCGAGCCTCGGGTGGGTCTAATCCACCTGCGGGGCTTGCTGGCAAGTCTGTGGTTAGCAATGGGCTGGCCGGGAGGCTCTGCTGGTCTGGCCTGGGCCTTCTCACATGCCTGGGACAGTGGGGCTGGGTGGGCTCGCTCCCCTGCGGGCTTCTCATGGCAGGGGCTGGGTCTGGGGAGGCAGGGGGTAGAAGCTCATGCCGTGCCTTGAGGCCCAGGCTCGGGGTCATCTCTTCTGCCGTATTCTGTAGGCCAAAGCCAGTTCTGGGCCAGTCCTGCTTCCAGAGATGGAAAGTGGGCTTGGCAGCAGAGCGGCTTTAAATGGTGCAAAGGATGGAATGTTTGTGTCCCCCAAACTCACACATTGAAATCCTAGCCCCGAAGGTGATGGTATGAGGCGGTGGGGCCTATGGGAGGGGAGGGGGGCGTGAGAATGTTGTCCTCATGAATGGTACTGCGCCCTGATAAAAGGGACCCCAGGGAGGTGCCTGGTCCCGTGTGAGGACTGAGTGAGAAGGTGGGGTTGAAACCTGGAAATGTCCCTCCCCAGACACTGCCGGTGCCCTGATCTCAGCCTCCAGCCTCCGGAATGGCAAGAAATAGATCTCTGTTGTTTGTAGGTCATGCAGTCTGTGGAGCTTGGGTGTAGTAGCCCAAACGGACTGAGACAATGACAATGGGAGAGGAAAATAAATCTCAGGACCCCAAATCACTAAGCTAGAGGGAAAAGGCAAGCTGGGAACTGCGTGAGGCAAACCTGTCTCCGATTTATTCCTAAATAGGACAGCTACGAAGATAAAAAAGCTACACAGCTCCCTCACCACTTGCCCACAGGGTATTCCCTGTGGACCTCAAGATCTTTACTATGAAGCAGTTCTGTTGAATTTCACCAATGTAAACTGATAGCTTATCTTCACAGGCATGGGACAGAAAGTCACCCTCCGCTCACCTGAGACAAATACTTATCTGATTGCTTTCTGATATGATTTGGCTCTGTGTCCCCACCCAAATCTCATCTTGAATTATAATCCCCACGTGATGAAGGAGGGGCCTGGAGGGAGATGACTGGAGCATGGGAAAGATTTCTCCCTTGCTGTTCTCATGATAGTGAGTGAGTTCTCACGAGAGCTGATGGTTTTCGAGTGTGGCACTTCCCCTGCTCCCCGCCTCCTGCCACCATGTAAGATGTGCCTGCCTCCACTTCCACCATGATGGTGAGTTTCCTGTGGCCTCCCCAGCCCTGCGGAACTGTGAGTCAATGAAACCTCTTTTCTGTGTAAATTACCCAGTCTCAGGTAGTTCTTTTTAGCAGTGTGAAAACAGACTAATGCACTTCCTCTGCCCTATTGTTTATGTAAAAATGCAGATTCACTGAGCTACACTAAGGACTCAGGGAAAGGCTAATCAGAGACTCAGAAGAATGCAACTGCTTGTCTCTTATCTACCTGCGACCTGGAAGCCTCTTACTTCGAGTTGCTCTGCCTGACTGGACTGAACCAATCATTTTACATATATTGACTGATGTCTTACGTATCCCTAAAATGTATAAAACCCAGCTGTGTCCTGAACACCTTGGGCACATGTTATCAGGACCTCCTGAGGCTGTGTCACAGTTGTGTCCTTAATCTTGGCAAAATAAACTTTCTAAATTGACTGAGGTCTGTCTCAGATCCTTCAGGGTCACAGCAATCAGGGAGAGTTGTCTTCCCCAAGCCCCGAGAGACTGCAGCAGGCCGAGGCTGGGGACTGTCAGGAGCAAGAGGAGCCAAGGTGTGGATGGAGTGAAAGGCCCACAGGGGGACCTGTCTACGCGATGGATGTACCCGAGGGCTCCCCTATCCTGCCTGTAATTACACGAATGTGGGGGGGACGGTGGGGACATGAGTCCACTGCACACTTACCCACCCTGGACCAATGCATAGTAGGTGCTTCACACACACTTACTGAAGGTTCAGCCCAGCCTCATGTCCCCCAGAAAGCCCTCCCTGGTCATTCACCCTGGATCAACACATAGTAGGTGCTTCACACGCACTTGTTGAAGGTTCAGCCCAGCCTCGTGTTCCCCAGAAAGCCCTCCCTGGTCATTCAGTCTGTCATGGAGTGAGGCGGGGCAGTTTCATGGTCCAGGACACAGACCCCAGGGCCAGGTCTGGCAGGTTTTCATGCGACCTGGGCTCTCCCTGGCTGAAGGGTCTCGGGCACGTGTCTTAGTCTCCTTGCATCCTAGTTTTGTTGAAGAAAAGAGTCAACCTCTGTAAAATATTTGAAGAGATTTATTCTGAGCCAGATATGAGTGATCATGGCCCATGACACAGCCTCAGGAGGTGGAGAACATGTGCCCAGGCTGGTCAGGGCACAGCTTGGTTTTATCCATTTTAGGGAGACATTAGACATCAATCAAATACATTGAAGATATACACTGCTTTGATCCAGAAAGGTGGAACAACTTGAAACAGGGGCTTCCAGGTCTGTTATGGTGTGGCTCTGTGTCCCCACCCAAATCTCACCTTGTAGCTCCCATAATCCCCACATGTTGTGGGAGGGACCTGGTGGGAGATAACTGAATCATGGGGATGGACCTTTCCCATGCTGTTCTCGTGATACTGAATACATCTCAAGAGATCTGATGGTTTTAAAAATGAGAGTTTCCCTACACAAGCTCTCTCTTTGTCTGCTGCCATCCCTGTAAGATGTGACTTGCTCCTCCTTGCCTTCCACTGTGATCGTGAAGCCTCCCCGGCCATGTGGAACTGTAAGTCCATTAAACCTCTTTCTTTTGTAAATTGCCCAGTCTTAGGCACATCTTTATCAGCAGTGTGAAAATTGACTAATACAAGGTCATAGGTAGATTTAAATTTTTCGAATTGGCAATTGGTTGGAAGAATTATTTTTTTCATGCAGATGAAGGCTCCAGGTAGCAGGCTTTAGAGAAAAGAGATTGCAAATGTTTCTTATCAGACTCAAGTTCTGTGTTGATGTGAATGCCGGAGAGGTATGATGAGGCGCGTCCACCCCCCTGCTTCCCGTCATGACCTAAGCCAGTCTTTCAGGTTCAATTTTAGAGTTCCCTGGATGAGGAGGAACTCCATGAAGATGGTTGGGGGGCTTATAAATTTATTTTTGGTTTGCAGTTTCCTTGTCTGTAAAATGGGGAGGAAAGGTACAGCCCTGTTATGTTGTCTTGGGGCCAGTTCTCCACTGGAGGGCAGGGGGACAGCTGCCCACAGCCAAAGAGGCAGCACCTGCCATGTGGTCAGTGCTTAGGAAGTGTTAGTGAAAGGGGAGGAAGCCAGATGCAAAAGGCCTCACATCCCACCCAGGAGATACCCAGGACGGGTGCATCTGCAGAGACGGGCGCAGTGCAGACAGGGGGTTGCCAGGCACCGCAGGGAGGGACGTGGAGGACTGACCATGGGTGCAGGCTTTCCCTCTGGGGTGATGAAAATGTTTTAGAATTAGGAAGAGGGGGTGGCTGCGCAGCATCGTGAATGTGCTCATTGTTGTAGGATTGGACACTTCAGAATGATTGGTTTTGTGTGATGTGAATTTTGCCTCAATTTAAAAAAAGCCTTAGCTGTGATTCTTCACCAGATACTCCAGAAATACCAACCGAGCACCAACACTGTGCTGGGCACAGGCTGGGGACACAGAGGTCGGCAGGGCAGGCGGGTGTCTTGTTCTCACAGAGTCTGCATCCTGGTGACTTGTTTATTCACTCAACAAACTCCTGCACGAGGTCGTGAAGCCCCATGGCGTGCCAGCTCCGGAGACCAGACTCCAGTGTGGCCGTGACTGCCTTCAATTTCCTGCTGGCTTGTGGCTTTGCCTGCCTCTTATCCACTCCTGCCCACGTGTTTGTGCCACTGGGTGTGCTCTAGCCAGACTCCCGGTTGCCTGAACCCTCAGTCCACACCTCTGCCTCGAGTTTCCTGCTCGGTGTGTGGGGCAGGGCCTCCAGGGCTGCTCAGCGGAGACTTGCTGGATTGAAGGGAGCATAGCTCATTGCAGGCTGGTGCCCCTCCCCTGAGATTCCCCAACTCCCAGCAGCAACTTCCTGGGAAGCCTGGGACGTGATGACTCACTGTGAATTTGGGCAGTTCACTTCTTGTCTCTTCATCCAGAAGTTGAAGGTGTCCACTCGGTAACCCCTGCGGTCCTTCTAGATCCAGCCTTCTCTGGGCCTGTCCAGTGGTTTTGTGACCCAACCCCACGGTAACACTTAAGTGCAGTGATTCTATTCTGGGAGGCTCAGTTTCTGTTTTGACTACATGACTTGTTTCTGTGATCTCATTATCTTATTCTATGATCCGGGTGCAGTCTTCCATTATTAATGTCCGTGATGGGATGATTCTCTGGGTCCTCTAGAGATGTGCTTGAAAGCTGGGGTGTATGGAAAGCCAGAGGAGGGGAAGGCAGGCTCCCACAGTCCCCACAGTCCCCCTATATTTGTGTAATTACAGGCAGAATGAGGGAGCCCTCCAACCCTGCCCCAGATCAGCGAGCTGTGTCCTAGCAAGGACCCCACCAGCAGGACAGCTTCTGGGGCCCTCACACTGTCCTGCCATTGTATCTGCCCCAGGAGGGTGCCAACCTGGGAGTGGGGCTAGGGGACAAGACGAAGCTTCCCTGATGGACAGAGTGAGCCAGGAGGAGCCCAGGTGGAAGGGGACGTGGGCGAGAGAGCTGGAGGGTGGACAAGAACCTGGAGTGGAGGCACATCTTGGCGGGGATGGAGGGGATGAGAGGCACCACGGCCATGAGGATGGTGCAATTGGAGGCTGCAGCTAAGAGCCATTGACGATTACAAGAGAGACATTGACACACTCAGATCTGTTAGTCATCAATTTAACACAAATTGTGGGGGTTGGAGGGCCTCCTTGGAAGCATTGGAAGAGAACTAATTCCCTGCATCAGGGGCCAAGCAGGCTTGGGAAGACACACAGGACTGAATTGGAAGGAAGGAGGGGAGCTGAGTTCTCAGAAGCTGGGTCTTCTACCACCGCTGGGTCCTGACGGGGAAGGGGCAGACCCTGAGCCTGGGGGCATTTCTGGAGAGATGCAGTGAGAACCCTGAGCCCCCTCCCCACCCTGCCCTGCCCTGGGGTTCTACAGACACGGCCCTAGAGGCACTGAGTAAGGTGGGTACCTGCAAGACAGTGTTGCCCCTTCCTGGATCTGCCAGCTGGACTCACAATAGGGTCAAATCCCGGCAAAATGGGAGGGAGGAGCTGGGCCTGCTGAGGGGGCAGCTGCTAGCCTGGTGGTGGTGCCTGCAGGCCTGGGGCGAGGTGCTGCTGGAAGTGGCGGGGAGGTGGGCACGGAGGGAGATAAAGGAGCCCGTGGGTCTTGGGGTGCTCTCCCCTGAGGCTGGATTTCGGCCCACCAGGGTCCTGGGCAGCCGGGCTGCTGTGCTCCTGGGGCAGTTCCTGGAAGCTTTCCATTAAATGAAGGAGAGGCCAGCACTTGCACGCCCAGCCCCAGAGGACGGGGTCAGGAGGCTTTGAGGAGTGGTCTTGCCGGGAGAGCTTCACTGCATGGAACTGGAGCCCACCAGGTGTTCACCAAGGTGATCAGGACTGCCCCAACAAGGGCCACCTGTGCGAGGAGAGGCTCGGCGATGCCTGTCCTCTCTAGCTGTTGACAGCAGGAGTTGCTGTTATTGAACTGGGCTCCCCCAGAAGCAACAGGGTGAGAAGGTACCAGACTTGCAGAAGCTGGTGGGGGACTCTACTTCATTGCAGAAGCAAGGTGGGGGGAACTATAGGGGGCCCTAGAACACTGTGCTCCTAGGGGCAAGATAATTGGGCAGGCACGAAGACATCTGCTAATATATAATCAGTAGAAGTCAAGGATGGACGAGCGGAAGGTCAATGTCAGCTGCCTGGTGCCAGATCCAGGAAAGTTCTCAGACCCAGAGTCCCTCAAGGTAAGGAGTGGTGGGATCCCCGTGTCTGGTGACAGAAAAGTTAAGAGGGCCTAGAGTGGTCAGGGAGCTAGAGGAATTGTGCAGGGCAGACAGCCAGTGGGGCCGGGAGGCTGGGCACATTCCCGACGATGGCTCTCAACCTTGACATATCAGGGATGTGTGTGCATATGTGCATGTGTGTGTGTACGTATGTGTGTGCAGGCGTGTGTGCATGTGTATGTGTGTGCACACATGTGTACAGGCGTGTGAGTGTGTGCATGCACGTGTGTGTGTGCCAGAGAGAAGGAGAGAATTGAAGAGTTGGAGAGTTTTACTGGATGCCTTGCCTTTGCCTTCTGATAATGCCCAACACAGCTTGTCTCTACCCCTCCAGCAGTCCCCTAGAGTGGGTATTCTTCCCATTTCACAGAGGAGAAGGTTGAGGCTCAGGAAATCAATCAACCCCTGGAGCTTCCAGGGCCAGGCTTTGACCTCTAGTGTGTCCATCTCTGAAGCCCACACTTTCCCCTGCTGTCCCTACTGGGAGTCAGACTGGACAGGGCCAGTGAGCAAAATTGCTGAAGCCAGCCAGCCAGACCTACAACTGACAGCCTGACCTGGTTGGTGCGGGCTCCCTCTCCTGCAGCCTGCGTGACCCTAGGTGAATGACTCAGCATCTCTGACCTTCAGGTTCCTCATCCGCAAATCGTGCATGCAGGTTCACAGCCCCCATCCGCAACATGAACCCAAAATGTGCTTGAACAAACCAGCCCACTTGAAATTTGTGTGGCGGTGCACCCAACCTCAACAGATGCATCTGGGATCTCTGTCTGTCTCACCCAGTGCGAATATGAGTGGATTTTGCTGCGAAACTACTGCTGTCTGTGTTATGGGAGCCCCCAGCCCCAAGAGGGTGTTATATGATAGACACTTTGCGATAAGAGAGCACCATACCGCTCTTCTAAAATCCCAAACACTCTGATTCACGCTCCCTCTGGACCCAGGGCTTGGGTCAGGGATCAGGGCTTGCAATGACAGCCGTCATCTGCAGGCAGAGGCGGGGCTGCTGTGGGGGCCGCCTGAGTCTGGCAGGGGCAGCGCCGACCGGTACCATCTGTTCCACGCCCTCCTCATGTTCCTGCAGGCAGACCCAGCTTTCCAAGGCCCCACAGCTCAGGAATGCCCCAGCCTGGACTTGAACCTATGTCCATCCGAGCCCCACACTCTCTCCACCTCCCCAGCATCTGCAGTACGGGTGACACAGGGGGGCTGCCTGCAGGGGCAGGCAGGGAGGGTGCTGTCCCTGCAAGGGAACAACAAGGAATGTTCAGCCCTGGAAACCGCCTCAGCCCCATCAGCTTTCCCAGGGGCCACACCTCGGGACAGTGCAGGGAACACCCCTAGAGACCTACAGGGCACTCAGTGTTGTTCTGGACGTTGGCGGCTCCAGCTCCTGTTCCTCTGGAGGGCCTGGCTCCCTCCCCTTCTGAGTGAAGGTGGGAGGTCTCCTCACCTGGAGTGCTGGTGATTAGTGGAGACTGTCCCCCACGTTCCCAAGCCCCCATGCTGGAACACTGAAAAGGTTCCCTGGAGGGTGACGTCCCCATTGTGGTGGAGCCTGGTGAGGGGAGATGGAGCACACTTTGCCCAACACTGGGGAGAGAACACTTCGCCTTCACGGAGTTGTGCTGGGGGAGGCCCCGTGCTGTGTGGAAGTGGGTTTGTCTCAGCCCTGCCATCCATGCTTCTGCCTGGAACTTCCGGAGCCTCAGTTTCTTTTTCTGTGAAACAGGGTCACAGCACTTCTCTCCCACGGAGGTCGTGCAGCCTGAATGAGGCAGCGTCTCAGTGCCTGCCCTGTGTGGGACCCCAGGCGGACACAGCCCTTGTTCCTCATTCCTCCTCCTCCCACCTGGGCCGAGGTCCAAGTTCCCTCAGCTTGGGTGCGTGATCCTCCCTCAGCTTGGGCGCGTGGTCCTCCCTCAGCTTGGGTGTGTGGTCCTCCCTCAGCTTGGGTGTGTGTGTGTTGTTCTCTGAGCCTGGGTGTGTGGTCCTCCCTCAGCCTGGGTGTGTTGTTCCCTCAGCCAGGGCGTGTGTTGTTCTCTGAGCCTGGGTGTGTGTTGCTCCCTCAGCCTGGGTGTGTGTTGCTCCCTCAGCCTGGGTGTGTGTTGTTCCCTCAGCCTGGGTGTGTGTTGTTCCCTCAGCCTGGGTGTGTGTTGTTCTCTCAGCCTGGGTGTGTGTTGTTCCCTCAGCCTGGGTGTGTGTTGTTCTCTGAGCCTGGGTGTGTGGTCCTCCCTCAGCCTGGGTGTGTGTTGTTCCCTCAGCCAGGGCGTGTGTTGTTCTCTCAGCCTGGGTGTGTGTTGCTCCCTCAGCCTGGTGTGTGTTGTTCTCTCAGCCTGGGTGTGTGTTGTTCCCTCAGCCTGGGTGTGTGTTGTTCTCTGAGCCTGGGTGTGTGTTGCTCCCTCAGCCTGGGTGTGTGTTGTTCCCTCAGCCAGGGCGTGTGTTGTTCCCTCAGCCTGGGTGTGTGTTGTTCTCTCAGCCTGGGTGTGTGTTGTTCCCTCAGCCTGGGTGTGTGTTGTTCTCTGAGCCTGGGTGTGTGGTCCTCCCTCAGCCTGGGTGTGTGTTGTTCCCTCAGCCAGGGCGTGTGTTGTTCTCTGAGCCTGGGTGTGTGTTGCTCCCTCAGCCTGGGTGTGTGTTGTTCTCTCAGCCTGGGTGTGTGTTGTTCTCTCAGCCTGGGTGTGTGTTGCTCCCTCAGCCTGGGTGTGTGTTGTTCCCTCAGCCTGGGTGTGTGTTGTTCCCTCAGCTTGGGTGTGTGTGTGTTGTTCCCTCGGCTTGGGTGTGTGTATGTTGTTCCCTCAGCCTGGGTGTGTGTGTGTTGTTCCCTCGGCTTGGGTGTGTGTGTGTTGTTCCCTCAGCTTCAGTGTGTGTGTGTTGTTCTCTCGGCTTGGGTGTGTGTGTGTTGTTCCCTCAGCCTGGCTGTGTGTGTGTTGTTTCCTCAGCCTGGGTGTGTGTGTGTTGTTCCCTCAGCCTGGGTGTGTGTGGTCCTCCCTCAGCTTGGGTGTGTGTGTGTTGTTCCCTCGGCTTGGGTGTGTGTGTGTTGTTCCCTCGGCTTGGGTGTGTGTGTGTTGCTCCCTCAGGCTGGATGTGTGTCATTCCCTCAGCATGGGCGTGTGGTCCTCCCTCAGCTTGGGTGTGTGTGTGTTGTTCCCTCAGCCTGGGTGTGTGTTGTTCCCTCAGCCTGGGTGTGTGTGTGTTGTTCCCTTGGCTTGGATGTGTGTTGTTCCCTCGGCTTGGGTGTGTGTTGCTCCCTCAGCTTGGGTGTGTGTTGTTTCCTAAGCCTGGGTGTGTGTGTGTTGTTCCCTCAGCTTGGGTGTGTGTGTGTTGTTCTCTCGGCTTGGGTGTGTGGTCCTCCCTCAGCTTGGGTGTGTGGTCCTCCCTCAGCTTGGGTGTGTGGTCCTCCCTCAGCTTGGGTGTGTGTGGGTTGTTCCCTCAGCCTGGGTGTGTGTTGTTCCCTCAGCCTGGGTGTGTGTTGCTCCCTCAGCCTGGGTGTGTGTTGTTCCCTCAGCTTGGGTGTGTGTGTGTTGTTCCCTCGGCTTGGGTATGTGTGTGTTGTTCCCTCAGCCTGGGTGTGTGTGTGTTGTTCTCTCGGCTTGGGTGTGTGTGTGTTGTTCCCTCAGCCTGGGTGTGTGTGTGTTGTTCCCTCAGCCTGGGTGTGTGTGTGTTGTTCTCTCGGCTTGGGTGTGTGTATGTTGTTCCCTCGGCTTGGGGGTGTGTGTGTTGTTCCCTTAGCCTGAGTGTGTGTGTGTTGTTCTCTCGGCTTGGGTGTGTGTGTGTGTTGTTCCCTCAGCCTGGGTGTGTGTGTGTTGCTCCCTCAGCCTGGATGTGTGTTGTTCCCTCAGCTTTGGCGTGTGTTGTTCCCTCTGCTTGGGTGTGTGTGTGTTGTTCTCTCAGCTTGGGTGTGTGTGTGTTGTTCCCTCGGCTTGGGTGTGTGTATGTTGTTCCCTCAGCCTGGGTGTGTGTGTGTTGTTCCCTCAGCTTGGGTGTGTGCGTGTTGTTCCCTCGGCTTGGGTGTGTGTGTGTTGTTCCCTCAGCTTGGGTGTGTGTGTGTTGTTCCCTCAGCCTGAGTGTGTGTGTGTTGTTCTCTCGGCTTGGGTGTGTGTTGTTCCCTTGGCTTGGGTGTGTGCTTCTCCCTCAGCTTGGGTGTGTGTTGTTCCCTAAGCCTGGGTGTGTGTGTGTTCTTCCCTCAGCCTTGGTGTGTGTGTGTTGTTCCCCCAGCCTGGGTGTATGTGTGTTGTTCCCTCGGCTTGGGTGTGTGTGTGTTGTTCTCTCGGCTTGGGTGTGTGTGTGGTGCTCCCTCAGCCTGGGTGTGTGTGTGCTGTTCTCTCGGCTTGGGTGTGTGTTGTTCCCGTGGCTTGGGTGTGTGTTGTTCCCTCAGCTTGGGTGTGTGTTGTTCCCTAAGCCTGGGTGTGTGTGTGTTGTTCCCTCGGCTTGGGTGTGTGTGTGTTGTTCCCCCAGCCTGGGTGTGTGTGTGTTGTTCCCTCGGCTTGGGTGTGTGTGTGTTGTTCCCTCGGCTTGGGTGTGTGTGTGGTGCTCCCTCAGCCTGGGTGTGTGTGTGCTGTTCTCTCGGCTTGGGTGTGTGTTGTTCCCGTGGCTTGGGTGTGTGTTGTTCCCTCAGCTTGGGTGTGTGTTGTTCCCTAAGCCTGGGTGTGTGTGTGTTGTTCCCTCGGCTTGGGTGTGTGTGTGTTGTTCCCCCAGCCTGGGTGTGTGTGTGTTGTTCCCTCGGCTTGGGTGTGTGTGTGTTGTTCCCTCGGCTTGGGTGTGTGTTGCTCCCTCAGCTTGGGTGTGTGTGTGCTGTTCTCTCGGCTTGGGTGTGTGTTGTTCCCGTGGCTTGGGTGTGTGTTGTTCCCTCAGCTTGGGTGTGTGTTGTTCCCTAAGCCTGGGTGTGTGTGTGTTGTTCCCTCGGCTTGGGTGTGTGTGTGTTGTTCCCCCAGCCTGGGTGTGTGTGTGTTGTTCCCTCGGCTTGGGTGTGTGTGTGTTGTTCCCTCGGCTTGGGTGTGTGTTGCTCCCTCAGCTTGGGTGTGTGTTGCTTGGTTCAGTTGAGTGTGTGTATCTGTTTTGGGCCCAGTCTTGAGCTCTGAGGCGTGTGTTTAAATTCCAGGGATCAAACTGCCCTCCTTCCTCTTTCCATCCCCGCCTTCCTTGGCTCTATTTTCTCCCCGGGAAGCGCTGAGATTGACTGTTGCCACTGATTCCTTGCAGAGATGGACTTTCCCCCCTTTTCATACCAGCCTCTTTGGTTGAGAGCTGTGGGACTCACACGTTCCCTAAATCTCCTGCCCCTGGTGTCTTCTTGCCATTTCATAAATCTCAGCCTCATTCCCTCCGGCCTGGGAGGCCACGCCGCCTCCAAGGCGACCTCCTCTCGGGAGCTCCGGGTATGGAACACGCCATTCATCATGGAGATGCAGGAGGCGTCACAATTTCTCCTGCCAGGGAGCGTGGTGAGGCCCAGTGTGGCCACACATCCAGGATGGCGACACCCGCGGGTGGGCATAGGAGGGGGCATGGAGATCACAGCCACGCCTGGTCACGGGGACAGGTAGGTGGCGTGGCTCCCAGGTGTGGCTGAGGGCACCTGTGTCTGGTTCTCAAGGGGCCTCCATTGTGCAGGGAGACCCAAGCTGGTCCCCAGACGGCTCCCACACATGGAGGTACAGGCTGGGAAGGGGCACCCAGGGCCTTGGAGCACGCTGAGGGTGGCGCCCTGCCCTGTCCTAGGCATGCGGCAGGACCATGAAGGGGATTTGCACTGTGAGCAGGGAGAAGGCACTGCAGGCTGAGGGACCAGTGTCTGCACAGGCAAGGTGGTGGGACAGCGGGGCAGTGTGTGTCGTCAGCAGAACCCCCAGAGCCATGAGTGACAAAGCAGGCATGTGGAGCTTACCTTCTGGTGCACATGTGCGTACGTGTTTTCATGCACATGAGGGTGTGTGTGCATGTGTGCAGGGGTGTGTATGTGTGACAAAGCATATGAAACATTGTAATCAAGGCCTTCTAGAGCAAGCTGGACAAGAGGAGAAAGGAAAAGCTGAGAGGAATGAGGGGGATGTGGAACTGAGGGTGAAGAGGGGTCTGGGTAGCCTCCTTGAGCAGGGAGCTCCGAGCAGAAACGTGAAGGAGGTGTGGGAGAGCCCAGTTCCCGCAGGGGGAATGGTGCTGCAGGGGCCCCAAGGCAGGGGCGGGCAGGGGTCCCAGGAGCAGAACGGAGCCCAGTGTAGCTGGAGCAGAGTGAGCCAGGGGACATGCACTGTGGTGTGGAATCCGGGTTTACTTTGAGTGGGGCAGGGGCCACACAGGGAGGGACAGGGTGTGACCTGGGCTTTAACAGGACCTATGGCTATGGTGGGGTCCGTGGCTGTGAGAACAGAGAAACTTGGCTGGGACCTGGGTGTGCCTCGATGGGGAAGCCAACAGAATTTGCTGCCAGACCGGATGCTGGGGCTTGTGTTGTGTTGGACAAAGGTGACATGTCAGGGTGGCTGTGACAGGGAGCAGGGGTCCAGATCCTGTGGCTGGGTGATGAGGGTTTCTCCCACTCCATCACGTAATGACAGAGACCATGGATGCTTCCCACTTCCAAATAGGCTGCAACAATCTTTCCCATGCCACATTCTCTTTTGCCATGTGGCTTTGCCATTCCTCCCAGAGAGAGGTTGAGTCTGTGTCCCCATCCCCTGCACCCCAGTGGCCTTGTGATGAGGGCAGAGATGATGCTAGGTCACTTCTTGGGCTGGGTCACAGAAGGTGGTAAGCTTCTGTCTTGTTCTCAGAGGACATTTACACTTAGGACCCAGCTGCCATGTTGTAAGGAACCCAAGTCGCCCGTGGTGAGGCCCATGTGGAGAAAAGCCAAGGCCCAGGGCTCACAGCCCTGGTTGAGCTGCCAGCCACTTGAGTGAGCCACGTAAAAAGGAAGTCCTCCAGCCTCACTCTAGCTGCTCTCATGGCACAGATGAGCCATCCTTGCAGGGCCCTGCCCATCTTGCAGATTCATGAGCACCTGGTTGTCTTCTGAAGTCACTAGATTCTGGGTAATTTGTTATACGAGGCGAGGGGTCAGTTGAGTGTCCA
This sequence comes from Pan paniscus, assembly GCF_029289425.2. Taxonomy (NCBI): domain Eukaryota; kingdom Metazoa; phylum Chordata; class Mammalia; order Primates; family Hominidae; genus Pan; species Pan paniscus. The sequence goes on from NC_073256.2 coordinate 158,996,286, forward strand.
GAGAAGTCCCAGGTCTGAGGTTTCCCTTTAGTGTTCATCTGCTGTGCTAAGCTCCAGACTTCCCAGTCTGGGCCTCCCTCCTCAGTGTCCCTTTGTCCCCAGAAGTGCCTGGAGGCCATTTAGGAAATACTGGGGGAGTGTGGACAGGTTTCTGCGTGTGTAGCTTGGAGAAGTTCTGTGGAGGAAGACAGCCCTCGGGCCCCGGAGCTGTTAGCTTTTGCTGACCCTATTTTCTCATCTCTAAGAGTGCTAACAGCCACCACAGCTGGCATTTTTGGAGCCTCCCCACCCTGCCGTGTACCCTCCTAAACACTTGTCATGCACTCATGAGTGGTTCTTTCTAGTGCTAATGTTCCAGAGCCCAGATCTCACCCTGTCCGCATGGCCGCCCTGAGCAGTAAGCACTGCTTTGACCCCATTTTACAGATGAGGACACTGAGGCCCCAGTGAGTCACAAGTGGCAGAGCCAGGGCATGGCCTCATGTTGTCTCACTGCGAGTCCTGCTCTTGGCCTCCACTCCCTAAAAGAGGCCCCTCAGGTCCTGCACGGTGCCCCCCATGCTGTGCCAGCACGATGGGATCTACCCCCTGGGGTTCCATCCTGTAGGCCTGTCTGCAGCGCACGGGGCCTTCAGGCTCCAGAGCAGAGGGGGCCATGGCCCTGAACCCGAGCACACGTGTCTCCCTGGTGTTCTGGCTCCGAGGCGCCTGGGGAACCTCAGAGAGGCAGATCCGAGCCTCCTGCACATCCCCGCATGGGAGCCAAAGACCAGAGACCTGGTTCTAATCTCGGCCCCTGCACATGCTCTTCCTGAAGCATTGCTAACTTCCCTAAGCCTCAGTTTTCTCACCTGAGCAATGGCGCTGGAGGCTGAGAGCTGCTTGGTTGTGGGGAGCAGACTCAAGGTGACTAAGCACCCAGCCCAGCACCGGCCCAGAGCAGGCACAGGGCCGGGCCTTCAGGGGTTATCTGAAAGCGAGAGGCGCTCTCTCCCTCGGCACCCAGCTCCCTCAGCCGACTCTACGTAGAATCATTCTTCCTCCGCTTCTCTGTGGTGACATTTAATCTATGCAGGGGCTGGCGGATGCTTTATTTCTGGAGCTGGCTTTGATTTGGGGAGGGTATTGTTAGCTATGTCCCTTGGGAGTAGATTTAGGAGCAAATATTACTGTTTCTTCTCAGAGGCATCTAGGAGCCTCTTGCAGACGCCTCCTTCCAGCAGCGAGATCCTAGACATTGTTTGTTTGGGTCCCTGCCAGAGTGGGGAGCCTGGCTCATTCTCTCTAAGTAGAAGGAAGCAGGGGGTCTAGAAAGCACCTAGCCTGGGGGCTTCCTGCCTTGCTCCACCCAGGCACGCTGGGTGATCTTAGAGACGCCCATCCCTCTCCCTGGCCTCAGTTTCCCCAGCTGTAGGTGTGTGAGGGCAAATGACAAGGTCCCTCCTGGCCCAGCTGCTTGGGCGGAGCTGACCCTCGGGGAGGAGGACAGAGCTACACTTCCCTGCAGCTGATCTGGGGGTGGTGTGATTTGCATATTATTTGCATGAATATGCAGGCAGATTTCATAAAGGCCTAAGCTCCAGGCATTTAAGAAAATTCCAACAAACAGATTCCGGCAGAATGCCTCCCCTTGTCCTGTCCCCAGAGGCAGCTTTTCTGAGCACCGTCTTCCCGCATCCCTCACATTGTCCCTCATCTAAGACTCAGGAGGAGGCTGGGGAGGGGTGTTAGCGTCTCCTCCCTTGGTTGGGCTCCACACAGGCCTCAGGACTTCCCAAGGCTTGTCCAGTGGGAGGAGGAGATTCCCGGACAAGGTCAGGGCGCGCTGGGGGAGCCTCCCATTCTGGCAGACCTCCTCTGGCAGCCCAAGAGTTTAGCCCGTGCCTCCCCTGAGAGAAAGAGAGATGGGCCCTTTAATTCGAGTCAAAGCTGCTCTCCTGATCTCCCCCTCCCTCCCTCCCTCCCTCTCTCTCTCTCTCCCCTGCTCTCCCTCCAGCTTGGGGAGGGCCCTCCTTCCATGGAGGATCTGAGCCTGGAGTCTGGATTCCCCTCACCCCACCCACCACCCTGCCTTGTCAATTTTTCCCCCTAAATAGCTCTCCCACTTCACATTGTGAAGCTGATCATAGCACACCCCCGCCCGGCAAAAAAAAAAAAAAAAAAGCCCAAACCAAAAACCCAGACACGCAATGGCTTCTCTTCGCTCTTGGAATAAAGACAAAACCCTTTCATGTAGGTCCGCAAGGCTCCTTCCGGCTTCTGCCACCGCCGCATCCCCAGTTCCAGCTGCGGCCTGTGTCCTCCCTTCCACATGCTCTGTTCCCTGCCGATGGCATGCAGTTCCCAGTCCCTCTCCCCTGCCCAGCTGGGTCAGACCCCATCAGAGTTGCTCCCAGGGCCTGCTCCCTCCACAGAGGTTTGACGTTGGTTGGTGAGCAGCTGTGCCTGACCCCTGCAGGACCAACCGTGGCCGTGGGGTGGGAGCCAGGCCGGCCTTCTGCTCCCCTCTAGGGCCGGTACGCAGTAGGCGCTCACTGAATGAATGCATGTGTGACTGTCTGCACCACTCTCGCTTTTGTGTCAGGCGCCCACGTAGACCGTGGGCTCCCTTAGCCAGGGCTGGGTCTCTCCTCCCATGTTGGTCCGGGCGGGGCAGAGTGCATACTAGGGTGGGCCGGAGGGAGCCTCTCTGGGCTCTTCATACACCCCGACAGGAACCATGGGCACGGCAGTGGCTTCCTGTCTTCATCAGCATGGGGGCACAGGCTTTCAGAGGCATTTGTTCTAATGGCTGTATTTGGCTGTATGGCGTCCTGTTCCGATGCCGGCAACCCTGGCAGAAGATGCTGCTCCGAAGAGGGCCGAAAACACCCGGCATGGTGGCTGGGTGGGGGAAGGAGGAGGCCTTGTGGGGGTCTCCACCATCAATTCCCCCTTTTCTTTCTTAGCTCCTGCAATCCATCACCCCACACCTCTGAGTTCTGGCAGAGTGGGTGAGTGTGGTCTCCCAGCCCTGCTCCAGACTCCCATAACACAGTCCCCACCAGGCAGCCGGAGGGTTGGGTCCCGCTGCCCGTAGGACAGAGACGGCTCCTTGCTGGGCCAGCGATGCCCTATGTGCTCAGTGCCTACAGCCCTGCAGCCTCGGCTCTCTCTGCCTCCTTCTTTAGAGACAGGTCGTGCTCTGTTGCCCGGGCTGGAATGCAGTGGTGCAACTGTAGCTCACTGCAGCCTTGACCTCCTGGCCTCCCGAGTAGCTGGGACCATAGGCACAAGCCACCAAACCCAGATAATTAAAAAAAATTTTTTATAGAGACAGTGTCACCAGGTTGCCCAGGCTGGTCCCAAACTCCTGGCCTCAAGGGATCCTCCTGCCTCGGCCTCCTGAAGTGTTGGGATTACAGGCGTGAGCCACTGAGCCTGGCCTCCTATTTCTTGACTATGTTCGCCGTCTCCCGTGTGGGCCTCTACACAGGCTGTTCCTTCAGCCTGGGAGGCTCTTCCCTGCCCATATCTGCCTCCTAATTCAGGCCTGACCTGCCCTCACTTTCCTGGGGGTCTGCTTGCTTCTACTGGAGCTCGCTAGTTCCATTGACCTCAGCTCTTCAGCTGCAGGCTGCATGAGCCTGGGGCTCTCTGGCAGGCACTGCCTCAGAGGTTGCAGCTCCCACTCACTCAGTGGCTATTCCTGACTCAGAACTCGTACTTCTCACACCTTCCACGGCCTGAGGACTCTCCTCTGAGGCAGGAGCACTGCAGAGCCTCCTTCCTCCTCCCCCTTGGCCTCCGTCTCTTCCATCCCTACAGCAGGAGCTCTCACTGGCCCCACCAGGCGGGTGAAAGGCCAGTCTTAGAACACAGCACAGGTACGTTGCCACAGCCATGCCCTTGAACTGCGCCCCTCCAGGCTCCCTTGCCTTTAGGTCACGGTTGGGTTTGGCGTTGGGAGGCCCTGGCAGGAGATTGGGGGTGGGAGGAGAAAGAGGTCTGCGGTTTCTTCCCGCGGCCATGCCAGCCCCAGCTGTGGTTGTGTGGCAGTGGCTTCCTCCACCTGACCCCTAGACCCTGCCGACCCTGCCCTCTGGCTCTGGCAGAGCCTCAATGCCTGCTCTCCCGCCCAGCCCCTGTGCCACAGGCGGGTCCCGGCTCCTGCCACCGCCACTCTCTAGGTGACTCGGTGTCCCTTGCTGGGGTCCTTAGCCCTGCCCGTCCTCTGTGAGACTCCTCCCTTAGAGTCTCCTCAGTGACCCGTGACTGTGTCCTCTTGCTCCCGCCAGGACCCCAGCCCAGGTGCCCACCGCATTGCTGTGCCACCTGGGGCTTCCTCCCTCTCTGAGCCTGCAGCCTGGAGCTGGTTTTCTGGAAGCTTCCTCTGTCCCCCTCCTTGGGTGCTCTGTGATGTGTGATGCGGCCTGGCTGCCAGGGGTTGGGGGTCGCTCCCCCATGGTCAACTCTGGGCTGAGAAAGCTTTCCCCTGGGCAGAGGGGGTCGGTCTGAGGAAATGAGTGGCGCGGTCACACAGCTGAGGCCTGTAAGCTGCTGCTCCTGAAGCAGGGACATGAGAAGAGGCAGGCTTGGGGCTGGGCTTGCTGAGCCTCGCGGGAGTCTGCTGGAATGATCACGCTGTCCCCTCCTCTGGATGTCCCGTTTCTGGCTATCTTTCTCCAGGTGAGCTCAGCCTTCAAGGTCAAACATGCAGACCTCCAGGAGGGCTGTTGGGGAGCAGAGTGTGGCCTGGCCTGGGAGAGCTCAACTTGGGTTCCAGCCTTCTGCCTCCAGGATGTGCTGCTGTGCAGCCCTGGGAGGTCCTCTGACCATTTCTGAACCTTATCTTTCTGCACCAGCTCACTGGGAGGTGCTCACAAGGAGAGCAGTCACTCATGGGGAGTAGTCAAGGTCAAAGCTAGGGCTTGGCAAGCCTTTTCCGGAAAGGCCCAGATAGTAAATATTTCAGGCTTCATGGCTCACTCACATGGTCTCTGTTGCAGCTGCTAGACTCTCCCATTGTAGTGCAAAAGCAGTCACAGTCAATATAGAAATGAGTATGCATGACTGTTTCAATAAAGCTTTATTTATAAAAACAGACAGCGGGCTGGATGGGATCGGCAGGCTATGGGATGCTGACTGGTCAACAGGAAAGAAAATCCCTTTGTGCGTGCTCAGATCCTGGAGAAATGAACATCATCATTAGAAAGTCTTGCCATGACCTTGTCAACAGCACCGATTTCTCTCTCATGAACAAACTCAGTCATAGGGAGGCGGTCAGGGAGGGCTTCCTAGAGGAGGTGACGTCTGAGGCTACCTCGAAATAGGAGGTGACACCTAGAGGCTGGAGGGGGAAGGGGATCCCAGTTGAAGAACTTTTCTCTGTTAAAGGAGGAGTGGTGGCAGACGGGAAGGTGCTGCAATTTGTAAACTTGAGAGTGAACAGGCTGTCAAAGTCCCAAAACCATGATAAATGCCCCTGAGCTTCCAGCGTGGGCCCACGTGCTCCTGAGTGATGGTGATTTACGATGGCTGAGATTTTTCTTAAGCAAGTGGTTTTCGGAGGAAAAAGAAAGGTCACAGCACGTCCGGCCTTACACGTCTTATCTTGTTCTCCACCAGCCGTAAATTCCCTTTGAATGCAGCAGAGCCTGACGAAGGTGTTGGCTGCCAGGGGATGGACATTAATATCAAATAAACAAAGGCAGCGATCGCATACCTGGCTGAGCAGGGAACGCCGTTATGTTATTATTCTGGGGGTTGGCTACAGGGGCGGGCCCGTGAGGGTGGCTGCCAGTGGAGCCCAAGTGCGAGATGAGAAATCTCAAGCTGAGCTGGAGGAAGTGGCTGTGCTGGGGGCTCTGGGGCACAGGTGGGGAAAAGGCAGGTGAGGCTGGCTGGCCTGAGGAGGGAGGGCAGCCTGGCCTGGCATCTGCAGGTGGTGGAGACTTGGTCCTGGTCCTGGCTGCAGCCAGGCACCCTCTACACATGCAGGTGTGAGCAGGCCTGCGCTACTGCTTCTGGGCTGTGTGGTTCTGGACAGCTTGCGCACCCTCTCTGGGCCTCCTATTCCTTAACCATCTACCCCTCACTGCCACCGGAAGTTCACTGCTACAGAAGGGCAGAGATAGCACACCTGGGCCTCAGGCCCCTGGCCCCGAGACACCTGCACCCGTGACCCCTGGCCCCGAGACACCTGCACCAGTGACCTCTGGCCCCGGGACACCTGCACCCGTGACCTCTGGCCCCGAGACACCTGCACCCGTGACCTCTGGCCTAAGGATACCTACACCAGTGACCTCTGGCCCCGGGACACCTACACCAGTGACCTTTGGCCCTGTTGCTTGCCCTTTGCCCCTCCCTCCTGAGGTGGAACCTGGAGCCTGGAGCCAGGGCCTGGATGCGGGTTGCACTGGTGGACTTGGTCTCTCTGTGCCTGTTTCCTTGGCTATAACGTGGGGTTGTGATGGCACTGACCTGGTAGGCTGTATGAACTGAGATCATACGTGCCTGGAGCCCAGCACGCACATATGTGTTAGCTGTTTAGCTGTTGTTTTTGTCAAGCAATGTGTTTGTTTTCACTTAATGACGAGGTGAAGATGAAAAATTTAATTCTTCAGAGCAGATACTCATTGAGTGTCCTTCTGAAAAAAGGACTGCTGTTTGAATTATTCGGGTCTGTTTGGATACAAACACAGTCTTTCTCTGCCTTTCCCTACCCTCCTTCTGAGGTAGGAGGCGGGACTCAACTCCAGAGGCAGGACCACACTGAGGACTAGCTAAAACAGGGAGCGGGTGGAAGCTGCTTTCCCTGAGACATGCCCACCAGTGTGCCTGTCAGTTTACCATTGCCATGGCAGCGCCTGGGAGTGACCGCCCCTTTCCATGGCGATGACCCAAGACCCAAAATTCCCACCCTTTTCCTAGACATTTCCGCAGAAACCGTCCTTTAATCTGCATGCAGTTAAAAGTGGGTATAATTGTGACTGCTGAACTGCCGTGGGCTGCTGCTCTCTGCCTTCGGGGAGCCTGCTCCGCAGGAGCCGCCTTGGAGCTGTGACCTGAGCTGCTGCGTCAGGAAAACTCTTCCCTTCTACCTCTGGCTGGCCCTCGGGTTCTTTCCTGGGTGAAGCCAAGAACCCTTGCTGGCTAAGCCCCACTTTGGGGCTAACTTGCCTTGTGTCGCTTCCACCACCAACACAAAGAGAGCCTGTGCAGACAAACGCCCACTTATTACTTGCCGATTGTCCCTAGGATGTCATACATAGTATGTGACTGTATGTACATGTACAGATATTATATAATGTTATCTACCTATCTACACTTAGCTTCTTCATGCAGTATTTTGATACCCAGCTGATGCTGGCACTTATGCTGAAGGTAGGGAGGAGGGAGGGGAGGAGGAGGGAGGGAGGAGGGGAGAAAGAGGATGACAGAGCACAGGAGTGAGAGCGAGAGCGTGTGAGCTGAGGGAGGTGCTGGGGAACATAGTACCTTTCCTGTGTGTGTTACACTGGGGTTTAATCAGATTTTGCTTCCTCAACACCCACACCCAGGAGGAGCGAAGGGCAACTCCATGGTGTTAATAGTGGAGACGATTTGGGAACACAGGGCCCTGGTGTTACCTTATAGATCTCCATGCCTAGAGGGTCCTGTGACGGGCGTGGGGCAGCCAGAGGGCAGCTTGGGAGCTCCTGCCCTGCTGCGCTGGTCAGTGGACAGGCTGTGTGGGGAGGCCACCGTGGGCCCGCCTGAAGGAATTTCAGAGACAGTCTGGTTTGATTCGGCCACGTTGGACACACCCCCATTCAGAACGGTGGCTTACTGGAAGGCAGCTGTCTCCTCAGGGTGACCGTCAGCTCCTGAAAGAATTGGTCCATGGCATAGCTTCTCATGCCCAAAGTCTCAGCCTCAGCAGGCGGGTTTGGGGCCTTAGGGAACATGGGACAAACCCACAGTGAGATGAGCGAGAACCTAAGTTCTGCCGCTTCACACAAGGTGCAGCTGGGCCGTCAGAGGCTCGCAGCTCCCGGGTGTGAAATGGAGACATTACCTCTGTCTTCTCATCCCCTCCAACCCCCCAACCCCCGGGAAAACGATCGATCCCTCTCTTGGTCCGGTTGTGCCTTCAGTTCCCCCGTCCTCACCATTTTCAGTGAATAAAACCCCGAGCCTTCAAGGCTACGGTGTCCCTAGGGGCCCCCAGCCCTGGCATAATGCCTGGCACATTGCAGGCTCTCGTACGAGTTCCCTGGAGAAGGAGAAGAGGCGTGAGAGATGACGGGGAGGGGGCCTTGGCCTCCTCTGGAGGCTGTAGGAATGTGTGTGGTTTCCCCCACCAAGCCCGGCACACAGGAGGCCCCCAATAAACGTGTGTCAGCGTGAGCTGGTGATGCGGCCAGACGGTACCGATCTCTTCTAATGGAGAGGGTGGGGGTTTCCCCACGTCGGGCAGCTAGGGGTGAGCAGAATCTCCGGGTTCTGAACGCACTTCCCCGCAGGCTGGGGGCTGGGTCGGCCCTCCCAGATCCAGGGCCTCCACAGCTGTCTTTCCTCTTCGGCGGGTCTGAGGCGCGTTCTCCAGGGAAGTTGGGCGTGGCGGTCTCTGAAAGTCCCGCTCAGGCCAGGAGGAACCAGCTGCTATCAATATCCGGCTTTGGGTTTTTGGAGAGGTAGCAGGTATCAGGGAAAGAGAGGGACTCTGTGGCCACCCAGGCATGGATTCAAGTCTTAGTTCTCTCCCTTCACAGCTGGGTGTCCTTGGGCAAGTATGCTGGCCTCTCTGAGCCTCAGTTTTCTTCTTCCCAGAAAGAAGCTCACACAGCCTGCCGGGACGGTTAGAAGAGACGGCCCAAATCGCCCTCTGCCTTTCCTGCAGTTAAGGATGCTTGTCCTTGGATTTAGGGCCCACTTGGATAATCCACAACGACTTCCTTATTTCAAGATCCTGAAATTAATGACATCTTCAAAGGCCCCTTTTCAAAATAAGGTTTTTCACAGGCTCCAGGGGTTAGGGTTTTGCCATATCTTTTTTTAGGGCCACGCTTCAGCCTTCCCACGGGAGCCCGATCTGCATCAGACCACCTTTTCCTGTTCATGGGGATGAGCCGGGCAGAGGCTCAAGGGGCCTGGCTCCCTCAAAGCTGGGCAGAGACCCCAGGACAGGTCAAGGTCTGGAAGGAGCAGCCTCTGCTGGGCCCCAAGAGGGACAGGATGAGCCCAGGTGAGGCTCAGAGAGAGAGAGTGTGGGCTGGGTCTCGGTGAGCGAGGTTAGACATGGCTGGAGAAGAGAAAACCCAGTGTCCAAATCCCTGCTTGGTGTGACCACAGTGCGACCCTTAATCTCAAAGCCACAGCAGCCCCGTTAAAAAAGGGTGCCCCTCCCGTAAGTCTGCTGTGAGGGTTGGTATCGATCGCATGTTGCATGCTGTGTTATCTTTTTATATCCTTTCTTACATTGCTGGATCCCCATCTCATTCCCAAGAAGCTGAAGGCATGCGGCAATGAGCAAAGCTCAAGGACCACAGCTGTCATTCATACCAGGGCCTCTACTTTGCCCTCCAGAAGGTTCCCCCCTTCCCCGAGAGCCACTGGCCTCTCCTGTCCAAGGCCCTCAGAAGCCATGCAGACAGGGACCCCGACCTCGCTGCCCTGTGCATGGGTGTGTGGGGGTGCCCCCTGCTTGGGGAGGGCTCATGGTGTCCTGTCTGGGTGACAATCTTGTGGGGCCCTAGGGCAGGCCCCGGCTGTCCTTCCTGTGGAGGGCATGGTAATTCCTGAGTGGCCTCCATCTGCATGGGAGGCAGGAATGAGCCCAGAGGCCAGGATGGGTGTTGCTTGGGCCTCGCTGGCCCAGCCTGACCATGGCCAGTGCCCCTATGGCAGATGCCTTCGTGGCAGGGCCGAGTTGGCAGTGCTGTGCACAGGCAGGTGGGCAGGGGGACCTCACACCTACCCAGAAAGGCCACCAGAGGGTCTGGAGTGAGGAGGGGGCAGAAGCACCAGGCCCTTGGCTGTGTGTTCCGTGGGGCACCTGAGTGATGTGGTGAAGAGCTCTGGGCAGCCAGGTGGCAGGTGAGCCCAGGCCGGTGTCCTGAGGCTTGACGGAGTGAGTGGGGACCTGTGGGCAGCCAGTCCTGAGCCCAAAGTTTCCACAGGCTGGATCCGGGGCTGCCCTGTCCCCTGCACTCGGGGCACCCTGGATGCCTGGCGGTTGAACAGTGTGGGTTTGAAGGATACCGATGCCGGCCCTGCCCTCTGGAATTACATCCTAATGGGGTTAGACAGAGAAGTAAATAGGGGCAGCAAGCCCGAATCAGGGGGCCAGAAGGGCCGGGAGAAAGCCAGAGCCCAGAGGCGCAGGGAGGCTGGGGCAGTTTCTAGGAGGTGGGCAGGGGAGGCCTCCCTCACTTGGGACCTTTGAGCAGGTGGGGTGAGGGGTGCCCTGGAGGGGAGCAGAAGGGGTGTGACCGGGGCGCCTCGGGGCTGGGGAGCAGGCTGGCAGGCTTGTGCATGTTCAGATCCTTCTCCACCCTTAGCTCACCCCCGCAGGTGGGCAGCCGTGTCCCTAAGCCATGGAGTCATCCCCTGTAAAGTGGGTCCGCGGAGGCCTGGCTTACCTGGAGCTGATCGCAGCAGTGAGGCTTCTTTCAGCAAACAGGGCTTTTCATCGTCCCCTTGTTATGATCATTGTAATGCCAGTCACCTCCCCCGCCACTGCCTCAAGGTGGGCAGGCGTCTGAGATGGCAGCTTCTGAACACCGGGCTTCCAGGATCCACATCCGGGCTCCTCTCCACCCTCTTTCCTGGCAGCAGTGGAGGCTGGAGGCTCATGTGGGTTCCTGCCTGGCTGAGCGCCGGCTCCTGCCCCATCCCTCCCGCCCCACCCTCCTCTTCCCTACCTGCCCCTGCAGGGTGATAGGGTTGGGGATGGAGTGGGCAGAGGCAACTGCACAACTGATAGTTTTCTGGATGCTTCTTAATTTCAATGTTTGTCCACTTCCTGCTGGGAGGCTGTGGGCATCAGGGCAGGTGGTGACCTCAGCAAAAGCCTCGGAAGCTTCTGGAAGGGCACCTAGGATTGTGTGTGCTTCCACATGGGAGCGGATGCTTGTCTTGAAGAGGGTCAAGTGGGCCTGGGCCCCTCATGTCCAAGTGCAGGTGAGCTGCAGATTCTAGGGGCTTCTAGGCAGGGGCCGGGTTCCTCTGCCTCCCGGCCCTGCAGGACGATAGGGGTCCATGGGGAGCTGAGGCACAGAAAGGCTGGCAGAGCTACTGGGGTGTGCCTGGTGCCCACCCTGGTCTCCAGCCTCCCAGCAGACAACTGGATCTGAGAAAAAGGAGGGTCCCATGAGCTGGTTTGGCCCAACCTCCATTTATGCTAGGGAGGCATTTTGGCCCAATGAGACTTTAGCTCAGAGAGGGGAGAGGCAATTGCCTAAGTCCCCCCAGACAGGTGGCAGCAGGGCCAGGCCATGGGCTGGGGTCTCATCCTCCAGGGCTCTGCTCTTTCCTGGAGTCACCCCTGGAGTCCACAGGGCAGGGTTCCTTCCTTTCCTGAGGGTGTCCAGGCTTCACGTCTGCCCTCATTGCCAGGTAGGTGCGGGGACACCTTTGTGAAGCTCCCGGGCCTTTAGGGAAGACAGAGGAGAAAAGAGAAGGTTGATAAGGTGTAGGGACTGTCATCCCAAGAGAGGGAGCAAGGAGGAGGGTAGGCATTCATCCCACATTCATCCTGATGAACGGGGGGAGCTGGGATGTTGGGGCGCTCAGGGCCACTCCTGGGGCCCCCCGACCAACCCCCTGTCTCTCCCCTCCGTTTCCCACCTGCCCTGGCCTCCTGAGGCTGCAGCTTCAGAGGCACTGGAGCCTTGTGAGGTTTATTCTATCTGCGGTTTAGTTGTTGCCCAGTTGGGGGTAAGTGAGGATTTTGCTGACTTCCGTAAGCTGTGCATATCTTCCTGGTGGACTTGGAGACCATTGTGCAACCACCTCAGAGGGCCTGGAGCTGTGAGCCGTGGCACTGAGTGCTGAGACCCCGTTCCTGCAGGGGCTCGGGCAGCAGCTGCCAGGTCCTGCCCGGCTTTGGTTTGCCCACCCTGATTGTGTAGTCTGGGACAAGACAGCAGGTGCCGCGTCGCCATAAAAATATCTAAACAGACCGACTGCAGATCCCAGAATTAAGTTTAAAACTGCAGCTATTGATGTTTTCGAAAAATAGCGTGTGCTAAGAGGCAGGAAGATGTTTTGCCCAGTAGGCTCCTTTTCCGTTTTTTTTGGGTGTATTTTATTGATTTCTGCCCTGAAATAGTGCTTTTGACATTTTAAAATAGAATCCTAGGCGAAGGTATCCTAGGCTCGGGATTTAAGTGAAAATGGACATGGCTTTTCATAAATGCAACTTTAAGACAAAGCACTCAGGTGCTGGCTTCCTGGGCTGGCTCAGACGTCTTCTACGCCCTCCTCTCTGCAACCCCCTCCTCCATCCAGGCTTTTGGACTAAAAAAAAGCCACTGGGACAACTGCTCATTGCTGCTTTATCGTTCTGCTATGGATTATTTTCTCTTCTCCACTGCTAGATGGGGCGGGAGAGAGCGGTGCTGCAGGTCAAACACGGAGTTGCCTGTGTAAGCCTGGGGCTAGGCTGCCACCCTCAGCCTCAGGGTCCTGGGCCCGAGGCCATCCAGGCCCAGCATCTGGTGCTGGCTTCTTCCTCCTTCCTCCCTCTCACTGGGCAGCCCCTGCTTCAGGCCAGGAGGGCCCTGGGACTGTAGGAAAACTTGATGAAGTCCCCAGTGTTTGGAAAGACAACCTAGAAAAGGGCAATTCTGATACAGAATGCAGGTCCTGTCCTTGGGCCACAGGCCAGTGGCTGGGCTCTCTGAGGCTGGGCTTCCTTTCCACGAGTCCCAAACACCCCCTGTCCTGCCGGCAGTATGGGCTGCTGCAAGGGGCAAGGAGTGGTGGGAATAAGACAGAGGCCCTGGTGGGGTCTCGCCCGCAGCTCCTGCCTCAGCTGCACTCCTCCCTGGCCTGTGGCAGTGGCTGGGCACTAACAGCTGAATGTTTCTGTCCCTCCAGTCTTCTTGAGGAAATCCTAACCCCCAGGGTGATGGGATGGGCAGGTGGGGCCTTCGGGAGGCAAGGAGGTCCTGAGGGTGGAGTCTCATGATGGATCAGCGCCCTTAAACAATGAGAGTCCAGAGAGATGCCTTACCCCATCCACCATGTGAGGCCACAGCAAAAAGACAGCCATCTATGGACCAGGAGGCAGCCCTCTCCAGATGCCAAATCTGCTAGTGCCTCGATCTTAGAGTTCCAGCTCCAGAACTGTGCGAAATCAGTTTCTCTTGTTGATAAGCTTGCTTCCCTTCCCACGGTTGTCCAGGCTCCATATCTGTCCCCATTGCCAGGCAGGCCACCAGGCTTTGACATTCTGTTATGGCAGCTTCTATGGGCTCAGACACCAGGCCTTCAAGGGGTCCAGCCTGCAGGTGGTGCGGCCCAGGTGCGCGTCGTAGGAGAGGAGGCACTTCATTGCTGTCAGCTGCTTGGCTATTCCGTGGCTGTTCCATGTCCCCAGAGACACCCGTGGGGCTCAGTCCCAGCCTCCTGTTGGTGCAAAGTGGCTTCCACATGCCCAAGGGCTGTTTTTCAGTCATTGGAGGCACTGCTGGCCCCCAGGGTCATGAGCCATGCCTGAGGATGAGCTCCCAGGTTGGCTGGATTAGAGGGGCTGAGGGGAATTTGTCCCTGGGCATCTGGGGACACCAGGGCTGCACCCCACGTCTAGTGGCTGCAGGAACAGGTACTGCAGGGCAGGGACAGCTAGGTGGCCAAGGCTGTGGGAGCTGCATGAGGAGCAGGGACCAGTGCTGGTGTCCTCTGATCCACCGGCATTGCTGGGGCTCGCGCTGCGGGGGGTGGGGGAGTGATGGTAACAACGGCCGAGGGCTACTGAACACATCCTCTGAGCAGGTGGGATGTTAGGATTTTTCCTGCATTTCCCCATCTGACCCTTCTAGAAATTCTGCTGGCAGGTACCTCTCCATTGTCCAGGTGAAGACAGGTGAAGCAGAGAGAGTGATCTGCATCTCTGAGGTTCAGCAGCTCCAAAGTGGCAGAACTGTGAGCTGAAGCCCGAGAACCTAGTGCCAGGCATCTCCGGGCGGCTTCCATGGACCGCCGCCTGCAGGGACTCCTGCAGGGGGTGGGGGCTGGGGGCAAGCCGGGCTGTGCTGGGGGGTTGCGGGGAGGTGGTGGTGGAGTTAATAGAGTCTGGGGGCTCCAGCTTCCTTCCCAAGGTGGGGCTGCCCGGAGGAGGCCGTACAGACCGGCCACAGCGTGGGGCCCGTTAGTCACCACAGCGTTGCTTAGGCACCTGCAGAATCCGATGCCTGGGGTGACGGCCGGGGGCCCTGCCCTGCTGCCTTCACCAGCAGACCCGTTTATCCAGCTCTCTTGCGCTGGTAGGGTAATTAGCTCCAGCAGCTGGGACTACATTTTCTGAGCAGATGCCAGCGAGAAGTTAGTTGTTCCGGAGTTGTAAATTATGTCATCTCTTTTGTTTTTATTTAAAATGTCCCTGCCTTCCCCTACCAGCTCCTTTTCTTCTAGCCGAGGGCCAGGGGAAGGTGGTTTCAAGACATTCTGTAATGACCGGGATCCCTGGTGGCTCCCGATGGGCAGCCATGAGTCTCCAGGTTGCCAGTGGCTCTGAGTCCAGCGTGAGGGGGCTGGAGGCCACGTCAGGCTCCGAGAGGGGGTCTAAGCCGGAACCACACCATCCTGCAAGGAGCAACAAAGATGCCGAGCGGCACGCCAGCCAGGATCTGCACAGCTTTGCCAGGCTTCAGAGCTAGGATTCATCTATCTTTAATTCACTCAATAACTCACAAATGATTAGCTTGTGACAATTATATTTTTCAAACATGAAAGAGTGTTGTGATGCTGCTGAAGGTCACGGTGTGAACAGAACCACCGGCAGGTCCTGGACATCTGGCCCCACCCTCTCAGCCCAGAACGCCGGCCGTGCCCGCCTCCTCCCTCTGCTCCTGCCCTGGGCGAGGCTCTGCTCCTGCAGAAGAGAAGAGATGGCCCCAGTGAGCACAGGGACCCGGGTTGAGATATGGTGAGACTGCCCCAGTGCCCTGCAGGACCTGTCCCTAGGGCCTGCCTTCCTCTCCCCAGATATCATTCATTTGATGCCTCAACACAGTGCCAAGTCACGCCACTGTCCCCCAGACATATATTAAACAGTGTCTCCAAAACTGGCCCTGCCATCTCCTGGCCATGTGGTCTTGGCAAGCCCCTTCACCACTCTGATCTTTTGTTTCTTCTTCCACAGGTTGAACCTACACAGCTGACGTCATGGTTGGCACGCAGCTTAGTCTTGTATCTGGCTCCGTGGGGCACGTGGTGCCCTGTGCACACATGCTCACCTCGCCCTGTTGGCCCCTCTGGGCACAACCAACTTTGGGATAGGGACCAGAGCCTGAACTGTCCTGGGGGCCCAATGTCATTGGTGATCCCCTAGTTGGAGAATGCTCTCTGGCAGGGAGCAGGAGAGGAAGAGAGACTGAAGCTGGAGGAGGATGCAGTGCACGTGGCTGACTGGCAGGTGGAGGGGTCACCCAAGGAGGAATGGGGGCCCTAGGGCAGAGAGCAGCCTCCGCAGACGCCAGCAAGGAAACAGGGGTGTCAGGCCTGTAACCTCAAGGACCCGGATTCTGCCAGTGCCCGAGTGAGCCCGGGCAAAGATTCCTCCCGGAGCCTCCAGGTTGGAGTCCAGCCCCACCACACCTTGATTTTGGCCCATGGGACCCGGAGCAGAGAGCCCAGCTGAACTCATATGGCAAGAAAGACCGGAGCTAAAAAGGATGTTGTTTTAAGACACTAAGTATAGGGCGATCTGCTACACAGCAATAGAAAACCATGGCAAAACCCACGTGGGTGAAGACACTGGGTTTGGGTTTGGATGTGCTGAGCTTGGGACGCTTTAGGACTTCCAGGTGGAGGAGTCCAGAAGGCATTGTTTGCCCATCCATGGTGCCCTGAAGAGACCAAGAGGCTCAAGTCAGAGGGTGGTCTCAGAGAGGCCGAGCGTGTGACAGCAGAAAAATCCCTTGCCGTCTAGACCCACCCTCCCTCTCTGCACGAGGACGTGGCACCAGAAAATTGGCAGTCTTTTCCTAGCCTAAAGCACCGCAGTGAGCACCAACCAGTAGTTGCCATCACCGGCCTCACTCCGAGTCCAGCTCCTGTGGCAGGATAGCCGAGCTCTGCAGAGGGTCCCGGGCTGGGGCCTGGGGCTGCGTCCGCCAGGCGCTTCCCTGTCTCCTTATGCTCCAGGGGCAGTTGGCTCTGGGGCATGCAGGGGTCCCAGTGGTGCCTGTCTCTCATCCTCCATCCGTATCACGCTGGCACACAGTAGAGCCCTTCATACTGCTGATGTCACGTGCTGACTGCTCGCCGCCTTCCGAGAGCCCGTCCTCTTAATCCAGGGGCCCCAGCAAGTGATGCCATTTTAACACAAACTTCAAGAGCAAAGTTTGTGAATCGGTTGCTTTGAGCCCAGGAGCTGTGTCTTGCCTGTGCCTGGCCTGCTTCCTGAATTCCAGGGATGCCTCCTGACCTCCAAGCCCACTCCTCAGCCCCCATCGTCTCTGCTTCCTTTTCAGGTTGCATTCAACTCAGCCGTAAAATAGACCAGGGCTGCCGGATCCCCGCTGCTCAGAACATGAGATTTTCTCCTGGCAGTGGGAGGCCTGACATCTTATTAAAAACAGAGCAAATGGCATCAGTGGAAAGG
The DNA here is from genome assembly GCF_029289425.2 of Pan paniscus. Classification (NCBI taxonomy): domain Eukaryota; kingdom Metazoa; phylum Chordata; class Mammalia; order Primates; family Hominidae; genus Pan; species Pan paniscus. Next base: position 159,013,081 of record NC_073256.2, read on the forward strand.
TAACTCAGGGCTCCGAGTGATTTGTACTTCTGGGTAAGGACTTTAGCCTTCCCAGTGGGTGGCCCCTCAGCCCAGGAGGAAGAGAGGTGGGCTCTACTGTCACAGGGTAGGCATCCCACTGGTGTGGAGGTGTCGTGGAAGGCTGAGCAGGGAGTGGCACTGTGAGCCACATCTGGGGGGCTCACCCTGCTGGAGGGCAGCAAGGAGAGACTGGGGAGGCCTGTGAGAACTGCTGGGTGCCATCCCCCATGCCCCATCCCTGCTGTCCCCAGCTGGAGCTCTCCAGCCTGCACTTGCTCAGCGCTGGCCTGGCTAAGAGAGCTGTGGCTCACCCCGAGGGTCCCACATCAGCCTTGGTGCTGCCCCAGGCTCCATGGGCATCTGGCCACCTTCAAGTGCTGCCCGGGGCCGTGGCATCGCTGCTACCCTCCCAGCCTCGGATCGGCCCCTTGTGGGCATCTCTACTCTGCAGCCAACCTGTGGCCCTGTCTGGGCTGGAGATGCCCAGCCTCACTCATCACCCTAGCAGGGGCCAGGGGAGAGCCGGAGGGCTGCAGCTTTTGGATGCCCTGGGGGCACTTGTTAGGGAGGATGGAGAGAGGTTGAGGGGACAGAGCTGGTGCCTGGGGTGCAGAAGCCTGGCCCCTGATGTGCTGTCCTCACTCCTTCCCCTCTGAGCTCCTCCTGGTGCACATTGGCAGGGAACAGTCAGCAAGGAGAGGTCAGGCATCACTACGGTGAGCAACGCTGGTGCCCACACCCGGGGCCACAGGCTAACTAGGGAACTGAGGGGCAGGCTGTGCCCAGGGTCCAGGACAGCCTCCCTGCTCCTGGCCAGCTCTCAGCTTCACAGCTAGCTGGGTTCTGGCGTCTGACTCTTTATCTGCTCAACCCAACAGGTAGTAACTGAGTACCTGCTATGTGCCTGGGGATGTCTTCTGAGCTGGGACTGGAAAGAGGAGTGGAAGGAGAGGCTGAGCTGTGAGTAAGATGTCTCCAGCCAAGCACAAGGCAGCCCAGCCTACTCAGCAGGGAGCAGAACACAGTGGCCCAAACTTTTTGGCACCAGGGACCAGTTTCATGGAAGATAATTTTTCCATGGATGGGGTAGGGACGGTTTCAGGATGACACTGTTTCATCTTAGATCTTCAGGCATTAGATTTTCATAAGGAGCGAGCAACCTAGATCCCTCGCACACGCAGTTCACAACAGCATTCAAGCTCCAGTGAGGATCTAATGCCACTGACCTGACAGGAGGTGGAGCTCAGGCAGTAATGCTCACTTGTCCACTGCTCACTGCCTGCTGTGTGGCCTGGTTCCTAACAGGCCACCGGCAGCTCCATGCCTATGGCCTTGGGGCTGGGGACCCCTGGGAGAAGGGACGGCTCACCCCATGGGCAGGGCTTTGGAGAGCATGGCAGTCCTGGGAGTGGCCTGGAATTAGCCACAATCACCCTAGTGCGCCTTCTAGAGTTGGCAGGTAAAATGAGGGATGCTTGGTCACGTTAGAATTTCAGATAATTAATGAATATTTTTTCAGCATAAGTATATCCCATCCAGTATTTGAGACATACTTATACTAAATAATTCATTGTTTATCTGAAATTCAAAAATCTAAATTCCTGTAATTTTAGTTGATGAATCTGGCAAGCCTAGATCTTGCCTGTGGGGGGAAACTTGGAAGAGGGCCTTTCCCTCCCCTGACCCACAGGCCATGGGGAGAGTGGGCTGGGAGGAGAAGGTGGAGACCCATGGCGTTTGGTGGCCATGCTGGGACCACCACCCGTTTGGTGGCTCAGCTGGGACCCGTGGAGTTTGGTGGCCACGCTGAACGAGTGTTGTCTTCACAACATCTGTAGTTCCTTGGCCAGGGCTGGGGGGCCTGGGCCCCCATACTACATGCGTATTCCCCACAGAAAAATTCATAATAAGAACAGCTGCAGCTGAACAAATGAATGCATTTTCCATTTGATTTGGCTGAGTCACTCCTCTGTGTTCTTCTAGGAATCGAATAACTCTAATTGTGTTTGGTCACTGATTTTGGCCACTTGACCTAGCCAAATGTTGCTTCCTGTCTGGAACAGAGCCTTGCTGTCTTGACAGCACAGGCCTGAGTGACCTCAGCTCCCACATCTGTCCCCGTCTGTCTCTCGGTTGCCTCGAGTGCTCCCTGCTTCCAGATGGAAGGAAGGCGCCTGCTGGTTCCAGTGGTGGAGGCGTGGTGTGCACAGTTGAAGGGGACGGATGTGTCCCCCATGAGCTGTGTGATCACGGGCTAGTGGCTGCCCCTCTCTGGGCCTCCTTTCCATCTGCAGGTCATGGGAACTCTTCCTCTTATAAGCACCGTGGTGATGCAGCAGTCCCCAGCCACATGCTGCAGGACCTGAGACGGGTTGAAGTTGGCTTTGTTGAGCCAGAAATCTCAGGCCTTCTTCCTTGGAGCAGGGGGAGGGAGGTGTTATATTTTAATCAAACCAGTTTGGGGCCCCAAAGTCTGATCAAGAACTAAACAGCTGTTTTAGTGGCAGCAGGTTGAGAGGCCGAGATGACTCAACATCAGAGAGGCCAGGGAGGAGCGACAGGAAAGGCCTCCTGCTCCCCCCCACCCCCAGCCCAGGGGCTGTATTCATCATGGGAGCTGCTCTCCTCCCCCTCCCCGGGGCCCAGGGTGACCCATGAGCTCTCTGCTGTGACCATGGTACAGCCAGAGTGGACAAGGACAGAGGAGAGGGCGATCCAGCCTTTTCTGGGAAGCAGCCGGTGTCGGAGTCAGGAGCAGGGGATCATCAGAGAGAAGCCGTGAAGTGGGGCAGGCTTTGCTCAGCTTCACGTGTGCCCGGAGAGGAGACCCTGCTCCTGACCACATTGGCTTCCAGGCCCTGGGGTCGGACAGGCCTGCGAGGCTCATGGAATGGGTCTGAGGACCTCCACAGGCTCCAGGGAGGGCAGAGAATCGGGAGGACATTGTAAGAGGACCTCCAGGTTTTCAAAACTGGTTGTCATGGTTTCCAACAATCTTGAGGGCGGGTAAAGAGATTCCTCATTATTTTGTAGTCGATCCTGTATACTAACAATGAATGACTTTATAAAACTGCAATGCTTGCTGTTCCACCGTGGATCAAATAGTTCCTGATGAATTCATTTCTTCTGTTATAATGCCCTGAGTTGTAAGAAACTCTTCAGGTGGCTAGAAACAAACATTGGGAATGCATGCCTCTGCGATATCCCAACTCCAGCTGAGATCCTGGGCAGGTGAGGTGGGGGCACCTCCCGCAGAATCAGGCGTGGTCCAGCCTGGGGGTGCCGCTCGGTCCAGAGGTGCTTTGGGGAGATGCCCTTCTCCTCCAAGGGCAGGGCTGTGGTTTGTTTGTAAGAGCTGGGTTGTAACAAAGCCCAGCTCTCTGTGCCATCCTCCTGTCCCCCAAGGAAAGGCTGGTTATAGACATGCTTTATTCCTGCTGCCCCGGTGGCCTCGCAGCCCTGCTCTGTGAACGCTCAGGCAGAAAGCATCACACACTGTTTGCTGGTCACTGCCCACGTCCCCTGAGATGCTCGGATGGCTTAGCATCCACTGTGTCCCTGGTTTCTGGACTCTCATTTAATTGGATGAAGAGGTATTGACCAGGCAACGGGCAGGGGGCTGGTGGGAGCCATCAGGTATGACCCCTTGGGAATGGCTGCTTGAAGGATTCCTGACAGCCTCAGTTGGAGGTGTGTCCCCCTGACTCACTGCCCGGCTCCCACAGTGGGTGTGGCCCCCTCCTGGGGAGCAGTGGTCTTCAAGTGGGTTGCATGGTCATGGGGGTGTGCAGGATCGCCCATCAGAGAGCAGGGAGCAGGTGAGAGCTTCTGTGTAGGGTGGTTCTTCTGTGCACTGCGGAACTGCAGTGGTAGCATTGAGGCAGGGAGTGCCCTGGCCCTTGCTCCTGCCTGATGTTGGAGGGGCGTGCACTGTGGACCCCAGGGCACCCCTGAGTGGGGTCCACAGTGCAGAGGAATGGACAGCACCCACTCTCTCCTTCCCTTCCAGTGTACTGCGCCTTTTGCAGTTTATGAGTGCCCAGTGCTGTGGATTTATTCGCCAACTGCTCCAGCCATATTTCACATCACCCTCACGGAATGGACAGGCGCCCTGGAATGTGTCCCTGGAGATCACCAGGGCTGCTTAGAGGAACTTTAAGTGCCTCCCCTCCCAGGCACATGGCTTCCAGGCTCCCTCTCCCTCCCCCGTCCATGGCAGCATTGGAGATGGGGCTGCTCTTTCCACTGGGTTCCTGGATGACCACAGGGAGGAGAGACTGCACTAGGCTCCTGCAGCCCTTGGTGGGCACACAGTGTGCGTGAGAAACTAAGCTTTGTTGTTGAAACTCCTGAGGCTTGGGGGTGCTGTTTGTTCCTGCCATGTAAACCAGCCTGCCTGACTACTGCACCTCCAGAGACTGTGGCTGAAGAGGGTCAAGCGCCCCACAAGCCCGGGAGCAGTGGGGTGACGCTTCTCTCAATCCCGACACCAGAGCTCTGCCAGCAGATGCCATCCAAAACGTCACAACTGACCAGCTCCCAGAAAAAATGGGCAAAGTGATTCCAAATAATTAAAAAATCATTTGAGATATGAACTACATGCACTGTCAGTAACAGCTGATCTTTTCCTCAGCATGCCTGTGCCTTTGGTTAGAAGCTAACGCTGGCACGACGTTATACGACCTGTACGCAAATACATATGCACAGGCCGGGAGTGCACTTACATGTTTGGGGGAGCACAAGGAAAATGCTTGGAGAGCGAGGCTGCGGCAGCTCAGGTGCTCTGGGAATGAGATGAGAGCCTCCCGTTAGCCTGTAGAAGAGGCACCCGAGGTCTGAGAACCAGGGACCTGCAGGGGGTGGGGTGTGTTTGGCCCCTGCTGTTTCGGCATTTCCTAGGCATCAGGAACCCCGGGCTCTTGGTTTCCTGTGTTGCTTGGAAACATCTCATTGTTCCACCTCAGGCTGCTGTGAGGTGGTTGTGCCCTGTGTCCTGTGCTCCATGTTCAGGAATAAAATGATCTCTGCCACGTGGACCTGCCCGCTATGCTCCTTGCCCTCCCTCTTCCCCATCAAAGGAATTCCTTGCCCCCTGCTCTGTGGGTTTAGGGTCGTTCTTTAAATGCTTATCTATCCTACTGAGTGCCAAGCCATGGGGACGGAGGACTCCAACGGGGTCCCTCCGATCCCTCGCCACGGCAGCCTCTGTCCTCCCACGGGTGCGACAAGGCCGGCACCTTTCACCCGCGTGGTCCCAGCCGTTTTATCCGCCTTGTCTATTTTATCCCATGTGTCTACACAGACCCACGGTTTCTCTAACTTTTTATAGAGCAGTGCACATCTTTTTCTGGAAGAAAATCTTGCATGAGACTCCAACATATAAGAGGTGTTAAGCAAAGCCTCTCGAGGAAGTGGCAAGGGCAGGCGCTGTGGAGGCCCCCGGGCAGAGGTGCCTGCCTCCATCTGCGCCTTTGTCTCCACACCCTGGGATTCCCGAAGGGCTCTGTGGTCGGAACCCCCTGGAAGTCTCTGGAGGCCAGAGGCTGTGTGGTCTGCCAAGTACCTGCGTCCTGCATGCAGCTGGCACCAAGCAGGCTCAACACATGTGGCTCATGGCAAACACAACCAGATGGTGCAAGGGGAGGCTTCCAAGACTTCAGGGTGCTCACTTTGGGATGCCTTAAATTTGGGTAGGGACAGGTGCTGCATCTTTGAGAACCACACGAAAAGGCTGTCGGGCAATGAAACATTCACACCTGCAGCTCATACCAGTTCTAGACCATGCTCCAGCAACCATGGGATTCCCTGCCAAAATGTCCCCAAGCCTGCCTCACAGCCTGAATGGGTTCCCATGGGGTTTGAGTTCTGGAAGGCAGACCAGGCTGCTGATGTGTGTGTCCCTGGGGTGATGGAGGTGGACCAGGCTGCAGGTGTGTGTCCCTGTGGTGACAGAGGCAGACCAGGCTGCAGGTGTGTGTGTGTCCCTGGGGTGATGGAGGCAGACCAGGCTGCAGGTGTGTGTCCCTGGGGTGATGGAGGCAGACCAGGCTGTAGGTGTGTGTGTCCCTGAGGTGATGAAGACGGACCAGGCTGTAGGTGTATGTGTCCCTGGAGTGATGGAGGCAGGTCAGGCTCCCTGCTGCAGAGGTCAGAACAAATGAATAAGTCAAGTACGGCATCACGTGTAACAACAATTGAAAAACGAGCAAATCACTTTCACAGCAATCATTGTATTGAAGCCCCACCTCTCGGGAACTAACCCTGCAGAGAAGTGAGTGGCAGCAGCCTCTCTTCATAGACGGGGAGGATGGAGCACAGATAGCATGGTCAGTGGCTTGCTAAAGGTCATGGCCACAGGGCAGAGCCAGGATTGAAGCCACGCCATCTCTACTTTCCCCACAACCAGACAGTGCTTTATTTGGGTGTGAGAGACAGGGAGCCCAACTCATGAAGGGCCCGTGTGCTGCCAATATGGATGTGGGATTTAGGTATGGCTGGATCCAGGGGTCTAATGATGCCATCAGGACCAGGCCTCTGCTTGCCTTCTGGCTGGCTTCTTTCCCAGGCTCCACATGGCAGCAATACAGCCCCATCCACTTCAGCCCACATCTTCCCAGTGCCAACTCCAGAGACAAAGAGCACCCTGCAACCAGGGAGCCAGGGAGCTCTTTCTAATTGGCCCAAGCTGGGTGGCATGTCCACACCTGAACCACTCACAATGGTCTGGGACATGAGGGACTCTGATAAGGCAGGCAGCATGCTCGCCATGTCCTCCTGTGTGATCTGTGCTAAGGAGGTGCTCCCCATCCCGGGCCATCCTTCCATCCACCTTCATCCCCCACCCCTGTACTGCTTTGCTGCATGCTTTTCTAATACTTCAAAATCCAAGCCATGTGGCATCTCTCAGGGTGTCTGCCAGGGCTCCGAGCAGGATTCCTCACCCCGCTCTCCTCTGCGGCTGCCTGCGTGGGGTGTTGCATGCTGCTCATCCTGGAAGCCTGCGCTGTGACTCCCCATGTGGTCATGGCCTTCCCCCACCAGCTCCCGCACCGTGAACTACCGAGGGCGGGCGCCAGGCCTTGCCATCTCCCTTTCCCCGGGTGCAGCTAGCACAGGATGGGGCCCTGAGCAACAGTTGTTCCATGACTGAACACAAAAATAGGGCTCCCTGGGAGTTGGGCCCAGGGCGGGTGCCCTTTAACGCCTGCCTCTGGGTTGCTTCAGTGCAGATATTGAAATACAGAGTGCGCTCTTCTCTCACTGCAAGCGGGGAGCTTGGCATTTGCTGAGAAGCTTCTGGCTTCAAGGAGCTTTACCCAGGTGGATGCAAATCCATGCAGCTGATCCCCGAGGCCGCATTGGCACCCTGTTTGACACAAGGGACCCTGAGGCGCAGGGAATGGAAGTGACTGGCCTGAGGCCATCAGCAAGAGGGGACAGAGCCAGGATGGCTGGGTCTTTGGCGTGGGCCTAGTGATGGTTCTTCAGGCCCTTGCTTACCTGACATCCCTGCCCCTCCAAGCGAGGATGACATGCACTAGGCTGTCCATCAGCGGAGAGGCTGGGTGTCTCACGGAGGCCTCTCCACACTGCAGTGGTGACCTGGGGCTCCCCAGCCTCCCAGCTGCTTCTCATACAGGAGTCAATATCAGATCAGTTGGCTAATCAAAGAGTAATTCCCAGGGGGTGGGGAGCAGACCCTCTGCCAGGCTCAGAGGCTCCTTGCTATTAGTTTGACAAACTGGGGTGTGTGGGTACCATCAGCTTTTAGGCACTAGGACAGGGAGGCAGGACTTTGGAGAAGCCAGCTGGAAGCCACATGCCCAGGGGAGGACATAGGAGAGCGGCTGGCAGGGAAAATGGACATGGGCATCTTCCTCAGGGTCCTGGCGCTGTGCGGTTCAGGGATTGCCAGGCTGCTGTTGTGTGCTGACACTGCAGAGAGGACACCATGGTGCTGTGGTGGGCATGTCTGTCCCCTTGTCTCCTCCATGACCCCCTCCCAAGAGAGAGCCAGAGCCACCCAGCAGCCACTGTGGCGCCACAGAAGGAGCACTGTGTGGCGAGTCCCCACTGAGGGGCAGTTGCTGAGCCAAGACTTTGAGTGGATGAGGCATGGGGACTGGGGGGCCAGGAGGCATCTGGGTTATGTCCTTTCTGGCAAAAGTCATTCAATTGACGTTTCTCTCCTAGACCCCCACTGAGAAAAGCAATCCTGGGAAAAGACGTCATCACGAAGGCTGTGGAAGGAGGCGAGGGCCTTCAGGTGCCGAGGGTGGTGCGCACCCCGGAGCGCTGGTGGGGATTGGGCAAAGATGTCAACACCAGGGCTGTGGAAGGAGGCGAGGGGCCTTCAGGTGCCAAGGGTGGTGCTCACCCCGGGATGCTGGTGGGGGGTGTTCACCTTTGTTGCCAGAAGTGTTTGCTCATCCAAGATGGAGTGCTGGGGGTGGCACCTGCGGGTACCAGCCCTGCATGTTCCTGGCTGGCACACCAGTGTGGGGCTCACTCCAGGAACTGTTTTCCTATCTGGGAAGTGAGGGGGAATCTTAAAGAGTCCCCTGTCACCATGATGCCCCATGCAGTCCTCGCAGCAAAGACATGCCACCATGACAGCTGCCCACCTGGGAGACCCTTGGCAGGGCCTCTCCTGTAGGAGCTGCCTCCCAGGGGTGAGCTAGAGAATGCAGAGGTGGGGTCGGGAGAGCCTGGTTTGGGCCCAACCCTGTCTCTCTCTGTGTGACCTTGAGCAAGTCAATTCATGTCTTTGAACCTGAAATGTCCTCAACTGCAAAGAGGGGGTCAGAGACAGCCCAGCCAGGGAGGAACTGAGACATCCTGAGGCCCTGTACATTTGTTAGGGGCAGGCAGGTTGGCACCGAGCTCCCTGGCAGCCAATCACAGAGGAGGCATGGGGTCAGATCATGGGGCACGGGGACCACAGGTGACCCCACAGCCATCGTAAGGAGATGAGGACTAAGGGGAGAAACACGGTGACTCCTGGGGGCTGAGAAGTGTGTCTGAGGCTCCTCTGAGGAGGAGCTGGGTGGACGCTGGCCCTCCCGGAGCCCCTCTGGCCAAGGCTGGACAGTGAGGCTGTAAGCTGCCTCCCAGCTTCATCTGGACGATCCTCGAGGGGCAGAAGGGCTAACTCAAGCACATGGCAGCCCAACCGTCCACCCCGGCTCCTGCAGGGGCGTGGAGCTCCCGGACAGCCTCTGGACACAGCACTCTCCACTGCCAGCCCTCACTGGGCTGGGGCAGTGGCGAGTCCAGGTGGAGTTTCTGAAACAGACCCAGATGCTGACCAAGACAGGGCAGCCGCTGCCCGTGGAGAGCTGGGTTGAACGCTGCAGCTTGGTTGGAGTCCCTGCTAGCCCCTCACCCCTCGGTGGCCTCAGGCTCAGACCTGGTTTTTCTAGGTATGGGGTAGGGATTAGGGCCTTTGCCTTTTGAGGTTGTTGGGGAGAAAACGGAAATGGATGTCGGTGTCTAGTGCAGAGTGGCTGCCTCAAGACCCCTCTCAAAATTCAGTCCAAGGCACTGAAAATCCGCCCTCAAGTGTCCACAGCGGCGACTCACACTGCCCACCCCTGGGGTCACTCTCCCTCTAGGCTGGGGCTCCTGAGGCCGCCCCTCTATTGAGAGGCCCAAAGCCACCCAAACACCATGCTCAGCCTTGCCCAGCAGCTTCCCACCGCATGCCCGTGGTCCGCGCATCGCCCCTCGGAACCTCAGTTTCCCCTCCGACTCCTGGCCTCCCAGCGTCTCTGCGAGGCTGTGGGCGGGGTGGTGCTGGGCCAGCTTCCTCCTGGCCTAGGCGGGTCTCTGCTCCACCGGAGACCCTGTACCATCTGGAAACTAAGGCTCTGAAGTAAGAATAAGGAAGATTAGAGACATTAATTTAATTTAGTTCGAGTTCTAATTGTCTGGAGAAACTTCATATGCACTAACATTAATTTATTTCCACTTAGGGCCAGTTATGCTAATTCCAATCCACTTTAAGTATTAAAACACTGATATTGTGAATTAGATAATAACACAGATTAAGGGAAGCAGGGGAGGTGAGAACGGAACTGCGGAGGCAGTGGCAGGAGCCGCATCTGTCCAGGGTGGGGCTCCTCCAGCTTCCTCCCAGCCCTTGCTGCTGCCAGAGGGTCAGGGGCACCTCCCTCCTCCGCAGGCCATGGGGAGCCCCACTACCGTGAGCACCACCCACGCCGTCCCCACCGCCACCACCCCTCTGTCTCTGGCAGGGCCCCGATCTTCACTGCAACGTCACTATCACCTCATCTCCACCGCTGTCACTCTTGTCTTCACCATCGATGTCCTCATTGCTGTCCCCATCACTGCCTCCATGATCGTCACTGCCATTGTCATCAGATCACCACGTCCCCCTCGCCATCACTGCATCTCCATCACTGTCACCACTCCATTGTCACAGCCCGTCACTGCCTCCATGATCGTCACCACCATTGTCATCAGATCACCATGTCACCCTCGCCATCACTGCATCTCCATCACTGTCACCACTCCATTGTCATCGGCCGTCACTGAGTGGCCACCACGCCCATCACCTGGTCAGTCTTGATGCTCACTGTCCTTATGACTGTCATTCGGGTGGTGACGGAACCTCTCCGGTGCCACTGCTCACACCAATCTGCTCTTGGGTCCCAGCCTGAGGGGCTTGTGCAGGGCCCTGTGAAGGTCTATTTGGAGGCCCCTGGTGCAAGGGCTGATGTGGCCATTCTGACCTGGGGTTCTTTGGGGAGGATTTGGGTCCTAGTGCCTTGGGGTCTGGGCATTGTGCTGGCCCATCACATGAGCCTTAAGTCCAGGCCCAGAGGAGGTGGGGCCAATAAGAGCCCACCCAGGGGAGGCTGCTGATGGGAGGGCTGAGCACTGAGGCCACTGGGGCTGCTGCAGCTCTGAAGGCCCCACCCGGAGCACACGTGGCCCGGTTCTACAGGTACTGGGTCCAAGCTCTCAGCTTGTGGCTGCCACGTCCTGGGGGCTGTGTGTGCGTGGGCCTGGGCCATGGGCCTGGCTGTGTGCACATCACTGCAGCCTGAGAAGAGCCAGTTCCCAGCTGGCGCTCCTGCCCCACTCACCTGACTCTGCCCGGCATCCTCAGCTGGGCCAGTGCCACCCTTCCCCAAGGTCCCATTGTTCCATCTTTGCTCACCTAGCACCACGGGGCCTCTGCCAACATTGTTGCATCTTTGCTCATCCAGCACCATGGGGCCTCTGCCAACATTGTTCCATTTTTGCTCACCCAGCACCAACAGGCCTAACTGGCCCGCTGCAAGTTGGCTCCCTGGCGGAGGTCGTGGATGGGTTCTCTCAGCAGGGGCAAGGTGCAGACTGGTGGACAGGCACGCATCTGCAGAGCTCAAGGGTCCCAAGAGCAGGCCCTGGATTCCGTGGCCTCATAGCAGCTGGCACTCCTACACCGTCTCACACCATGTCCACAGCTGCCAGGCCCTGAAACCTGCTCTCTACGTGGCCGTGAGCTCCTTGGTGACGGTGCCCAGGTCATGGCGCCCAGGTCATGGCCTGACCCTCTGTCCCCAGGAGGCAGAGCAAACCCTGGAATGGACAGGGTACTGAGTTTCTCCATGCTGCTGGTGGCAGGGGTGCTCTTTCTACTACCCGGGGGAGTGAGCACTGTCCCTGGAGATGCCCAGGCAGGCCTGGCTGCCATTCTTGGCATCGCTATGGGGCCGCAGGGACCTGGTGAGATTCTGAGTTCTGATCTCATGTCCGAACACCCACAAAGTGCTGATTGGATCCCCCAATCCCCAGGCTGTTCGAGGACAGCTCCTGCAGGCCCCTGGCCCCGACCTTCCCTCCTAGCTTGCTGTCAGATCTTCTCACTCCAGCCCCTGCTGTTCCCTGGGCCACAGCCTGGCTTCCGCCAGCGCCCAGGACAAGGCCTCTCCACGTGCTCTAAGGAGGCGTCTCCCATGTCTCCTGCGGGACAGAGCCTTGCTGTCTTTGTCTCTGTTCCCTAGCATAGGGTGCAGGCTCTGCTTGCGGCGTCCTTGGTCAGTCTGGTGAAATGACAGGAACAGATTCCCAATGCTTCATTCCTACTCTCATGCACTCAGCTGCGCTGGCCAAGTGCCTGCTGTGAGGCTGGCCCTATTCCTGGTCACAGGAGTGGGCTGGATCGCGGCGAGCAGTCAGCTGGTGCTGAGGGTACCTACTGGAGGTGTGGACAGGGCCCAGACAGGGCTCACAGCTGGGAAGGCCCAGGTTGGGGTGGGGTCAGAGGCAATCAGGCAGGCTTCCTCCTAGCTGAGGATGGGGGGCCCTCATTCTATGGCCTGTAGGGTCTGGGAGAGTGGACATGTGGCCCTCTCCCCCCAGCCCTAATGCTCAGACAGGGTGGGTGCTCACTAGACACTTGCTGCGTGAATGAGTGAGTGAGGGTGAACTGTGCAGATGGCCGTGCTTAGGGCCCTGTCCCATCCAGAGGCCACACAAAAATCGACAGCATCTCAGGGCCCCTTGGGCCTTCAAACTGGAGCCCCGCGTGCTCCAGAGCAGAGGGAGGGGCCATGGGAGTGGTGGGTGCTGTGGGCAGACGGACCCACTGGCTCTCAATACGGCCACATCAGTTCCTATCCTAAGATCTTGGGCAAGTGATTAGAGTCTCTCAGAACCTTGGCTCCCCTGGCAGGGGCAGCGACACACCCATGTGGGGGAGTGGCTGGGCCTTGAACCTGCGTGGCAGAGCCTCTTCTCTTCTGGGGAGGGTGAAGAGGGGACTGAGAGCCCGAGGTGGGCATGAGTGTGGCCAGGACAGGGGCCTTTGCCCCGCCTTGGGCTCTGGTGGCGTGAGCCCCACATGGTGGGAGGGAACAGAGCAGGCAGAGGCAGCGAAGCTGTGCTGAGGAGCCATGCTGAGGTCCCACCCTCACTGCCCCTGGTGAGCTGTGTGGCTTTGGGCAAGCCAGTGCCCCTCTCAGGGCCGCGGTGGCCTCACTGTCAAAAATGTCGAGGATGGGCTTCTCCAGGCCTTGGCTCCAGAGCCCCTCGGAGCTGAGCCTCACCTGCCTCCTCCTCCAGGGCTTCTCTCCCTGGCAGGGGCAGTGATCACTCAGGCTGTGCCCGGGCTGGGCTGAGTCCTCCGTGTGGGGGTGGCTGGAGCAGGGCCCCCTGTTGCCAGCAGTGTGACTCATCAGGTGTTGATGGGGTGAGTCATCAGGGGGAGCTGGGGAACGGTCTCCAGGGTCTGAGATGCTGGCTCAGAGCAGGGCTGACTGACAGCGCAGCCTGGGAGGCCGACCCTATGCCAGCACCGTGCACTCATCGTGGCCCCACCCCCACCTCATGCTTCCGGTCCCCTCCCCGGGCTGCCCTGGTGAGTCAGGACACCCTGGGTCCTGGAACCTCTCTAGTCCTAATGTCACCTTGCACAGGTGGGCAGACTGAGGTCCAGAGAGGGGTCATGGCAGGGACAGGGTGAGGACCCAGACACAGCGCGTGCGTGGCCCATGGTGCCCACACCAGGAGGCAGGTGTGCGGGCGAGGACCTGACTTACCTGTCTGCTCCTTAGGGTCTTGTTAGGCATGGGAGGCAGAGCCCAGGAGGCAGGTGTGCAGGCGAGGACCTGACTTATCTGTCTGCTCCTTAGGGTCTTGTTAGGCATGGAAGGCAGAGCCAGGGCCACTTGGTTTTGGCTACAGCCTGAGGTAGGGGAGGAAGTAAAGGTCCAGGGCTTGCACCTCACCGTGGTGGGTAAAATGGTGGTGGGGATGGGGAAATGGGACATGTGCAATTTGGCAAGTGCAGGCTGCGTGTCCAGGGTAGAGCGACAGGGTGAGGAGCTTGGAGAGGGTGGCGGGATGGGAGTGGCAGGAGTGTCATTGTTTTTAAGAATGATTTGTTCCCTCTTATTTTCTGCTCCCTCCTAATCCTGCTACCTCATATGCATAAAGGGCCGATGAGTTTTGGGGTCTTTTCCAGTTATAATGGCATATTGCTCTTGTTGAGCGCATAGCCAGGAGCATATAGATACATGCTCAGCAAATCTTGGATGAATAGATGGCCCTGAGAGAGAGTGGATGAGTGGTGGATGGATGGAGGGGTGGATGAATAGGTGGGTGGGTGGGTAAATGATGAAAGGGTGGATGGATGGATGGGTGGATGGGTGGGTGGATAAATGGGTAGATGGATGGGTACATGTATAGATGGATAGGTGAGAGGATGGATGGGTGGGTAGATGAATGGATGGGAGGATGGATGTGTGGGTGGATGGATGAATGGGTGGATGGATTGGAGGGTGGTTGGATGGATGGGTGGGCAGATGAGGAAGGGGTGGATGGATGGATGAGGTGGGTGGCCAGATAAATGGGTAGATGGATGAATGGGTGGGTGGCTGGGTAGATGGATGCATGAATAGATTGAGTGGTGGATGGATGGATGGATGGGTGGATGGATGGGAGGATGGATGGATGGATGAGTTGGTGGGAGGATGGATATAGATGCATATGTGGATGGAGGAATGGATGGATGAATAGATAGGGGGATGCGTGGCGGGACAGGAAGATGTCCAGATGAATAGATTTTGGGTAAGGGGATGGATGATGCCTGCAACCTTTCTAGTAGCAAAACTTTGGGCTTTCTCTCCTATTAGCAATTAGATAGTGGGGGAGCTAAGTGCCCATCAAAAGCCCTGGTATGGTGGATGGAATCTCTGGGCATAATTTTCACTCTGTCACTGTGTGACCTTGGGTAAGTCATTTACCCTCTCTGATGTTCCCTTCCTCATTTGCAAAATGAAAGGGATTGGAGTCATTGCCTCCAAGTTTCCTTGCTTTGTAAAGGGGCAGCCGGGGTCTCCTGCCCTCTCTGCCCTCTGCCCCTTCTCTCACCTTCCCTTCTGGGCAGGGGTCCACTCTCCGCTCCCTCCAGCATACCTGGGATTCAGGGCCTTCCCGGGGATTGCAGCTCAGCTGACCTGTGGTGAAGGACGGGCAGGTGGTCCTGCTGCGACACCTTCTGGAGAAGGGACCGCCGATGCCAGCTCCTGGCCAGATTTGGGCCGGTGCCCAGCCGGCTTCAGGTTGTCATTTAAGGGCTGCGGGGGGCTGTCTGTCTGTGTGACCTCCCTGGCTGAGGACACAGCCCCCTCTGTGGTCTCAGACAGCTGCCATCTGGCGGTGGCGGTCTGTGGTGGGGAATCATATTGTTTCTGTTATGATTACTTTTTTGGTGAAGTTGAAGTGTAAGTATTCATCTAGAAACACTGCAGGTTGCCTTCCCAACCCGCGACCTTCCATCATTCTATCAGCCACCTGATGTTGCCCCGAAGGCAGGGTGTCCATGGGACAAGTGAGAAAAGGAAGAGAAGAACTGACATTTTCTCCAGGACGATTAGAGAATTAGAACTGGAATAATAGTGAGAACGCATGCTGCACCTTGGAGGGCCTGTGTGGTTCTGAGCATGCACGTTGGCGTGTGTCAGCGTGGGGAACCTGAGTGGTAATGGTTTAGGTTTCTGGGCCCTGCCAGCCAGAGTCCCCTCCCCAGCTCTGCTCCCTGCGGATGGGTGGCCTCAGGCCTGCCTCTTCCTGTAGAGGGGAACATACCCCGCCTCCTAGGCTGTGAGCGACAGCACAGTGCCTGCCATGGTTGTCAGTGATGAGGCCCTTGTCTCCTCCTTCCTGTCTGCATAGCTGCTGCTGGTGGGACACGCAGCCCTGCCGGCTGGATCCACAGACCCCCCCAGTCCTCCTGCTGGACCCCCAGCCCGCTCCGGCCTCCCTGGGACCCAGGGCAGAATATGGACCATCACAGACCTAGGGACCTGTGTGTTTGATGAAAGGAGGCTCCAGGAGACAGGGATGCACCACAGCTGTGTCTCCAGCACCAGGCCGTATCCCCTCTCTGGGCCTCAATTTCCCATTTGATGAACGCATGTGACAGGCATTTCCATCCCCGGCGTTTCTTAGGTCCCTTTCAGCCTGGCTTTCTTGGCTCTGAGACTGCAGGAGGGAGGAGACTTCGCACCGGTACTTCCTCTGTGCCAGGGCCTGTGTAGGGCTCAGGACCCGCAGTGACGGCCCCAGATCCCCTCCCATGGAACTGTGCAGGGAGGCGGCCCCAATGGCTCCCCCCGGGTGGTAACTTCCATCGTTTTATAGTTGAGGACGAGGCTCTGTGGGGCGCTGGGCACAGCTGAGGCTCAGGGCTGGGAGATGAGGAATCCCGGGTGACAGTACTGGTCGTTGAGCCTGGAAGCAGGTCAGGGGCTGTGGCGGGAGAGGGCACTCAAGTCCTGAGTGTGGCCTGGAGGGGTGGAGGCTGCAGGGACATCCTCAGTCATGGTTCCTCCTCCCAGGTGATGTCTTGGCCGGACACCTGCCTCTGAAGGGCAGCGGTGGGTGTAACCAGGCCACACCCTGTGGCAGAGCCTGGGAGGGAGCCCCAGGGAGCTGCCCATTGCTCCCCTCCCCATGCTGGACACCATCTCTGTGGGCTTGGCCTGGGCACTTGGTCACTTTCCCTCACAGGCCTCAATGTTGTCCTCTGTGAAGCTGTTGGGGTGTGGTTGAAAGCAGGCAGCCTCCTGCAGGCGGTTGGGACTGGACGCGCTGGTATTCCCCGGAGGTTGTTGAGCGGCAGGTCTCACTGGGCTGCAGCATTGGGGACCTGCTGAGAGGTTAGCAGGGCGCGGGAGAGCCAGTGAGAGCGTATCCGGAGCAGCCGTGGGTCTTGAGGGGCTCAGCTGCTGTGTGTGTATCCGGAGCAGCCGTGGGTCTTGAGGGGCTCAGCTGCTGTGTGGGAGACAACTTTTCCCTCACACTTGTCTGTCCCATCCAGCCCATGCTTTGGGGGCTGGGTTACGCTTTTGTTTTTATGACTTTTTAAAGGTTTTTTTTTTTAGACAGGGTCTCTGTCTCCCAGGCAGGAGTGGTGCAGAGTGGCGTGATCATATCTCACTGCAGCCTCGACCTCCTGGGCTCAAGCGATTCTCCTGCCTCAGCCTCCCGAGTAGCTGGGACTATAGGTGCACAGCACCACACCCTGATAATTTTTAAATTTTTTGTAGAGCAAGTGGGTTGGTGGTCTCGCTATATTGCTCAGTCTGGCCTTGAACTCCGGCCTCAAGTGATCCTCCCATCTCGGCCTTCCAAAGCACTGAGATTACAGGCATGGGCCACTGTGCCTGGCCTGTTTTTATGATGCTTTATTATTATTATCCTGGGGAAAAGCAACTAACAGGCCAGGCCTGGCCTTGGTGCGGGTCTGGGAGGCAGCTGGTGTCACCTGGCAGGCAGTCTGCTGGGTGTGACCAGGAAGCCCAGGTCTGAGGAGAGACCCATGTGCAAGCCTGGGATGCTGGGGGATGATGGAGGGAGCTGGGGCCCGGCATGGCCCGACATGGCTGGGGAGCCTCCTAGGATCCTGGTCCCCTTCCTGACTGAGGCTGCAAGTCCTGGGAGGGGCACCTGTGAGCTTGGAGGAGTGGGCAAAGGCTCGGGAGCCTGTGCTGCCTGCCGCTGGCTCTCGGGGCCCTTGGGCATCTCTGTGCCCTCTCTGGGCCTCAGGGAGTGACCTGAAAACTCCCTGGGCCTGTGGAGGGAATTGCCGGGCTCAGGCACACGCCCCCTCTGCAGGGCCTGCTGGAATGGCTGGCTGGTTCTAGGGCGGTCCTTGAGCCGGCGGCCTGGCTCCCAGCCAGCCTCTGGGTGGCAGTGGTGGTCCAGCTTCCTCCCTCCAAAGGCCAGGGCTCTGCCCCAGGGTCCTTTTTAGGGTATTGCCGGCAGCCAGAGGCCAGGGACATTTATGGAGCTGCCCTGTCTCCAGGTTGAGGGGCTGAGGCGGGCTGATGGGGCCTCAGCAGTGAACCCTTCATCTGCCAGGGCTTGTTGTGGGCCTCAGCCACTCACCAGATGGGGCCACACAACCGCTCCGTGACCTGCTTTGTGCACACAGCCTTAGCACTTGGCCCTCTGCCCTGACAGAGCTGGCTGAGCACCCCCGCTTCGTGTCTCTTTGTCCTTCTGCCTGTCCCCGATGCTGAGTGATACCATTTGCACCTCAGAGGTCCTTTGAGAGCTGAGAATCTTGGAGAGCATTCCATGACATCCCGGCCATGTGCACCTGCAGCTCTGGCCTGGCAGCTTCTTGTGTTGGGGGTCTTGCTACCACCTGTTTCAAGGCAGCCCACTCCATACAGGGAAAGCTCTAGCCTCCGTTTATCGAACTGAGGGTCTACAAAAAATCATGCTCACTGGCTTCGCCCTGTGCAGAGGGTCTGGGGGCTGGATGAGGCTGCCGTGAGAGGTGCCAGGCACACGCTTTCCCCCTTCCTCCACTTGCGAGCTTCCCCACAAGACCAAGCCAGGGTCCCCAACAGGCCCTGCCTCTCTCTTCTGGCTCCACGGAAGCAAACTGCACCTCCGGCCTCAGGCCAGCCCTTCAGGGCTGTGAACAGCAACCTGCCCTGCCCTATCAGGCAAAGGGAGACACGTCTATCAGTGCACCAGTGCAGTGACACTGCCGATGTGGGGCAGCCACCACGGTGTGGGGTGGGGCAGGACGACCTTCTTTCCCTCTGGGAGTCAGGGCAGGCCTTGAAGGAAAGGTAAAATTTAAGGAAATGTGAAGACTAGGCAGCCACTTTGCAGGCAACATGGCGCAGGTGCCTGGAACTGTGTGGGTGAAGGCTTAGAACAGTGTGGACACAGCTACCTGGAACAGCATAAACACACACACCTGGAATAGTGCAGGAAAGGTCCTGGAACTGTATTGTCATGGCTGCCTGGAACAGCATGGACACAGGTGCCTGGAACACTATTGGCAAAGGCCTTGGAACAGCATGCGTGAAGGTCCTGGAGCAGTATGGGTGAAAGTCCTGGAACAGCATGGGAAAGGTTCTGGAACAGCATGGGTAAAAGTCCTAGAACAGCATGGGTGAAGGTCCTAGAACAGCATGGGTGAAGGTCCTGGAGCAGTATGGGTGAAGGTCCTGGAACAGCATGGGTGAAGGTCCTGGAGCAGTATGGGTGAAGGTCCTAGAACAGCATGGGTGAAGGTCCTAGAACAGCATGGGTGAAGGTCCTGGAGCAGTATGGGTGAAGGTCCTGGAACAGCATGGGAAAGGTCCTGGAACAGCATGGGTGAAGGTCCTGGAACAGCATGGGTGAAGGTCCTGGAACAGTATGGGTGAAGGTCCTAGGACAGCATGGGTGAAGGTCCTAGGACAGCATGGGTTAAGGTCCTAGGACAGCATGGGTGAAGGTCCTGGAACAGCATGGGTGAAGGTCCTAGAACAGCATGGGTGAAGGTCCTGGAACAGTATGGGTGAAGGTCCTGGAACAGCATGGGTGAAGGTCCTGGAACAGCATGGGTGAAGGTCCTGGAACAGTATGGGTGAAGGTCCTGGAACAGCATGGGTGAAAGTCCTAGAACAGCATGGGAAAGGTCCTGGAACAGCATGGGTGAAAGTCCTAGAACAGCATGGGTGAAGGTCCTAGAACAGCATGGGTGAAGGTCCTGGAACAGTATGGGTGAAGGTCCTGGAACAGCATGGGTGAAAGTCCTAGAACAGCATGGGAAAGGTCCTGGAACAGCATGGGTGAAGGTCCTGGAACATCATGGGAAATGTCCTGGAACAGCATGGGTGAAGGTCCTGGAACAGCATGGGAAAGGTCCTGGAACAGCATGGGTGAAGGTCCTGGAACAGTATGGGTGAAGGTCCTGGAACAGCATGGGTGAAAGTCCTAGAACAGCATGGGAAAGGTCCTGGAACAGCATGGGTGAAGGTCCTGGAACATCATGGGAAATGTCCTAGAACAGCATGGGTGAAGGTCCTAGAACAGCATGGGAAAGGTCCTGGAACAGCATGGGAAAGGTCCTGGAACAGCATGGGTGAAAGTCCTAGAACAGCATGGGTGAAGGTCCTAGAACAGCATGGGTGAAGGTCCTGGAACAGCATGGGTGAAGGTCCTAGGACAGCATGGGTGAAGGTCCTAGGACAGCATGGGTGAAGGTCCTAGAGCAGTATGGGTGAAGGTCCTGGAACAGCATGGGAAAGGTCCTGGAACAGCATGGGAAATGTCCTAGAACAGCATGGGTGAAGGTCCTGGAACAGCATGGGTGAAGGTCCTGGAACAGTATGGGTGAAGGTCCTAGGACAGCACGGGAAATGTCCTAGAACAGCATGGGTGAAGGTCCTAGAACAGCATGGGTGAAGGTCCTGGAGCAGTATGGATGAAGGTTCTGGAACAGCATGGGAAAGGTCCTAGAACAGCATGGGTGAAGGTCCTAGGACAGCATGGGTGAAGGTCCTGGAGCAGTATGGGTGAAGGTCCTGGAACAGCATGGGTGAAGGTTCTGGAGCAGCATGGGTGAAGGTCCTGGAGCAGTATGGATGAAGGTTCTGGAACAGCATGGGAAAGGTCCTAGAACAGCATGGGTGAAGGTCCTGGAACAGCATGGGTGAAGGTCCTGGAGCAGTATGGATGAAGGTTCTGGAACAGCATGGGAAAGGTCCTGGAACAGCATGGGAAATGTCCTAGAACAGCATGGGTGAAGGTCCTGGAGCAGTATGGGTGAAGGTCCTGGAACAGCATGGGTGAAAGTCCTGGAACAGCATGGGAAAGGTCCTGGAACAGCATGGGTGAAGGTTCTGGAATAGCATGGGAAAGGTTCTGGAACAGCGTGGGTGAAGGTCCTGGAACAGCATGGGAAATGTCCTGGAACAGCATGGGTGAAGGTCCTGGAACATCATGGGAAATGTCCTGGAACAGCATGGGTGAAGGTCCTAGAACAGCATGGGTGAAGGTCCTGGAACAGCATGGGTGAAGGTTCTGGAGCAGCATGGGTGAAGGTCCTGGAGCAGTATGGATGAAGGTTCTGGAACAGCATGGGAAAGGTCCTAGAACAGCATGGGTGAAGGTCCTGGAACAGCATGGGTGAAGGTCCTGGAGCAGTATGGATGAAGGTTCTGGAACAGCATGGGAAAGGTCCTGGAACAGCATGGGAAATGTCCTAGAACAGCATGGGTGAAGGTCCTGGAGCAGTATGGGTGAAGGTCCTGGAACAGCGTGGGTGAAAGTCCTGGAACAGCATGGGAAAGGTCCTGGAACAGCATGGGAAAGGTCCTGGAACAGCATGGGTGAAGGTTCTGGAATAGCATGGGAAAGGTTCTGGAACAGCGTGGGTGAAGGTCCTGGAACAGCATGGGAAATGTCCTGGAACAGCATGGGTGAAGGTCCTGGAACATCATGGGAAATGTCCTGGAACAGCATGGGTGAAGGTCCTAGAACAGCATGGGTGAAGGTCCTGGAACAGTATGGGTGAAGGTCCTGGAACAGCATGGGAAAGGTCCTGGAACAGCATGGGTGAAGGTCCTGGAACAGCATGGGAAAGGTCCTGGAACAGCATGGGTGAAGGTCCTGGAACAGCATGGGAAAGGTCCTGGAACAGCATGGGTGAAGGTCCTGAAACAGCATGGGAAAGGTCCTGGAACAGCATGACTGAAGGTCCTGGAACATCATGGGAAATGTCCTGGAACAGCGTGGGTGAAGGTTCTGGAACAGCATGGGAAAGGTTCTGGAAAAGCATGGGTGAAGGTCCTGAAACAGCATGGGAAAGGTTCTGGAACAGTGTGTGTGAAGGTTCTGGAATAGCATGGGAAAGGTTCTGGAACAGCGTGGGTGAAGGTCCTGGAACAGCATGGGTGAAGGTCATGCAACAGCATGGGAAAGGTCCTGGAACAGCATGGGTGAAGGTTCTGGAACAGCATGGGAAAGGTTCTGGAACAGCATGGGTGAAGGTCCTAGAACAGCATGGGTGAAGGTCCTGGAACAGCATGGGTGAAGGTCATGGAACAGCATGGGAAAGGTCCTGGAACAACATGGGTGAAGGTTCTGGAACAGCATGGGAATTGTCCCGGAACAGCGTGGGTGAAGGTCCTGGAACAGCATGGGAAAGGTTCTGGAACAGCATGGGTGAAGGTTCTGGAACAGCATGGGAAATGTCCTGGAACAGTATGGGTGAAGGTCTGGAACAGCATGGGAAAGGTTCTCGAACAGTGTGGGTGAAGGTCATGGAACAGCATGGGAAAGATTCTGGAACAGCATGGGTGAAAGTCGTGGAACAGCATGGGAAAAGTTCTGGAACAGCATGGGAAAGGTCCTAGAACAGCATGGGAAAGGTCCTGGAACAGCATGGGAAAGTTCTGGAGCAGCGTGGGTGAAGGTCCTGGAACAGCATGGGGAAGGTCCTGGAACAGCATGGGAAAGGTTCTGGAACAGCATGGGAAAGGTCCTAGAACAGCATGAGAAATGTCCTGGAACAGCATGGGAAAGGTTCTGGAACAGCATGGGTGAAGGTCCTGGAACAGCATGGGTGAAGGTCCTGAAACAGCATGGGAAAGGTTCTCGAACAGTGTGGGTGAAGGTTCTGGAATAGCATGGGGAAGGTCCTGGAACAGCATGGTTGAAGGCCGTGGAATAGCATAGGTGAATGTCCTGGAACAGCATGGGAAAGGTTCTGGAACAGCATGGATAAAGGTCCTGGAACAGGATGAGAGAACGTCCTGGAACAGCGTGGGAAAGTTCTTGGAACAGCATGGGAAATGTCCTAGAACAGCATAGGTGAAAGTCCTGGAACAAAATGGGAAAGGATCTGGAATAGTGTGGGTGAAGGTCCTGGAATAGCATGGGAAAGGTCCTGGAACAGCATGGGTGAAGGTCCTGGAATAGCATGGGAAAGGTCCTAGAACAGCATGGGTGAAGGTCCTGGAACAGCATGGGAACTGTTCTGGAACAGCATGGGAAAGGTTCTGGAATAGTGTGGGTGAAGGCCTTGGAACAGCATGGGAAAGATCCTGGAACAGCATGGGAGAGGTCCTGGAACAGCGTGGGAAAGGTCCTGGAACAGTGCAGGAAAGGTCCTGGAACAGCATGGGAAAGGTTCTGGAACAGCGTGGGTAACGTTCCTGGAACAGGATGGGTGAAGGTCCTGGAACAGCGTGGGAAAGGTCCTGGAACAGCATGGGTGAAGTTCCTGGAACAGCATGGGTAAGGTCCTGGAACAGCATGGGTGAAGTTCCTGGAACAGCATTGGTGAAGGTCCTGGAACTGCATGGGAAAGGCTCTGGAACAGCATGGGAAAGGCTCTGGAACAGCATGGGAAAGGTCCCAGAACAGTATGGGTTAAGGCCCTGGAACAGCATGGGAAATGTCCTGGAACAGCATGGGAAATGTTCTGGAACAGCATTGGAAAGGTTCTGGAACAGCATGGGTGAACATTCAGGAACAGCATGGGAAAGGTCCTGGAACAGCATGGGAGAGGTTCTGGAACAGCATGGGCAAAGGCCCTGGAACAGCATGGGAAAGGTTCTGGAACAGCGTGGGTGAAGGTCCTGGTACAGCATGGGAAACGTTCTGGAACAGCGTGGGTGAAGGCCCTGGAACAGCGTGGGTGAAGGTCCTGGAACAGCATGGGAAAGGTTCTGGAACAGTGTGGGCAAAGGTCCTGGAACAGCATGGGAAAGGTTCTGGAACAGTGTGGGCAAAGGTCCTGGAACAGCATGGGTGAAGGTCCTTGAACAGCATGGGAAAGGTTCTGGAACAGCACGGATGAAGGTCCTCAAACAGCATGGGAAAGGTTCTGGAAAAGCGTGGGCAAAGGCCCTGGAACAGGATTGGTGAAGGTCCTGGAACAGCGTGGGAGAAGACCCTGGAATAATAGTGTGGGCAAAGGCCTTGGGGCAGGAAGAAGGGACAGGTTTCAGAAGTTGAAAGCCATGCATGCATTGTGGCTGGGGTGTGGCAGCAGTAGGCAGAGCTCTGAGCTCAGGGCCCTGCAGGCATGTTCAGGAGTTTGGGCTTCATCCTGAGTACACAGGGGGACACTTGTGAGCGTCAGTCATTGTTGGGTCTCTCCGGGGTCCCCCTTTCCGTGGAGACCTTCCCCCATAGCCAGCACTATAGCTTGGTGCAGTTTCCAGCTTCTCGACAGAGTTGAAGGTTCAGCCGCAGAGCGTGGGAGGAGAGTCAGGGTATTTCTCCTCCTCTCTGCCCATCTGCTGGTGCTGGCAGGCTGTCCTGAGCCTCCAGTGCCTGCCAGGTACCCTTGCTACCTCCATGTCCCAGTTCCTGTGGGCAGCCCCTATCACGTGGTGCAGGGTGGCCTGGAGGCTCTGGAAACCTGCCCCGCTCAGCTGGGCCGGGTTGCTGTGGGTACTGATCCCTGGGCAGCCTCTGTGCTCCCTGGTTGGCTCTCAGGTCCCTGCGTGGACACGCGTGGCCTCACGTTCCCTCTCTTTGGAGGCCTTGGAGGGTTTTCTGTCCTGGCTGGATCCAGATTGATGCCTTCCCTTTCCCTTAAGCTAGTTTGAGTTGGGTTCATGTCACTCAAAGCTGAAAAAATCCTGACTCTGCCTCTTAGGAACTTACGAAGAGGGTGATGGGAGTTGATTTGAACTTTCAAGGAGTTCCTGGATGTTGGGGAGTTGGAGGTGGGGGCATTCCTGGCAGAAGGAACTGTAGATGCAAAGTCATTAAGTGCAAAACAGCCAGAGCGGGGTCCTGCTCCCCAGGGGACATTGGCTATATCTGCTCTGTCAAAGTCCTGGGACATGTTTTAGTGTCACCACTGCAGTTGGGGTGCTACTGGCACCTTGTGGGTTGAGGCAAGGATGTGGCTGAGCACCCAACTGTGGGCAGGGTGGCCTCATTCTGGCAACTGCCTACCCAGGTGTCACTGGTGTGGAGGGCGAGACACCTGCTATTCACCAGTAGGGACACAGGGATGCTCTCATCTTAGGCATTGCCCTCTGAGCAGCGGGCAGCAAGGGGTGCCAGGAGGTAGAGGCTGCACAAGGGGCTGGCTTACTGTGGGGAGCACCCAGCCTGGCTGCCGCATGGGCAAGGCGGAATGAGTAGGTGTGATAAGGGCTCGCAGAGCCTGTGCTGGAGCTGGGGCCAGGCAGGGGCACTGTGCCTGCGAGGGGGCACTCGTGTATGGAGCAGCGGTCAGCATGCTCAGGGCCACTAGGCAGGTCCCTGGGTGGTACCTGTCAGGGAGCAAGCAGGAGGGGCAACTACTGGGACCCTCGAATGCTAGGCCCCGGACTCTGGACCAACACCAAAGGCCACCGATGGAGGAAGGACCCTGCTCCCAGGCCATGCGCACGGACTCACTCCTCCAGCTCTGAGCTACAGCCAGGCACGAGGGGACTTTGCTGAACATATGCAATCCCTGCTGCAGCTGCTGCCGCGATGGCAAAGTGACGGGTGAGAATCCTGTGCGCTCCTAGCACCGAGCCCGGCACCCTTCCTCCCTCCTTTAGGGAGGAGCTGCTTGCCTCAGTGACGGTGGAAAATGCTCTCATTTGAAGAACGAGATAGGATCCGGGGCGCCCTGAGAAAAGACACTCCCTGCATTCGGTGGCTTCCAAAATTCATCAAGAAATCACACAACAGAGGGGTTCAGAAGAGGTGTTCCCCGGCGGTCAGGGCCGTAGAAAGACCAGGTGAGACAAGATGTCCCCCGGTAGTCAGGGTCATAGAAAGACCAGGTGCTGCAGTGGCGCTGGCTGTGGGGAGTTTCTGAAGTGCCAGCCAAGGGCTATCGGCTCGGGGCAGCTCAGCCGTGAGCAGGCCCTGCATTGGTCCACTGGCACGCATTTGTCATGAGACCTGAGACCTGTCCTCAGCTGAGCCCCCAACATGGGTGCTGCCCTCTGTGGCCCTGTTGGGAGGGTGGAGGGCAGGCTTTTTGGTAGGAGAATGACAGGTCTCACTCGGGGAGTGAGAAGGGGTCAGTGGTCAGTGGAACGTCCCTGTGTGGTGCTGGCCTCCGAGAGGGTGAGGGTGGGCACTGCCAGGCCCTTGCTGCCTGGGCTTGGAGCTTGCAGTGTCAGCCCTGCCACATTCTGTGGGCCACAGAGGGCTGCAGACTCAGGGCCGGGCAGCTGATACGACCATTTCTGTTTTTCTTTTTTGAGGCAGGGTTTTGTTCTGTCACCCATGCTGGAGTGCAGTGGTGCAATCATAGCTCACTGTAGCCTCAACCTCTAGGGCTCAAGCAATTCTCCTGCGTCAGCCCCCCAAGTAGCTGAGAACACAGGTGCATGCCACCATGCCTGGCCAATTGTTAGATTTTTGTAGAGAGGGGGTCTCATTATGTTGCCGAGGCTGGTCTCTAACTCCTGCGCTCAAGTGATTCTCCTGCCTTGACCTTCCAAACTGCTGGAATTACAGGAATGAGCTACTGACGCTACCTCTTAATGAAAGTGGCTGCAAAATGCTGTGTTCATGATTCTCAACACCCCACAGTGGGGACAGGCGAGGGCTAGCACAGTGACTGGGTGGGCCACTGAGGGAGGTGACAGGTGCCCCCGGGTGGACCCCATGTTCCCCACCAGCCTGTGATGGCTTTGACCTGGAAGGCATGGAAGGTTCAGCAGGAAATGTCTGTGACATGTGCACAGCTGGTGGGTGTGACTAGGGAGAGCAGGTGGAGGCAGGGAGATTGCAGGGGCCTCCTCATTTATTCAGCACTTATTTATGAGGCATCTACCGTGGGCCAGACTCTGGGGCACAAGTAACTCACCCCTGCCCTCATGGAGTGGATATTCTTTTTGGCAGGGGGAGGCAGACTGACTCAAGTGACAAGCTCAAGCGTGTTGTCCCTGGCGAGGGAAAGGAGTAGGGCCTGGGGTGGAGCACGCGGGATGAGGCAGTCTGCGAGGGCTGCCTGGAGGAGGAGACAAGGGAGTCAAGACTTAAGAGACAAAAAGAAGCCAGCTTCCCTGTGAAGAGCGCAGGGATAAGCATTCTGGGTAGAGGAACAGCGTGTGGGGAGGCCTGAGGGCTGGATGCCGGCAATAGTGAAGTTTCTGGAGGGAAAGTGAGAGGGAAGGAGTTGAAGCTGCTCCAGGGTCACTGGTCACCTTTAAAAATGTTTCCAGATGTGAGTTTGTGTCTTTCAAGTCTGTTTTTGCATGGAAGTTGAGGTTAAATACAAGCCTGTTTATCTGAGGGACGTGGCCTTATCTGGGCCTTTGCCCCAGGTGGGTAAGGCTCACCCACTCCCCTGTGTGCAGGACGACTGGAACAGTAGAAGGTGTGACACCTGCCTGGGCTCAGGCCAACACTTCCTGCAGCCCAGGAAGTGTTGTGGACACGTGAGGACCACACCGGCATGGGACTGGATGGACTAGTGGCCAGATAAGCCCTGGCTGGGCTCCTGCAGCAAGAACACGACAGTCCCAGGAGGTGACTTAGGCTGTGGCTCGCTCTGTGGTGTGCGCTGGGTGGGCCATGGGCTGGGAGCAGCTGTGGGGAGGGGTCCAGCACTGCCGTGGAGGAACCTGCTCAGGGCAGCCTGCAGGGTTAAGGCGGCAGCTGGTGGCAGCGGGTTCATGCCCTGAGGAGCTCCTGAAAGCATCAGGGGAGTGGGGGGGTGCTGGCCTAGGGCAGGGCCTTGCTGCCCCCACCAGATGAATTGCCTGAGTGTGGCTACGTCTCTGCCGTCCGACCAGGGCCTTTCTGCAGGAGCTATGCCTCCCCACTGAGATTACAGGCTTCCAAAGGCTAGGCCATGCCTCTACTCGACATTTTCAGCTATCTACATGGAGGCTGGGGCTGTGCCATCTCTATCCAGCCACGAGATGCTGTTTCCATGTTTCTGGAACAAGCTCTCCCCACCCCCTGCCTTCTTTTTTTCTTAAACTTTCCATTTTCTTTGCGCAAATCCGCCTCTCGCTGCTGGTCTCTTGGTTTGATTAGAGCAGTCACTTCTAAGCTTGAAAATACCCAAGTTGAGAGAAGAAGAAAAAAAAAAGAAAGAAAGAAAGAAAAAAGGGACGCAGACTCCATCCCGCAGTCGTTCGACGGAGATTTCCTTATCTCCTGGCCACAGTCTGCGGGTCCGTGTGTGCTTAATAACCCAGCAAATCTTGTCCTTTGCAGAGAACATGACAGCCTGTCAACTGGCAAAGCCCTTCGCGGTGGGACTGCCCTCCCTCACAGCCTCCATCCGGGAGGAGCAGCGCCTGACTGGTATAGGGAAAGAGGCCCGGCCCAAGGCTAGGCTCCTTGGAAGCCGGGTTTGGAGGGGTGCAGGGGGGAGGCTGGAGGCCATCATCATAGACTTGGAGCCTGCGTGGCCAGCATGGGCCTCCCCTGCAGCTCTTGGGCAGGGGGAGGGCCTAGAGACCCATGCTATAGATGGGGAAACTGAGGCCCAGAGAGGGAGCGGAGTATCCAAGGTGGGGCACAAGGCTCACCAAGCAGGACGAGGACTGGAGTTAGGAAGCTTGGGCTTGGTCTTCACTTTGTCCCTGGACTAAATGTCCCCACCTGTAAGATAAGATGAGCAGGTAGAGTAAGGTGTTCTACAAGACTCCGAGGGGCCTGGTCTGAGGACACAGCCAGGGAGGCCTGGGTTCTAGGCTCCAGACTCGGTGTTTCCTGTAAGCAAGCGCCCTGTGGGAGGAGGGGGGTTTGCGCAGGGAGCAGGTGGGGTGTGCTCGATGGAGCCTCCCTATCTGGGTGAGCTGTCGTTGCACTTTTAGGAGCCTCTATCCGTCTACCACCTGCTTAGGCAGTCACTGAGTCTCTCTAAGCCTCGCCTTCCTCATCTGCAAGATGGGAACAGTAGACCCTTCTTGCAAGAGCCATCGGGTGGCCTTGCCAGGGTTAACCGAGGCTGGGGTGCCCAGCACACGGGAACGAGTGCTATCTCTCACTCTCCTCCCACTTGCAGAGTTCAATTAAAAAAGAAAATCCCTGACACTCCGGGTGGCTTTCACGTGGGAGACTGCAGAGTGCAGATGTGTGGAGAGGTAATTTTCCCCTCTCCTTTCTCCTCGCCGGGTTATTATCTGAGCTGGAGAATCTAGACTTGAAGTGGAGTATGGAGAACTTGAGAGAGGCTGGAGGGGTCTCTCCAGAATGAGCCCCAAATTGGAAAACTTCTCATGAGGACGGGCTGAATAAAGTGCAGTGTTTTGGTGCAAGGATGAGAGCAATGAAGGGGGACCCGAGGCTCTGGGAGAGCCCCAGAGAGCCTGCAGAGGAGGCTGGGCATGGCTGTCCCCTTCTCCAGGGGCCACGGGCCAGAAAGCAGGTGGGGCCGGCTGGCGGAGAAGCAGGGGGACAGGGAGAGACCGTGCGGGAAGGGCAAGAAGGAGCAGCGTGCTCTGTGGGGCGCCGGTGTGGGCATCAAAGAGAGTGGCCGTGGGCACCGCACTGCGGGGCCTCCACTGTCGCCTGGTGGTGCCACACCCTCACTCCAACCAGATCTTCCTCCTGGGGGTGCACTAGACACAGAGTGGCTCCCCGGCCCCCTTGGGCTAGTGAGGAGCAGGGCTGGGCAGGTGGACACAGTACGGTGGAGTGATAAATGCCGTGATGGGGAAGGTAGGACCCCACAGGTCATGTCACAGGGACTTGGACTCAGAACATGCAGACCTCCTGCAGGTGGGCTCCCTGGAGCTGGAGAGTCGCCATCATCCTCACTGCCTTCTTCTTCCTCCTCCTCCTTCTCCTCCCCATCCTCTCCCTCCCACTCCTCCCCCACTCTACCTACATAGCAGCTGCATCGCCACCTACCAGGTAGATTTGAGAAGAAATTCTTGCTGGGATGGGCGATGGGGCCAGGACCCACCAGAGCTGCTTGAAGCCCATCTGACTGGCAGCCCCCTAGTGGCAGTCCCAGTCAGGGGACTGTGCCACTTGCTCATCGTGGCTACCTGCTCTGGTGTCACTGCTTCTGGAGCTGGAAGATGTCTGCATTTCCATAGGTGATTAATAAAAAAAAGGCTACAAGATGAGAAAATCGCCCTGGCCACAGGTCTCAGACTTATCTAGTGGAAACCAGATGGCCCTCCCATTTTCCCTGGAGCACCTCTGGTCTCCAGAGACTAAGTCCCAGTGACGGTGACACTCTCTGGCCCACGTGTGCATGGCCGGGGCGGCTGAACTAATGCAGACTGAGCATTGTCTAAGGGGCCTGGTCTGGGTGAGCCGAGTGCCCAGAGCACAGAGCCTGACATAGGGCTGCCGCGTGCTGTGGCCTCAGAGGGAGGTGCAGTCCCATGGCACCGGAAGGGAGGGTTAGGGGAAGCGAGGCCAGGGAGTGGGGGAGAGACACAGAGGGGCATTCCTGAGCTGGTGGCAGCTGCACGGGAATGTATAGCTGTGTCTCCATCATGTAGAGCATGTCCTGAGCACCCCCCAAGTGGGAATGTGGTGCTGGGGAGGAAGGCATGGAGGGCGCCTGCCAGCACCTGCCCCCACTGGTACTGAGGCTTCCCCAGCTCTTACCCGCCCCTCTGGGGGGATTCCAGCCTCACAGCAGTGCCCCCCTGGAGTCCGGAGGCGGGGTAGGAGTGGGCCCTGGAGAGTCTGCAGCTGTGGCTGTGACAGGCCTGGCCCTCGCCCTGGGGCAGACAGGGACAGTTGGGTATTAGGAGGTGGGGCCCTGGGGGCAACAGCCAGGACTCCCCGCTGGGCAAGGCAGGAAGCACAGGGGCAGGTGGGCTGTGACTCGAGAGGGCTCCTTGACCACATCTGTGGGAGCACTGGGGGCTGGCACTGGGAGAGACGCTCAGTCCAGCTGGAGGGGGAGCAAGGGGGCTTCCTGGAGGTGGGGGTGCCAGAGCTACACCTGCAGGAAGAAGAGGATTCAGGTGGGAGAAGAAGGTGAAGGACTCTAGGTTGATTTGGACTTTTTTCCTTGACAGTAATGACCTGCTTCCTAATTAGGGAGAGAAATGGTGTGGGGAGAGGATGTGGATGGAGGCGGATAAAGCTCCAGCTTCTTCCTCAGAGAGAGTGCTCCTCACCGCAGGGCAAGAAGGGGGCTGCAGGACCAGGCTTTCCTGTTCGGAGGCGCCATTTCCAGCCCTGGAACCACCCACTTCTCAGGCTTCCCTGGGCCACGTACACCAGGCAGACAGCGCAGCCTGGGCCA
Organism: Pan paniscus; assembly: GCF_029289425.2. Taxonomy (NCBI): domain Eukaryota; kingdom Metazoa; phylum Chordata; class Mammalia; order Primates; family Hominidae; genus Pan; species Pan paniscus. The sequence continues at coordinate 159,044,057 of NC_073256.2, forward strand.
CACCTCAGAGGACCTGCGAGGCCCAGGGACCGCAGGGGACCGTCAGTGGGTGAACTCTGGAGTTCAGGGTCCTGGGAGGGGTGCAGGGTGGAGGGTCCCCTGCTGGCCTCTGTTCTACAGGTGAAAAAAAGGGATGACTGGGGCCTGCCCCTCGCCACTCCACCTCTCTCCGAAACTCACATGCAGTCACACTGCCCTGAGACACCTGTCCCTTTCAGAGCTGTCCTGGCTCATGGAGGGGCCACTTGATTTCTCAGCTGTAATGAGTTACCCCAAGTACATAACCTTGCTTTTATCTCCTCAGACAAAGGTGCCTCCATGGCTGCACTGACAGTCTCCAGCACAAGGGAGGAGAAACAGCATCGGAGGAGACAACAGTCTCCCTACGTATGCAAGACATGGTGCGGAAGTCATCTCCCCAGCATCTCAGCCCCTGCCCACTGCTGCTCGGGACGAGGTCAGACTGCCCCAGGCAGAGAAACAGGGGACTCCACACAGGGCTGGCCAGACGGACGCAGGCCATGTTCGGCAGGACGACACGTGGCAGGGTTGGGTGCTTGCTGCGGACACGTGGGCTGGCAGCCTCTCTGTTGTGATGTTGCTGACAGCTCTTGATGGTCAATACCCCGTCCGTTAGCTTACTGGAGGCAGCAGAAAGACGATGTCATTTTACTTTTCTCCACAAATAAGGATTTCCCTGCCAGGAAGAAATGAGGGCTCACCTCACCCTCCTTGTGGTCGGGCTCCTCAGGGATGCCCAGTGCCAACACTCTGTGCGGTCCTTCTGGATCGTTCTCTGAGTGTGATGCCTCCTAGACAGCTCTCTCTGTTCCTTTCTTTACAAAACAAATTGGATGGCATTCAATGCATTGATCTGTGGCATGCTACGTTCACTCCAGGTTATAAATTATGAACATTTTCCATGTCACTGCATAGAGAGCTGCTCAGCTTTTATCCATAAACATTTCAGAGTGCATCTCTGAAAGATGAGGGCTCATAATAATATACAACTGCTACACCTGTCTCCCACCTACAGGGAAGAACGGTATTTTTTTTATAATGTCCTCTACCAGCCAGGCTTCCAATTTCTCTGATTATATCATGAATACTTTTTAAACAGGATTTTTAAAAAATTATTTTCGAAATGAGGCCTGCAGACATCCACAACAGGCCCCTCAGATCTCCTAGTTCACAGGCATCCCCTCCATCCCTCCCTACGTGCTCTTTTCTCTTTGCAGGTAACCTGTGGGGGAGGCAGCCCGTGTCCTGGGAGCTTCCAGCTGGGACCCTGATGACATATCCCTGTGCAGTCCCAGTCCTTGGTGGTGAGTTCTGAGCCACAGCAGTGTTGGGCGCTGGTGTTCCTTGGTGAGGAGGTGCAGGGTAGCTGCCTGTCCCTCTCCTCCGTGACATTATCCGCCATTGCCTGCCACATCCCCCAGTTATCAGGGAATCGCAGAATGATGATGAGAGTTTGTCAGCCTTCTGCGTTCATTGGCTGGAATGCTTTCCTATGAAGGAGCGTTCCCTCATCAGCTGTTGGCGACGTGGGTGTGTGGTTGTGTAGGACGGACCGTCCGGAGACACGCTGGATTCTCTGCCTTTATTCACTAGCTTCCAAACTCTTGCCTCCTCCAACGCTTGCCCATGAGGGTTTTCATCATTCTGAATGTGTGAAGTTGCACGTATTTGATAGGTTTCAACCCACTGGGGTTAGGATCTGTGTTGATATGTGTAATTCCTCCCGTCTTCGGCTTGTGGAAAGCTCTTCGACTCGATTCCCGATGGTTTTGACATGATTCCAGAAAGCTTTGATGGTTTCCTTGCTTTGGGGATGACAAGAAGCTCCAGGCTCCTCTTGGACATTTCCTGGCCCAGCCAGGTAGTCGGACATTTCTCCAAGGAGCTTGACATGGGGACGTGGTCTCAGTCCCTGCGCACCAGGAGCTGAGCGCTCACTGCTCCTGGGCTGGTTTGTTCCCAGGCAGGCTAGGAAAATTACTTTCTTAAAGATTAAAAAAAAATCACAAATTTATGCAGATACTACCCGATCCAACATAGGCTTGCAGGATCTTATGCAATTTCTTCACTTTATGCTTGTACCTCCTTTCTCTCATGCTGACAAACTGGTTTCCCCAGACTTGGAGAGGTCAATCGTGTTATTATTTTATCTTTGAGTAAATGCAGTCTTAGAATAGCCACCGATATTATTAGTCACAATATAATTCCTGGGAATTAAGTTCTCTATTTTTATTTTTGCTTTTGCATTTCTTTCCGTCCTTAGGGTCTAACCCGCAGGAATATCCTATAAAATTGCTGTGTTTGAAGCTTACATCAAATGATTCCCTCCGTGTGGCCATGCTACCCACTCCATATATGGTTCTATTTTGCTTTTAATTTTTAGGGATTATTTTTTCAAAAATGTAATTTTGTTGTGTAATTACACGAATGTTGGCTGGGGAGATTCAGAGAATCCTGGCTCTGGTCCCGATTCCCTCCGTCCTGTCCCATCCCTCTTCTTTTTTTTTTTTTTTTAATTATACTTTAAGTTTCTTCTTCTTACATGTTTTCTCCTTCAGTGTTTGCTCAGGCCCTCCATTGTGTTTTAAATATATGCAAATGACTCTCCTTTCCCTGGCCCTCCTATTTGTGGGCATCCTGGCTCAGCTCCTGCACACTTGCCCCTCCCTGTTTTTCTTCTTTCTTTCTTTCTTTCTTTCTTTCTTTCTTTCTTTCTTTCTTTCTTTCTTTCTTTCTTTCTTTCTTTCTTTTCTTTCTTTCCCTCTCTCTCTCTGTCTCTTTTTTTCTTTCTTTCTTTTCTGAGACGGAGTCTCGCTCTGTTGCCCAGGCTGGAGTGCAGTGGTGCGATCTCAGCTTACTGCAAGCTCTGCTTCCCGGGTTGGGTTCACAACATTCTCCTGCCTCAGCCTCCTGAGTAGCTGGCACTACAAGTGCCTACCACCACGCCTGGCTAAATTTTTTGTATTTTTAGTAGATGCGATTTCGCCTTGTTAGCCAGGATGGTCTCGATCTCCCGACATCGTGATCCGCCTGCCTTGTCCTCCCAAAGTGCTGGGATTACAGGCGTAAGCCACTGCACCTGGCCCTCCTCCCTGTTTTTCTTACTAGCAGCATCCTAGAGATCACTCCCCATAGTCACCCCATCACCTTTTAGTGACGCCAGGTCTTTAGCACAGGGAGGAAGTCCTGCAGGAAGCCTCCCTCCCTCCCCACTCCCTCCCTGCAGCCTACTGGCTGTGATCAAGGGGACCCTGGAGGGCCCAGGTGGCCCCCGCTGTCTTGGCCTCAGCTCAGCTCCTGCTGTTGCCTCCGGCTGGGGTCCCCTCGTCGTCCTCATTTGTGGGCCCTGGTGCGTCTGACACCCAGGGCTGGCCTCTTTGGGTTACAGTCTTTGCTCCCCTGTGCCCCCACTCCAGAGGGAACTCAAGGTGACCAGTGTATCTTGTGTCCCTGTCCCCCCGTCCCTCAGTGACCAAGGATGTCCCCAGGGCTGAGTTACACTGAGAGCCATGGCAGCCCAGGTGGCCTCTGAGATGGCCGTGGAGAAGGCTCTTGAAGCTGGGGCATCTAAAGGCCTGGGCCTCCCGTCCCTGGTGGCACGGAGACCTTGGCCCTGTCTGCTCGAACTGTAACCCCTGTGGCCCCAGGACAGCTGCACCCAGTGGCTCTGGCTTCCCAGGCTGTGCTCCCTGAGTCCTCCGGCCACCTCCCACCTCCAAGGCCTCAGACTCACTCAGGTCGCCTCACTCAACCTCAGCAGACGTGGTAGGCAGCATCTGACCCTTTCCCAACTGCCTGTCTCACATTTGCAGAGCAGATGGACTCCCCATGCCACTGCCCCTGACCTCCCCAACCCATCCCACAGGCGTGTCCTAGGGCGAGCCAGGAGCTGTGCACTGCAGGAAACTGCCGAGAAGCAGGCACGGCACGCACCTGCAGTGAACGCATGCCTGCCCTGCCATGCCGCCTGCCCAGCCCCAGAGCCCAGCCTCCCCTCCCTGCTGTCCGAATTTTTGCCGTCTGATCCCTCACTCCAGGCCCCCCTGCCTCTCGGCACCCCCCATGCCCCAGCCACCCTTGCCTTCCTCGCCTCTGGATCCTAGCTCCCCGGAGACGGAGCTAACACCCACAACCGCCTCCAGCCCTGGCCCCCGCCCGAGGCTCCTGGGGCTCATCTGGCCGCCTCTCCCCTCTGACAGAACAGGCCCTGGGAAGAACCCGGACCTCAACCCAAGCATCTGGGCCTCCTGAAGCTCACTCTTGGTGATGTCTCTCCCTGCACCCTCCTCACTCCAGAAACTCCCTCTTAGTGATGGCTCTCCCCATACCCCCCTCACTCCAGAAATGGGTGGATTTCTGACAGCTCTTCTCCCTCACCCCTGAGCCCAGCAACTACAACCCTGTACATCCCTCCACTCCATAATATGCCTGGAATCCATCCTCTTTCCCCCTCCATGCCACCCACCTCCCCACGGAATCCAGGCCATCTCTGATCCGAACCATTGCCAAAGCCTCCCCAGGGGCCTCTGGTGCCCCGGTGGCCCCCCTACTATCCATCCCACACCAGTGACTGGGGGATCCAATCATGCCCCCTTACTGATGTCCCCCATGGCTTCCAGGGCACCTGAGATAAACCCCCAAAGGCCTCATGGGCCGGCAAGCCTGGGGGATGTGGCCCTCAACTTACCCTCTCCTTTCACGCCCGCCTCGCCCTCCATGGCCCTCCCTCACTTCCCTTGGTCAACAGCTGCAGCCATGTGGGTTTCAATTTTTCCTGCTGTCCACATTCTTCTCTGCACAGGAACTTGGCACATGCTTCCTGGTGCCCTGTGCTGGCAAGCTTCTTGGGGGCCCCTTGATCTTACTTTAAATATCTTTCCCTGGTCCCCAGTTCAGCTCAGGACCAGTTCTTATATTTTCTCCTGTGTCCTGTTCCCTTCTTCAGAGGGCTCTCATAGCACAGTGGTTGGGAGCAAGACTGAGCCTCTGGTACCAGGTGCCTGGGTTCAAATCCTTGCTCCATGCCTCACCTGCTGTGTGACCCTGGGCATGTTACTTAACCTCTCTGTGCTCAGTTTCATCACACATAGAGTGAGAGTGGTGATAATAATAGCACCAATAGTTATGAGGAGCCGATCTAAACAACACAGAGGGAGTCTCTCTAAAACAAGACGATGTTTATTTGGGAATAGGCATTATTGGGAATCCCCATGCCACAGAAAGCTATGTGTATCTTCAGGGAGGTAAAGGCAGACGAAAGTTTTTAAAGGAAAAATGAGGAGGATTATGTAATTGTTTTGGGACAATTATCCTTGTCTACCAAAATCAATAACAAGGGTGGCGTCAGTCTGAGTTTGGACAGGAAGTTGCCGGGCAGATGTCCTTGCAGAAGTGTTTGATGAGACCCTGAGACTGAACATCAGCAGGCGAGGGGGTCCCTCTCCCCTGCTCTGTTCTGGTCTCAGAGGCTTGCTGCGTCCACCGGGACAATGTGACTTCTGGCATGTGGGGTTCTACCCGTGCACCAGGCATGCTCTAGCTGCTTTGAGGGTCTTATCCTGCTGAGCCTCATGGCAACCCTGTGAGAGGGCCAAAGCACAGAGAGGGTAAGGAATCTGCCCAAGGTCACACAGCATATTAGTGGCAGAGTCAAGGTTTGAACCAGGATCCTAGGTCCAGCCATGCTTCCTGTCTCTTTATTTTGCTCCCTTGGCTATGCTTCCTGTCTCTCTATTTTGCTCCCTTGAGCTCAGACATGCGTGATGTCTTGAATCCTGCCTTCCTGGCCTGCAGCCCATGCCCACCTGAGCCAGGAGAGCCATCTGTCCATAATAGAAACTTTATCCCAACTGTCAATGCTTCCTAGCCTGCCCTCTGACCTACTTTTCCAGACCCATCTACTGTTATCCTTTCCTCTCTCTCCCTAGAACTCAGCGTTAATCACTTGTCCTAAAAGACACCTCCACCATCTTACGTCTATGTAAAGGCAATGTCCTCCCAATCCTCACTGTGGCAACTCTTATACATCCTTCAAAACCCAGCTCGAAAATGCTTCCTCTTCAATCTCCCCCTGATGCTCACCTGCTTCAGCAAAGTTAGTCACGCTGCCCAGAGCATAGCCTGTGCCTCAGCCTGCAGCCTGCACCTCTACGTAGCTGTGTGGCCACGGGCCAGGTGTGAGTCTTCCTGAGCCTCACTGTCCCTCATCTGGAAAACAGGGGTGATAGTAGTAACCCCCACCACATGGAGGGTGGCTGTGAGATGGTTCTGCAGCATCTGGAACAGGGCTTACTCCTAGGGGCTGGTTATGGCGACAATAGCAATCACCGTGAGTGGTCTCGGGGCCCTCAAGCTCCCCCAGGCAGCGGGCATCATGGGGACAGCAATGGCGTCTTCTTTGCTGCACCCACGGAGTTGGTGACTTGGGGATCATCACAGGCTCCGCTTGCTTAGCTATTCTCCAGGCCACCAACCCGAGGGGCTGGAAGTCCATGGTGGCTGGGGTGGCGCACCCGGGAAATCTGGAAGTCTCGAATGGTCTGTGGATAGCTGGCATGCTTTGTGCAACGTGGGAAGCCCAAAGGAGATTTTAAACACCCATGGGGGGCGAAGTCGCCCATGGGCCCTGGCCTCTCAGCTGGCGTGCTGCTGAGTCTCTGGCAGCCCCGCGGGACTCGCCCGCCTGCCACACCTGCAGCTGGGCTTGATGGTGTGTACAAACACCCCATTATGCCTGATTACCAGCCATTAGTGCAATTAGGGTAGCCCCTCCGCGTCCCGGGGCTCCAACCAGCTGTGCCGGGGACCTGGGGCAGAATAGCAAACAGCCTCCTCCAGAGCCTGCGCACTGGCTGGCGGGGCCAGGGAACCGTGGGCTGAGGAGTCCCCCTGAGCCTGCTTGGAAGGCTGGGGCTCTGGAGCATGGGGGCCACCCAGTGGGCCGGCTCCTCCTCCTCCCCATTCTTTGTGCTGCTTTTGTGCTGCCTGATGCTGTCCTTTCCCTCCTAGCTTGTCACCCTGAGCCCTCCTGATGTGTGGGGCGGGGAGTCTTTTCTGGGGCACCCCATGACCTGTAGGGTGTCAGCTCTATCCGTGGCCTCCACCTGCTGGAGGCCAGCAGCATCCACCTCCCACAGTTGTGTCGACCACAGATGCTTCCAGATATGACCAGTGTCCCCTAGGGGCAGGATCAGCCCTGGCTGAGACCCACCGTCCTGGGTCTCAGCTGGTCTTTCTGGCCATCACTACCTCGTGCTCGGCTTCTGTATTTGTGTGTTGCTTTGCCAGCGCTGCGCTGGCTGCTCTGCCTGTTCCCATCCTCCCTCCCTCTCTTTCATCCCTCCAGAAGAAGCCTTTCAAGCCCAAACTCACAGTCACCTCTGACCTGTCGCCCCCAGGGATGCCCGAGTCAGAGAGGCGCCACGTTGTTGCTCCCCTGACCACGCACGCTAGCATGCAGCCCCAGCCTGCGGGACTTCAAAGGGCCATTTGAGGTATGCACTTGACCAGGGAGGAAGAAAAGAGGCCAGTGGCTGTTTGTTCTGGGACTTGGGAGTGAGCTGTGGCTCTTCAGAGCTCGGCTGGTGGGCATCCTCTGTGCCCGGCCCTGCAGCCCTGGCCCTGGCCCCACCCCTGTGTGCTGATCACTTCCCACTCCCTGCTCATAGCGCTGCCGATGCGTCACTGTCCTGTGTTTTAACTGCTGTATTTCACCAACTCTAAGATAATCGCTTTCCCACATTTTAATTGGCAGGAAGTTGGGATGCATCGTATGGGAGTTGGGGTCTGACAGGTGCTGTCTTCTGGTGGGAGTCAGGACTCAGCTGCCGCGGCCTATGTGCGTGTGAACTTGAACTTACGAGGTATTGGTTGCAAACATGCATGTGAGTCTTCACCCCATCTTCATGTATTTTGTGGCATATGAGGCTGATGCTTCTCCCATAAAGAAGTGGCATCAGTTCCCAAGGTCTCCCTGAGACAAAAGGGTTTTAGGAGACAAGGGAGTTTCAGAGATAAAACTGGGAAAATTTGAGCAAATTGAGGCAAGCTCGTCCTGTTTGTCCTCCATTCCTTGAATTGGTGTTGGCCCTGTGACGGGGTTTTGCCCGTAGACCGTGGCTGACCAGTTGTGTGCTGGTGAACTGGGTTCCCGCTCCTGAGAAGCCCAGCCCCTGACTTGTAGCGTATTTCTATGGTGCCAACACCCCCACTGCAGCTGCTTGCCAGCCACCAATGTGATGCCAGGGAACTCATGAGGTGCTGGGAGGTGAGGTGCACACCACTGTCTGGCTACACGCTACATGTGGCAGGAGTGGCCTTTGTGAGTTGAGTTACATTGTGGGCTTCTGCTCCTGGGACCCTGCAACTGCCCTGTGGGCAACCGGGGCCCAGGGACAGCTGCTGGAGGATGAGACCACGTGGGCCAGGCCACGCTGCCCCAGCCAGGATCCTGTGCACCGGCCCACAGCCAGCCTGCCCCCAGACACATGGGAGGCCAGAGCTGCCCACTCAATTCACAGCTGAACTCAGATGCAGGATGAGGCCTGCTGACAGCAGAACCACACGTTGATCTGTACACTCCGGAACTCGTTGTTCAATTCTGTTGTTTTAAGCAAGATGTTGCTTTAATTGTATTGTATGGTGCAATTCTTCATTTCAGGGTGGTTTGTTATGCCGCAGCAGCCGGCCGAGGCATTGCTGTTCATGCTGCCTTCCCTTCAGTTGAGTTCCACGTGCTGTTGACATTGCCCGGGTCGGGTCTAATTGCCACTTTGAATTGCTTTAAAGGCGACACTCTGATTCTGCATAGAACGGGACTTACCACACAGAAGCAAGGACAGAGCAGCAGGGCTCCCTCTTATATCAGGGAAGCAAGTGTTCATCTTGGAGGAGATGACCATGGCTCCATATTTTTTTTTTGTAAAGCAACAACCAGGCGCTTTATGTGCCTGGGGAGCTCTGTTTAGTACAAAGATGTGCACAAAGGCTGCCTAGGGCAGGACGAGCAGAGCAGCTGGAGGCAGGAGAAATCGCCGAGCACCTTGGAAGAAATGGAAGCAATTATCCAGCCAGGAGAGGCTGCCGTGACCCTGAGTGTGCTGTGCAGGACTGTCGTAGGCCCCATGGTGTCATGTCACTGGCAGTGTCTGAGTGTCACACAAAATCATGGCATCTTAGAATCAACAGTATTTTCAATTTGACAGAATAGAGTATCAATGACGTATGTCCTGTACCTTTGCTATAGACCACCAGCCCCGCATGGGCGAGGACGTGGGTGAGGACCTTGGCACAGGGGGTAGAGCCGGAACGTGTGACCAAGCAGACACGAGGGATTCCAGCAGCGGGGATGTCAGATGAGGAGCCACCGCCTTGACCCTCGCTCCTCCCGCCCCTGGGGGAGCCAGGTCACACTGCTCATCTCTCTGTTCCCTTGTTTCTCAGTCGTCTCACCCTGAGAGCAGCCCTGAGACAGGGCAGGGCAGTCACCAACACCACCTGTTTTGCAGCTGAGGAAACAGAGGACATGCAGCAGAGGGGCTGGCTTCTTGGGGGTGGCCTGGGCAGTCCCAGGGGCTACATGCAGAGGGACTGCATGCTCAGTTTAATCCTCTGCCGTTGCCTTGGTTTTGAACCAGGACCCCGTATTTTTATTTTGCACTGGTCCTTGCAAGTTGCATAACTGACCCTGGGGACCAGGCTTCCTGAGGGCTCATTGCAGAGCCAGGGTTAGAGCCCAAGGCTCTGGCCCCAACCCAAGCATATTGCACAGGGGACTCATCGTAGCACCGGGACTCAGGGCCACCGCCAACTGCGTGGCCTTGCCCAGGCCTGGCAGATAGTATGGGTGGTCACGTTCCTCCACCCGTGGCCTCTTCCTGGCAGGACTGAATGAGTCCATGCTAGCTTTGTTTGTGCTTCAGCATCTGGCTGGTGTTTGCAGGATCCTCATCTTTGCTGTCGGCATCGTGTGAGCTGCGGCAGTGCACGGCAGCCGAGGAACCCAAAGAAGGGGCCAGATGTGGCTGCGGGTCCCACTCTGCCTCCCTCTAACCCCGAGGTGGGCCTCAGTGACCGCGGACAGCCTAAGACCCTAAGGGGCTTCTCCACCTCAGCCCTCAGCATCCAGACACCGACTTCCGAGGGGCAGAGGCGAAGGGATGACCTTGAGTCACGCTGGAAGGTGACCGGTGCTAATAGACACTTATTTCTAAAATAGCACTGACTCTCCAGCAACCGGTTATTAACTCGGGGAAAGGGAGTGCTATTTCAGGCCCAACAGCAGAAAACCATTTTCCTTTAAGAGCTTTTCCTGAACTTTTCACACAGGTGCCCCCATGAGGAGCAGGGATGGAGAGCTCAGCCCCCTCCTCAGGGTCCCGGGAGAGCAGCCACGACTGACCGGGTGAGCCACAAGCACAGGGGCAAGGGGACAACCTGCCTTCAGTGAGTGGCTCTGAGGCTCCAGCACGTGGATCCAGCATCTCAGCCTGTTGCCAACAGGACAAGGGCTGCACCTGGCCATCCATATCCCCTCCCTCTACCCTGAGTACCTGTTCTTCAAGTGGCTGGCAGTTAGGATTTATGTTTATAGCTGGGGTCAGGGCCTAGTCTAGGATTAGAGTCAAGGTTCAGCCCGTGTTCAAGGTCAGGACTTAGCCTGTAACCAGGGTAAGGGCTCAGCATGTGACCAGAATCGGGGCTTAGCATGGGTCAGGATCAGGGTTCAGCATGGGTCAGGATCAGGGCTCAGTGTGACCAGGATCAGGGCTCAACATGTGATCAGAATCAGGGCTCAGCATGGGTCAGGATCAGGGCTCAGCATGGGTCAGGATCAGGGCTCAGTGTGACTCTCTGAGGGGTAGGAGTGGGATCAGGCATCGATCTGAGGCTGGAAACTAGGGCATGCATTCCCCCGGGGGTCACTCTGGTCACTGTGTTGAGTCTGCCCCCGAAGAGCTGTGCAGTTCTCAGGTCCCCGCAGCCCAGGCAGCTCTGGAAGAATCGTGGTCTGGGAGGTTTCCTGGGCATCAGGGGAGAAAGCGGTGTCTTCAGCGTGGTTTCCTCTCTGGCTAATCCCTTCCCCAACTCCAGCCGATCGTCCTGGTAGGGTTGATCAGGTGGGGGGAGGCCTGCACCTTAAGTGGGTGCTGGAGCCAGACCCAAGTGAGTCTGTGGGTTCCCCTACGCAACAGGCCCTGACTGCAGAGTCTGGACCCTCAGAGGGAGCATCCAGACCCCAGGGGAAGGAGAGGGGAGAGCCGAAACCAGCTCCTTCACCGGACTTTGTGTGCACATCCCTCCCCTCCTTTGGGTGTTTGCTGCGAAGCAGGCAACAGGCCTCTATTAAAACTGTTCATCAAAGGAAAATGCAAAACCAGGAACAGGAGGGAAGGTAGGCACATGCAGGGCAAGCTCACCTGGCCAGGCCAGGCATTTCCTGCAGACTGGACCTGGGGTGTCGGAAGGGCCTCCTTTCATACATGGTGGCTTCCTGCCTCAGTTTCTGCACAGTGCTCAGTCTTGGAAGGCACAGGGCCAGGCACTTCTGGATAATGGTGGTGAACACATTCACAGAACTTACCGAAATGCAGGCACTTGTCCCTTCGCCAGTTTATTCTCACAATAACCTCTGAGGCAGGAACTATGATTCTCATTTTACAGATGAGGAAATTAAAGTGCAGGGAGGCTAAGTAGGTGGCTCAAGTTCCCACAGCCAGCAAGAGGAAGGGCTGCATTTTGAACCCAAACAGTCCAACTCCAGGGGTCATGCAATGAACCCCCAGTTTCCCTGCCAGGCCACACTGATGGCATCTGCTGGCTCTGGGGATGGGTCACAGACCCTCAAAGTGTACCTGGACCTTAGTCAGTGCCAGCTGAATGCACACAGGGGGATGATACAGCTGAGAGTCATCTTCAGGCCTTCCCTGGTCTATTCTGGGGGTCTCTGCCCAGTTTCGAGTCCCATTCTAGCCTGAGCAGAGGAAGGGACTCCAATCTGAGAAAAACACAAGGCCCTGATACCTCGCCCCAGCCACGCCACGTCTACTGAGAGTGAGAGTGGGGCCAAGGGTTGGCCAGGCTGTGTTCTGATCATCACCCTGCTCCTTACCGCTGGGTGATCTTGAGCAAAGCACACAGCTCCCTCTAGCCCTTATTTCCTCAGCGCTAAAGTGGCCATCAGCATCTTGTCCACAACCTAGAGTTTTCCTACATGATTCAACGAGGCAGTGGACTCCAGGGTGCTCTGAAGACTGGAGGTGCCGCCTGGAGATGGGCTTCCCTGTGAAACAGTGGGAGGGGAGTGAAGAGGAGGAAACTCTCGTCCACCATGTTAGGGATCTGTCAATTTTATTGATCATTTCAAATAACTAGCTTTTTGTTTCATTGATTTTCTCTGTTGTTTTTCTGTTTTCAACTTTATTGACTTCACATCTTACCTTTATTCTTTCCTTCCTCCTGTTTGCTTTGGGTTTATTTACTCTTCTTTTTCTAGTTTTTGAAGCAGGAGCTTAGACTATTGATTTGGGATGTTTCTTCTTTTCTAAGGTAAGTATTTAGTACTGTAAAATTTCCCCTAAGCACTGCTTCAACTGTGTCCCACAAATTTTGATGTGTTGTATTTTCATTTTTATTTGGTTCAATGTAGTTTTAAAAACTTCCCTTCAGGCTTGCTCTTTGACTTATGGATTAAGTTATTTCCAAGTGACTGGAGATTTTCCTGTTGTCTTTCTGCCATTGATTTCTAGTTGGATTCCATTTTGTTGGAGAACACACTCTATGATTTCAATTATTTTTAATTTGTTGAGGTTTGTTTTATGGCCTGAGGCAGGTTCTGTCTTGGTATATGTTCTGTGGGCACTCAAAGAGAATGTGTATTCCATTGTTTTTGGGTGGAGTGTTCTACCCATTGTTGATTAGATCCTGTTGGTTGATGGCATTGTTCAGTTTTTCTATATCCTTGCTGATTTTTTGTCTAGTTACTCTATTACTATCACAGGAGTACAGAAGTCTGCAACTGTAATTGTAGATTTGCCTATTTTTTCTTTCGGTTTTATCAGGTTTTGCTTCATATATTTTGCACCTCTGTTGTTTGGAGCATGTGCATTTATGATTGCTAGGTCTTCTCAGCAGATCGACACTTTTATCATTATATACTGTCCCTCTCTTTGTCTCTTCCTCTCATTCTTTCCCTTGGCCTATTTCATCTGACATTAACATAAACAATCCTGCTTTCTTATAACTGTTTGCATAGTATATCATTTCCCATGCTTCTCAAACTGTCTATATTACCATATTGAAAGCAAATTTCTTGTGGGCAGTTTATGATTGGGGCATGTTGTTTAATCCACTCTGTTATCCTGTCTTTTAACTGATGTATTTAGATAATTTACATTTAATGTAATTATTGATATGTTAGGACTACCATTTTATTTTTGTTTTATATTTATTCTTTTTTTTGGTTTCTCTCTTTTCTCTGTCTTGCTGTTGGTTACTTGAATAGTATTATTAAAAATGTCATGTTTCATCTATTTGTAATGTTTTTGAGTGTATCTCTGTATTTGAGTGGTTACTCTAGGTATTACATTATACACACATACGATCACAGTATACCGGTGTCATTGTATTATCAGCTCAAGTAAAGTGAGGAAAACGTACCTCCTTATATGCTGCTTTACCTTCCCCTATTTGTACTATGATAGTTTAAAATATTTTCTGTACATAAATTTCGAACCTCAGACACAGTGTTATAATATTTGCTTCAACTTTCAAATATGAATTAGAAAATGTAAGAGAAGGCAAATTTATTGCATTTAGCCATATTTTCAGTCTTTCTGTTGTTCCTTCTTCTTTCCTTGTCTCACCGTTTCTTCTTTTACTGTTTCCTTTCTGCTTAGAGAATCTCCTTTAGCCATTTTTATGTCTGCTGGTGACATTCTTCACCTGAGAATGTTTTGATTTCCTTTTCATTCTTGAAGGATGTTTTGCTGGATATATGATTCTGAGTTGACGGTTTTTTTCTTCTTTCAGTATTTGAAAAATGTGTCACTTCCATCCAACAACCATGATTTCTGATGAAAAATTCACTGTCATTCTACTTGTTCTTCCCCTGTAGATAAGATGTCACTCTTCTCTGGCTGCTTTCAATATTTGTTTCTCTCTCCCTTTAGTTTTCAGAAGTTTGACTATAGTGTGTCTTTATATGAATTTCTTTTTTTTTTTTCGATCATCCTGTTTGGGGCTTATACACCTTGAATCTGTATGTTTACATCTTGAGACGTTTTAGTCATTATTTCTTCAAGTACAATTTTTCAGCACCTCTCTCTTTCTCCTCTCCTTCCAGAACTCTGATGACAGAAATCTTTTGTTATTGTCCAAAGGTACCCAAGGCTCTATTAATTTTTTTCAGTACACTGTCCTTCTGTTGCACTATTGTTCTGTCCTTAAGTTTTGGACTCTTCTCTCTATCCTCCTGACATGCCGTTGAGCCCATCCACGGAATGTTAAAATTTCAGTTATTGAATTTTTCAGTTCTAAAATTTTAATTTGATTCTTCTTTATATCTCCTTCTTCTTTGCTGAAACTTTCTATTTCTCTGCTGATACTTCTTATTTTTTCATTTGTTACTTGTGTGTAATTGTTCACTGAAGCATTGTATGATGTCCGCTTTAAACTCTGTCAGACGATTCTAACATCTTTGTCAACTCAGTATTGGCATCTACTGCCTGTTATTTATCATTTAATTTGAGATCGTCCTGGTTCTTGGTATGATGAGTACTTTTTGATTGAAACTTGGACATTTCAGAGATTATGAGACTCTGGATCTTATTGAAACCTTCTCCACTGACACCCTGCATGGGCTTTGTTACCACCTGGCAGGGATGAAAATCTTGGCTTTCCACTTGGCCTTCTCTGAGACTACCCTGATAGGAGGGGGAAAGGAAGATGTGGCAAAGGACACTCAGGAAGAAGATGCCAGAAGAGAGAGAAGAAAATGGAAGAGACAACAATAAGGAATATAGAAATTAGAGCCACTACCTCACATATTGAGAGGGAGATTTCCAGAGAGAGAGAGAGAGTGAAATCAAGGCATAGATTCATAAAGATAAGACTTAGTGAGACAGAGAGACAGCCCCACATCAGCAGAGATGGGGGCAGGAGAATTCAGGGCCACACATACAGCTTGGGGGCTGTAAGTGAGCCAGAGACCTTCCTTCCACCTCCAGAGAAAATAAGGTGCTCATCTCAGAGAGAGGCCCCAAAGACCTGGCTGGTGAGTCCTGAGATAACCTGGAGTTCTTCTCCTAGAGAAGAAAGCCTTTCTGCCTCATCGCCCCTTCCCCACCCACTCATCTGTTTGCTCATCCACAGGTCTGAGGTGGGCCCTTCTTTTGTGTCTGACTCTGAGGGGTGGGTAGCAGTGGCAGGCTCTCTGTCTCCTCAAGGAAGTGGATTACGCAGAAGGTGTGGGTTATGAAGCCTGGTGGCTCCAGCAGTGCCCCCTGGCTAGACCTTTCACTATGCTGGGCTTCTCATCGGGGATTGCAGCTACTGGCTACCATTTTCCTGGTGCACCAACTTGTTGCAATGAGAAGGAACTTGACTGAACTAATTTCAGCCCAGCCCAACACAAATCACTAATCTTCAGAAGCCTCCCAGACAATTCTTCCTCTCAGATGTAGGAACTATAGTGTCACAGGAAAGGGAACAACATGATCTTGAAAGATATTACCAAAAGTAGACAGGTGAGAGACACCCACTTTCCTCCTCTTCCTAAACTTGAACTGGATCCCACATCTCAGGGGGTCTGGGAGAAGAAGTGTGCTTTTCCTTAAGGCATCATCGCCATCACCATCACCATAATCACCATCACTATCATCAGCATCATCATCACCATCATCATCACCATCACCATCACCATCATCACCATCACCACCACCACCATCACTATCACCATTACCACCATCATCACCATCACCACCATCACCATCACCACCACCACCACCATCACTATCACCATCACCACCATCACCACCATCATCACCATCACCACCATCACTATCACCACCACCATAACCATCACTGTCATCATCACCATCATCACCATCACCATCACCACCATCACCATCACTGTCATCATCACCATCATCACCATCACCATCACCACCACCATCACCATCACTGTCATTATCACCATCACCACCATCACCATCACCACCACCATCACCATCACTGTCATCATCACCATCATCACCATCACCATCACCACCACCATCACCATCACTGTCATTATCACCATCATCACCATCATCACCATCACCATCACCACCACCATCACCATCACTGTCATTATCACCATTACCACCATCATCACCATCACCACCATCACTATCACCACCACCATCACCATCACTGTCATCATCACCATCATCACCATCACCACGACCATCACCATCACTGTCATTATCACCATCACAATCATCACCATGATCACCATCACCATTTTTCACCATCATCATCGCCACCATCATCACCATCACAATTATCACCACCATCACCATTATCACCATCAACATCACCATCATCGCCATCACCATCATCACCATCACCACCGTCACCATCATCAGCATTTCCATCACCATCACCATTATCACCATCATCATCACCACCATCATCACCACCACCATCATCACCATTACCACCATCATCATCATCACCATCACCATCACCATCCTCACAACATCAACACATAACAATGATAACAACAAACATTTGTTGAGCACTTATTATGCACTAGATGCTATGCTAATCATTGTATTTACATTATTTCATTTTCTTTTCACTATAACCCTATAAGAGAGAAAATATTATTTTATTTTTTTCATATGAAAAAACTCAAACTCAGAAAGGCTAAGTAACTTGCCTGACCTCACGCAGGTAGCTTGTAGTGGAGCCAGGATTCAAACTCTAGTCTGTCTGACACCATAGACTTGGCCCAGCAGGAGCTGGTAATCACAGACCCTTCTCTGCACTCTACATAAGCATGCTCCTGCAGAGGTTGGGGGAGCCTGTAGTTCAGGACAGGTTGGCTGGAGCTCAGCCTTGGGTCCCCTGCCTGACCTGCACCCCTGCCTCCATCACTGACCCATCCACGTGAATGTTCTTTCTTTGGACATCGTGCAGCCAAATGTGGATGGAGCTCTTCTCCCTTCCCTCAGCTCCTTTTGTTTTCTTCCCTTTTCCCCATTGAATGTTGCAGAATGTTCAGCACGTAATGAGCACCAAGCTCCCCTCATGGACAGTGTAAGATTGTCCTCAAACCTTTCTCAAAGATAATGGAAGATGGAGCTGATCCAAGGAACTCGAGCCAGCCCATTTGAAGAATGTGTCTTTAGCTCCACACCCACACTGGAAAGAAAGTGAGGCTCCTTTGTCTCAGTGTCCTTGTGTGAGGCCTCGGGGAAGATGTCTGATTGGCCTGTATGGGGCCCATGTCCTAGCAGGGGTGGGGCACCATGATCACTAGCCCCATCTGGACCCTAAGGAGAGGGGACTCCTGGGCCCCACAGCACAGGCAGCCCTGGACTCAGGTCCTGGCTCAACGATTTATGACAATTGGGTGAGTGTCTGCACATGTTTAAACTTCAGTTTCTCCATTTTCAAAGTGAAAATCCTAGGGACGGTGTCACAAGGCTATCGAGATGATGCAGTACCTCGTGTAAGGTAGATGCCTGCTACCCACAAGTCACCCTCCTGTCTCTGGCCGGCTGTGTTTTCACTGGTGCATGAGGCTGGCACGTGGTTGTCCCTCAGGGCTTCTTAAAAAGGGCAGATGGGAACCCACTCATCCATGTTTCTAAAATCAGATTCTAGCAAAGGCCGCTGAGGGCTGCTGCCATCTTTCCTTGTCACCCAGCAGCTCCCTGGGAAGCCAGAATGCCCCGTTCAGAGAGGCCTGGCAGGGGGGCCTCTGCATGTTTCACTGTGAGACCCTGGAGGAGAGCTGCCTTGCAGGTGGCATTGCCTGGGATCATCCTGTCGCAGGGCTTGCGTCTCTGCCCTCTCTCTCCCCGCTTGTCAACAGCAGGCATGCCAAGGAGCCCTTCACTGCTAAGTAGCTCGCAGTGGCAGGGTGAGAAAATAGCAGCAGCTGACATTTTCCCCATGTGTCCCCAAGCAACATTAACCCCACTGAGTCACTCAACAACACAGAGATGTGGGGAAGGCGAGGACCTGTGTTTTACAGATGAGGAAATGAAGGTCTGGATGGTCCCCAGAACTCTCCATCTCACCCCAGATGCCTTCTCTCTGTACGGAGTGAGGACGCCTCAGAGGCACCCCGCGCCTGGGCTCATCCCTGCCACAAGTCCTCTGGGGCTCCCCCAGCAGCCTCCTGCCAGACAGCCCCCTCCGGCTCCGGCCTGTGATCAAATCCTGGCTCCGTCCTCAGCAGCGTTGCTCCTGGTAATTTCTTTGCCTCTCTTTGCTACGGTTTCCTAACTTGGACAATCTGGCTGGTGGGTTTCCTCTGTGAGGTCTGGTGAGGAGGCTGTGGGTGAGGAATGAGCAGAGGTTCCCCTTCCAGAACCCAAGCCGCTTTCCATGCCGGGCGCTTTATGCTGTCGGCTCATTGGATTGTGCCCTCAACTCCACAATGAAGGGGTTGTCCCCATTTTTAGATGGGACAGTTTCCCCCTGAGGTTTTGGAGGTGAGGGCCAGGCTGGCTCGGGAGCCCGGCAGTCGGAGGCTCCCGCTTCTGTTGTGCCGCTGAAGTTCTTGGCAGCGGTGCCTGCCCAGAGCCCATTAGGCCGAGCCCTGGGAGGTCCCGGGAGGAAGTGGTGCTCAGGCCAGCTCGAGGGAGGGTGGGAGCTTGGCAGAAGAAAGGCTTAAGAAGCTCCAGGTAACCCTCGTGCGGGGAGAGCTGCAACAGGCCTTACTGGCTGTGCCTGTCTCCGGCCCCAGTGTCCAGAGCAGAGCAGCCTGCCTTCGGCTGCTTCCAGGCATCCTGCTCCTGGGAGGCCCTGTCAGCTCCAAGAGGCTCTTAGAGCAGCCTCATGCAGGGAGTCAGCAAACCTGTGCCTGCTTCTGGGGCCCCAGTTCCAGGGCCCTGGATAAAGGGTTAAGTGTCACTGTTTGGTGCCCTGACCTTGGGTGGGGGAGAAGCTGAGCTTGTCAAGGTTTGGGGAGTGCAGTCCCACGTGTGGGTACGTGGCAGAGGCAGCAGCAGATCGGAGGTTCTGGGGTGCTGATGCCGATCTTGTAGACTCACGTGCTGTGAAGTCAAACCAGCCCACTTCAGGTCCCAACCCCAGTCCCACCACTTCCCAGCTCTGTGTCCTTCAGGCAGCTCTCATTACTGAATGGTGACAGGACCTGAGCAGAGGCTGAGGTACCAAAGGAGGAGGGTTTGGGGGCTGTGGGGGACCTGGGGGCTGCCTTCTTGGAGCCTGAAATCTGCAGCAGAAAGCAGGTTACATGGTTGTGTTTCAGTCCTCTGCTTATTACCCCCACAGTGCTTTGCTCTCTCTCCATTACTTAGTTTACTTATTTGTGTGTGCGTGTGCGTGTGTGCGTGTGTGTGCATACATGTGCATTACAGTGCATGTGTATACGCTTACTGTCCACCTTCTTTCTGAGAGGGTGACCCCCAGGACAGTTCCAGCTCAGGATGGCTTTCTTCCGAGGCATCCCTGTGCCTGTCACAATGCGAGCTTTCCAAATACCAGTAAATGAACAAACTCCAAGAGAAAAAGGACCAAGTCCACGAACAAGTCAATCACCAAGAAAGAACTGAAAACAGCCGGGAGACCGCCCATGGACCTTGCCTCTCACTTGAGATTCAAGCAACGACACGGTGTCTGCTGTGACTGGTGGTGGTGCAGGGGCTGGTGGTGTGGGGACCAGCACAGGGGCAGCACTGACCCCAACCCCAGATTCCTGGAAGGCAGCTTGGCCCGTGCCATGGAAGGGTTTACAATACTCGCTCCCTTTGACCCAGCCATTTTCTTCTGGTAAAGCCTCATAAAGAAATAGCTGGACGGGAGCCTTCGGCTGTGGATGCAGCTGTGATGGGCTCTGTAAATTATTAGCCACAGTCTGGTGCAAAGCTGGAAATGAACAAATTGTCCATGGACAGAAGGGTAGTGAAGAGAGGATGGAGCAGCCACAGAAGGTACACCAGGCAGCCATTCTGACAGTGTGGATTCGGGTTTATTACTGTGGAAAAATGTCCACGGTGTATATTATCGTGTGTGAGGCAGACCACGGGCAGCACGTCCCAAATGGGGCCACTTTGTAAATTCTCTCGCTCTTTCTCCATCGCTCCAGCTCTCTAGCTGTGCATAAGAATAATACAGAATATGATGCTTAAAAACCTATTTACCAACATTGTAATAGCTCCAGAGGAGGGCGGTGCCAGTGATTTTCCTTCATTTCATCATTCCTTCAGGTGTCGTCTTCATTTTTTATGTTTTTTGCAGTCAATGCTTATTACTTTAATAACCGTAAAACTGTTATTTTTCTATTTTTAAGTGGCTCTTCTGTGCTCATTGCTGAAGGCAGGGATCCTGTCTCCAGACTGCACCCTTGACTCGCCTTAAAGGAACAAAGAATCCATTTATGACGTTTCTTGAGCACCTATCAGGCTGGGCGCTGAGCCGGTGGTGTGCACGCGGGCAATCTCCAGGGCCCTGGGCCCCCGCTCTGCGAAGTTACAGTTACCACCCACATTTTACAGAAAAGAAAAATGCAATTTAGAGAGGCTAGGTGGCCTGCCCAGGGTCACACAGCAGGGACCTCGCCCAGTGGGAAGAAGGGTCTTCTTTCATGTTCCTTTCCCAGGAACATGAGAGAGTCGGTCCATGAAGGATGTGTCGCCATTGAGGGATAGGGGCCTCTGGCCTGGGCCGAGACAGTGTGGCTGGGGAGGTCGTGCTGGGTGTGGGCGATGGGCAGGAATAGGAGGGAGGCTGTCTGAGCCTGGGGCTGGGGAAGGGAGGGAGGTGGAGGCATGGCTGGGGTCAGCGTGGGACCGTGGGAGGGAGCTCGGTGTCCTGGAGGTGAGTCGCCTACACCCCGGGCTGCAGTTTCTCCAGCCGGAACGTGGGACACAGCCCTGCCAGGCCTATCTCCTGAGGCTGACCTGAGGACCAGGGGGTGTGATGAGCGGAAGGGGCTGTGAGCAGGATCACAGAGCTGTGCTGCTGGCATGGTGCATGCTCAACCCTGAGCCAGGGTCCAGCGACCAGCTGTGCCCCCTGAACAGAGAGCACTCGAAATTCATGGCACTGTGCCATGGGCTTAATGTGTATTGACCATTTAATCCTCTGCAAAGAAGATAATGCTATGGTGTCTGTTTTACAAATGAGGAACAGCCCAGAGAGGCTCAGGGACTGGCCTGATGCCACACAGCTCATAGGTGTCTCTGCTGGCGTGCGTCCAGCACCCTGGCCTCCTGATGCCATGAGCTCAGAGGAGGGTCGGTGCCATCGAGGAAGTGCGCTGAACGCTCTCGGCCACGCGCCCTGATCTCCCTGGGCTGCAGATGCTTTGGTTGTGAATGAGGAAAGTCAGTCCTCCCCTTCCCCAGATGTCTCAGAGCCTGGAACAGGACATATTGGTAGAACATGGGCCACAGTTACCACAAACTGGGTGGCCTAAAGCAGCAGGAGCTTGTTGTCTCCCAGTTCTAGGGCCAGAAGTCCAAAATCCGAGTGCTGGCAGGGCCGAGCCCCCTCTGAAGGCGGGAGGGGGATCTTTCTTCGTTGCCTTCTAGGTGCTGGTGGCTCTGGCAGTGCGTGGCATCCTGTGGCTTGTAGCCGCGTCACACCAATCTCCACTTCTGCCTTCACATGGCCTTGTTTTCTGTTTCTCTGTGCCCAAATCCTCCTCTCCTTTCATTTATAAGGACACCGGTCATTGGATTTAGGGCTCCCCTAAATCCAGGATGACTTCAAGATCCTTAACCAATTACATCTGCAAAGAACTTATTTCCAAATAAGGTCCCATTCCGCTGTTCTGAGTGGACATGAAGTCTCGGGAGACACTGCTCAACTTGCTATAAGCTCCCTGTGTGTGGCAGAGCCTCTGGGAGATCCTCCTGCCCTGCCTTCGTTTGAGAGGAGCTGCTGCATGACTGGAGTGGGAGCTCCCCGCCTCTCTCTGGCCCCCTCAGTTGAGTGACAGGCTGATGGGACTGTCCAGTCTCAGGTGCTGTGTGACAGGAAGATGCCCGTCTTGCCTGGGGCTGGTGGGGAGAGCTGCTGGTCCTGGTCAGGCTGTCCTAAGACCACAGTTCTGGGCTGAGCCTGCAGCCCAGCCTTGCTCAAGGGGGGCTGGATGTGGCCTCCCTGCTGGGGCTGGATGTGGCCTCCCTGCTGGGCCTGGGTCTCCACCAGCCTCAGTCTATACCCACTTCCTCCCATCCATCTCAGCAGGACAGCGGGGCCCAAGCTACTCCTTGGGAAGATGAGGATGAGTCTGGGCTCCCAGGAATCTGAGAACCCCAGGAGGGGGGGTATTAGAAACAGAAGACCCTTCCTTTGACTTACAGGTGGAGAAACTGAGGCCCAGGTTGGGGAAGCCATTTGCCTCAGCTCATATGAGTCTGTTCACGGTTTACTCATTTAGTGATTGAGCAGACATGTGTCTCACAGCCCTTCCTGGGCAGGCCCATGTCCTCCCGGAGCACACCCCCTGTCGGGGACTCAGACCCAGCTGACACCCCCGGCGTTCGAGGCACCGCCAGGAAATCCTCGGCCTGGGTGAGATTTGATCTTGAGGGGAGTCAGGGAGGACTTCACCAAGGAGGAGGCAGGACTCAGGATGAGGCTGGGGATGATCAGAGCTGGGCAGGTACCTCTGAGGCAGGAGAGCATGGGGACCTGGCACTCCCAGTCCCAGCCCTGAGATGCCAGAGGGAAGCATGGGTAGAGGAGGGCCCAGACCTCACTGTGCCCCATAGCAGAGAGAGAGGCTTTGCCCTGGTCCCAACCACAGCCCTTGGGGTGGTCACCTGCAACCCCATGTGACAGATAAGGAAACTGAGGCCCTCAGTGGTGGAAGGGCTTGCCTGAGGTCACACAACCCTTCGGTGACAGAGCCAGGAGCGGAGCTCCAGTTTGCCAGCTGTCAACGAGCATGTTCTTTCCACTGAACCACATTTCCTCTTCAAGAACTTTCATTTTTCAGGAGAGACGTGTCACCTCGCCTCCTGGCCAGCAAACCTAACTCTGGAGACACATGCCTCTGCGAGGGTCTTCACTGCAGTGCCCTCCGCCCGGCTGCGACGGCAGCGCTCCAGCCGCCAGTGTCCAACGCACGGCTGCTCTTGGGGGTGGGGGGCAGGGAACTGTCCCTAGCTTAGGCCACACATGGGGAAACAGAGGCCAGGAGATTTTGAAACCTGTCTGTGGCCATGCAGCACGTAAGCATGGGAGGGAGGATCTGAAGACAGGCAGCCGGGCTCCAGAGCCCAAGGCATCCATCCATTCATTCATTCTTTTTTTTTTTGGAGACAGAGTCTAGCTCTGGGGCCCAGGCTGGAGAGCACTGGCATGATCTCGGCTCACACCTGCCTTATTTTAGTATTTTTTGTAGAGTTGGGGTTGATTTACGCTGGCTTCTCCAACTCTCATCCATGACCACCTGGATCCTTCCTCTCTTCTTACCTGTGGCCTCTCTGTCCATCTGCGAGAAACCTGCTCCTCCCACTCGTCAACCTCTTGCTTGTTCAGTTCTGGTAAACTGTGCAGAAGCTTCAGAATCATTGGCCCGCCCTCGGAGGGGAATGACCTCACCAGCTGGAGTCCCGTGCTGTGCACAGCTGCCTTTGCCTTTTGTCTTATGTACGCCACTCACTTCAGAGTTACTGGGCCAGCACCTTTTCCCTTCTCACTTGTCACCGTGGGTTTTGATCATAGGTCATCTCTGTTGAAAACTTTGGAAATAAAGGAAAGAAGAAGGAAAAAAGTCTAAATCACTGAGCATCACCCCTCTGGGGACCCTCTGCAGCTCCTTGGTGTTCACCCGTCTCTCACTCTTCCATCCCAGCTGTACCCCGAGTCAGTCTCATCTTGCTGGCCACAGAGGAGCCATTCATTCACTCCGAACACATTGTATGACGCTTTATCAACAAACTAGATGTGCGCTCTAGAGAGAAAGCTCCTGCTGTCCTGTGGGGCACCATGGAGAGGCTGAGTGGAGGAGGCTGGAGTCCGGAGGCCATGCACCCCAGCAGGGGAGCGCTGGCCCTGGCTGGGCTGATGGAGTCCTGGTGCTGGCATTCAAGTTAGGACTCTGTGCTGCTCAGTCAGACCTGACAGAGGCCTCCACCGGCTCCTCCCTGCCCCAGGGCCTTGGCACGAGCCGGTCTTCCCCAGGCCTTCCCACGCCTCTGCCTCCCCTTCCTCAGGGCTCAGCTTCGGCTCCTGCTCGCCCTCCACAGGCCTGCCTCGAGCCCTTTCTGACCTTGGCGCCTAGTTCACTTCTGTTACAGCCATTGTCTCTGCCCCTGGTGATTTTCCTTACTTCCCTCGCTGCTGCGCTGAGGGACTGGGAGTGGTGATGGGTGACAGGTGCTCCTCAGAGACCCTGGTGCCGGCGGGACGAGCGGGGCTGCCAGCTGCACGAAGGGCCCAAGAACACAGGCAAGAAGCTCGCGAGTTCCCTCTCAGGGCTGGGGCTCTTGGTTTTGATTCCGGGCTCAGTAGAGTGAGCGACTTTGGTTATCGCAGCCTGGGGAGGCAGCTTTATTATTCAAAGGGAAAATTTGCTGAAGTTGCAGTTGGAACTCAGAAAACGGTGAGATCTTTGCTTTTGTTGCATCTCCTCTCCCAATGCCCCACATAAATTTTGGAAGTCTGCTGCTGGGGCTCCTCCCAGCCCTTTGTCCTCCAAATCCCCTTTGTTAACTCCCTGGAAGGGGCCACCCAGGGCTAGGCTCTCGCTGCTCAGACTCACTGGTTGGGGGCCGCAGCTCATCAAAGTACAGAACGTGGACTCCTGGAGACCACTCTCGTCCTGTGCACCACCCCCACCTCCTGTTTTACAGATGGGGATGCTGAGGGCTCCCAGTGAGTCAGCCCCTGACCTGGGCCCTGCTCCTCTAGGCCCCAGTGCCTGGGTTGGAGCAAAAAGAGGGTTGGAGGGAGCCGGGTGTGGCTGGCTTCGGATGAGCTCTCTGGGGGTGTCCCACTCTCACTGTCGTTGTTGTTTTTACTGTGGCTGAAGTGGGCTGCCTCCGGAGACCCCCTCAGCCCTGATGGTGTGAACTCAGGCAGCTGCTCTGCCTCAGGAGGGGTCCCCAGAGAGATCGGGGGCTGACTCCCCGTGCAGTGGGCTCTCCAGGCAGGGCCTCCTGGCCTCTGAGCTCTCCAGCGAAGAGGCCTGAGGGAAAGCTGCTGGGGGAGGCAGGAGAGAAGCTGGGGAGGCGGGATGGGAGTGGGGGTTCTCACACCAGTAGTTTTGCTGGAACCTATTGAAGGATGGAATGGGTGGCCCATTTCAATAACCCTGGGTGGTGATCATTCATTCATTCATTCATTCATCAGTGTGCACTGAGCCCTGCTGTGTGCTGGGCCCCGCTCTAGGTGCTGGGAATGCAGAGAAACCTCTGCCCTCAGTCTCTGCAGCCTGCTAAAGAGAGACGGATGTGAACAGCAAGGAGAACAGTGACAGGGAATCAGGGCAGGGCCTGCTGGACATGGCGAGCCAGGGCCCCGAGACCCCTGTGTTGAAACCGGAGCCCTGAGATGATGGAATTAAGAGGTGGGGCCTATAGGAGGTGACTGGGTCGGGAGCACTCCGCCCTCAGGAATGGGACTCCTGATGGGAGGGGCCGAGGAGCTTGTTTGTCCCTTCCACCACGTGCGGTGCCACCTAGAAGCAGAGAGATGCCAAGCCTGCCAATGCCTGGATGTCAGCCTTCCAGCTTCCGGAATAGTCCATCTCTGTGGGTTGTGAATTATTCAGCCTATGGTATTTTTCTCATGTGGCACAAATGGACTAAGGCTGGCACGGTGGCTTTCTGAGAAGGTGGCATTTGAGAAAGGCTGGAAGAGGAGACAGAGCGGTGCTAGGTGCCCCTTGGGGAGCCCACCAGGCAGAAGGAGCCACGCGTGCCAGGGCCCGGGTGGAGCTCAGCTGGGGGACCGCAGAGCAGCGCAGGCCAGCGTGCTGGAGCTGAGGAAGCCACAGGGATAGACCGAGGTCAGAGGCAATGGGCCAGGTCCCCTGCGTGCAGCAGGCCGTGGGTTTCACTCTGCTTGAGTGAATCAGGAGTGCGTCTGGAGCACAGAGGGCGTGACCTGACTTAGGTTGGAGAGGGTGGCTCTGACTGCTCACTGGGGGGATGGCAGTGCAGGCAGGTGGCCAGGAAGCTGCAGCAGGGGCTTAGGTGTGTGTGTGTGTTGGGGGGGATCTGGGTAGCAGAGGCAGGCATGAAACCCAGAGCGAGGAGCCAGGATCTCTGCTCGGCACAGCCTGAGTTCCATTCTCCCACTGCACCCCAGCCTGGGTTCTGTCTGTCCCCCTACCCCCACAGAGTCCTCGCCCCAGGCACTGAGCCGAGCTCCCGTGGGTTAGGTTGAGCAGCGAGTGGAGGCACTGACACATCTACACTCTCTCTCCAGGCCCCCAGCGTCGCAGGATCCTGTAGACACATCAAATCAGACCCCTGGGGTTGGGTCCGTGCCCACAGTCAGACTCCAGCTCAAGTCCAAGCTATGCATTGAGGCAATACCTGGAAAGACAAGACCAGGCATGGGGGCTGGGGCAGGAGTGGCAGGGAGGGCATGCAGCGGGCAGTGCTCTGGGCTGGGGAGGGGACCGTGGGGTACAGGGTGGTCCTGGCCTCAGCCAAAGGGGCTGGGCTCACACCCCCACTAGGGGCATGCACATTCCAGCCCGCGGGGCATGTGTGGGCAAAGGGCTCCAGGACCCCAGGGTGGTCCTACAAAGAGTGGTAGACACCCGCCTTCGATGCGAAAGCCAGGCGGAAGAGCGAGCAGAAGTGAGGAAGGGGCTGGAGCAGTGGGTCTTGGGACCATTGGGACAGCTTCTGGTCCCAGTGCCCAGCTCGGCTCTAGGCGGTGCTGCACAGACAGCAGGGCTCCCCTGGGGCTGTGGGGGAAGAGCTGCGCCCAGAGAGGCTCAGCCCCATGAACCCCGGGACTGTCGGAGCTAGAGGGCTCCAGGGAATACCCATTATTGTCCATTCACCCACTCAGGAAATGGTTGCTGAGCACGTGCCTGTCTAGCCCTCTTCAGGGACATGCCTAGAACAAGGCTCTGCTGCCCTGGAGTCTGCTGTCCAGGGTTCCCTCAAACATCCATCCAGCTACCCCCATGCACTCACCAAGCACCTGTAACCAGAGGCCATAGGATGTCACTGAATCCACAACCATCTGCAGCACCTCTGCACAAGAGCTCAGGGTGCGTGGCCTTGTCTTTATACTCACCTCCCTGCAGGCCGTGAGGTCCCTGTGGCAGGTGCTACCTTATTTGTCTCTAAGTCCCTGGAACCGGGTGCATCACAGGTGCATGTTGGGGTCCAGAGGCCACAAGTGTGCTCTTCTGCTCCAACCCAGCGCTTTTTCTATGTGACAGGCTCTCTATGCCTCAGTTTACCTGTCTGTCCTGCCTGCCTCACAGGGACATTTGGGCATGGGGAGGCAGAGAGGGAAAGACACAGCACACAGGGTCTGGTGGTGCAATGGACCGAATGTTCATGTCCCTGCCAAGTTCACAGGTGTAAATCCCAACCCCTGACGTGATGGGATCAGGAGGTGGGGCCTTTGGGAGGTGAGGATGTCATGAGGGTGGGACCCTCACCAGTAGGATCAGCACCCTTATAAAAGGGGCCCCAGAGAGCTCCCTCGCCCCTTCCACTGTGTGAGGACACAGCAGGAAGACAGCCACCTGCAACCACAATACATGTCTGTGGCTTAAGCCACCCAGAGTCTACTGCTTTGTCACGGCAGCCAAAGCGACTAGGACAGGAGGCTTGTTTTTAAGTCCTGGGATCTGGTCCTGCAGGCAGTGCCCTGAGCAAACCCTAGAGCTGCTCTGAGCATTTCTCTTCCCTAGAAAACAAGAGGATGCCATTCGTAACATACGCTGGGGCTTAGCGAGGTCCCTCCTGGGATGCCCAGGCCTTGCTGGGCACAGAGGAGACTAGTACCCCACTGCCCACTGCTCCCTGGCCTTGGCTAAGCAGGTGTGGTGTGATGGAGCAGTGTCCTTACAGTGCCAGTTAGCCCTGGGCGAATAGCCGCCGGGATCTCAGCCACGTCCTCACCTTCCCAATAGCCACTGGGCTCTCAGCCGCATCCTCACCTTCCCATCGCGGTGACTCCTCTGGACGGCCGGGAGGGCTTCACATGTGGAGGTGCAGTGAGTTCTCCCCAGCCAGCACTCAGGCTTGGGGCACAGGCCAGGCCTGACCTCCCTCACTGAGGGGGGCTGCAGTAGAAAGGCTCAAAACGGCAATGATCTGCTGCAGCGAGGTGGCCTTGGTGCGAGGTGGCCCTGGTGCGAGGTGGCCCCGGTGGAGCTCTCAGAAATGCCTGCCTTCTTGGACGCACTGACAGTAACGGCCTGAAGAAACCTCCCTGCTCTTCCTCATCCCCGTGGCTGTCCTCTGGGAAGACACAGGACCCATGTTATAGGCCAGGAGTGTGCGAGGAGTGAGGCCTGGCCAGACTCCTGTGGAGAGTGGGACGAGGCCTGCAGGGGCTGATGCCTGTGGGCCTTCCAGGGCGCCTCACTGCCTCCAGGTCGGACAGACTCTCGGGGACACACTGAGCCCCCACCCTGCTGCCCCCCACCCCCGCACTCCATGCATGAAGCACTTGAGCCTTTCAAGGTGGAAGGCAGGAGACGGAGGCCCCCAGCAGCCACCCCCGGTGGCCAGCCCCGAGGCAGAGGCTCCTGGCACCTGTTTGCACCATTGAGAGTGAATTATGGCCCAGCCCAGGGCTGGCCAGTGCGATGGAACAGCAAGCGTGCTAATTACCAAATGTCCTGCATGATTAACTAGGAAATTAACAGGCCAAATACTCCCTCTCTTCCTGGCCAGTGCCTCGGAACCCCATAAACACACTGGAATCCAAATGCTGCTGAGTGGCTCAGCTCCAGGCCCATCCATCCGTCAGTGCTTGGTGACTCATGGGCCTTTCCAGAGCCCCGTCTCTTATGCCAGGGCCTCATTCCCAAATCCAGGAGCTGGGGCTCAGGGCCCCCTGCTGCTCTTGTCACTGCCCACCCTGGTCCTGGACCCTGTGCCCAGGCCGTGACCTGAGGCCCCAGGAAGACTAAGGTGGAACAGGGGACGGACTTGACCAGGATGGGGCCCAGTTCCCAGCCCGGCTCCCTTTACCCACTGGGTGCCCCTGGGTGCCACCTCCTCTGCCTCCATTTTCTTGCTTGTACAACAGAGGTGATGCTGCCCCGCTGTGGGCCTGCCCTGGGGGTTAGAGCAGAGATGGGTGTGATGCGCGCCGCTCACCTCCTGCCTCCTGCTCCAGCCTCCCACTTGCCCGCGGAGGAGTTGTTGACCTGGTTGGCCAGAGTCTGAGGCTTTGATTCTGTGTCCTGTGTGTGTGTGTGGGGTGCTGCGTGGGGGTGACCTCATGCTACCAGATGGCAGCAGCAGTTCCCCATCCTCTCACCCTCCTGCTCTCCCTGCCAGGGCTATGAGTCTAGGGGTCCAGCTGCCTTGCACTCAGGGTGGGGAGCCCCATGAATCTGGTCATCCAGCTCTCTTACATTTGGGGTGGCAAGACCCTGAGTCTGGGGCTCCAGCCACCTTGCACTCAGGGTGGGGAGACCCTGAGCCCGGGGTCCAGCCGCCTTGTACTTGGGGTGGGGAGCCCCTGTGGGTTTACCAGAGCACCTTTCCAGTCCTCCGGCCTGTGGGCTCTTTCTCGCCCCATCAAGGGCAGTTGTTGTTCCTTTGGGCTTTATTCCCCCGTGGGCTCTGCTGGGAGGGACAGAGGTGAGGAGGGTGCTGGTCAGGGCTCAGCCACAGAGCTCGCTACACTCTGAACGGGAACTGTGGGGCCTGGGAGGCATGGCGGGGCTGTCTGGAAGGACGAGAAGATCAGCACCCAGTCCTAGACTCGCATTTTAAAGCAGGGTAAACTGAGGCTTATGGGGACACAGGTCAGGTGTCCCAAATTCTGTGCACCCCACTCCCTGTCCCCCATGAGGATGATGGACTGTGATCACAGCACCCCTGGGCCTCATGAACCCCAGTCCTTCATCTCCTGCCTCCCTCTCCTGGGAGGGACAGGCCAACAAAGACAGGCTGTCCCTTGAGGCTGGTTGGCAGGTGCACATCACGGAATGACGGGCAGAACTTGGGGGTCAGAGTCCGACCAGCTGGGTCTTCTGTGCAGCCTCACCACTCACAACCTGGGTGACTGTGGAAGGTGGTTTATCCCTTGGTGCCTCGGTTTAGCCATCTGCAATGTGGGCAAAAGTGCACCTCTCATGAGGTAGTCAATACATCACATTCATTGGGAGGCTTTTCTAAAGTCCTTAGAACAACATTTGGCCTGGGTAAGTGCTTCCGGGGAAGCTGGTCAGGCACACGGGTGTGGGGACCTGCCATGGCTGATGGCAGCAGAGAAGGACGTGGTGTGCTGGAGCCGGCAGGGCAAGAGCAAGCAGGAAGGCACACAGGCAGGCGCCGGAGATGGAGAGGCCTGACGCCAGAGTTACTCGCCAAATGTGTCACATTAGCAGTAATCTGGCCCATTTTTGAGGTCATTTTCTCTGGGGCCCACTTTTGAGCATTTCGAGGATTTTAGTCCACTTGTTCCTCTGCAAATGAATTTCCAGCACGTGAGCTCACTCCAGCCATCCTCGGGGAGGAGTGGGCAGGGGGGTGCAGCATTGGCAGAGGCCCAGCACGACCCCAGGAAGGGATTCAGTAGGCAGTGGGAGTGGGAAGGACACCCCCTCCTCCGCATGGGAGGCCGGGAGTGGGGGCAGGCAAACTGGCTCAGCTCCATCTCAGCCCTGTCACCAAACTGAATTCCATCAGGATTAGCATTAAGTATATTTAAAAAATCAGGGCACAGAAAAAGTGAGAATTAAGTAGAATTTAATATTCATCATGCCTGGGGAGAGGGAAGATTTCCTAAGTTTAGAACTAATACAAGGAATCAGGAGAGAAAATATGGACAGATTTGACTGCATAAAAATGAAAATCTTCTGCAAGTCAAAATTAAACCATCAAATAAAGTGGCAAAAATAATATGGCCTGGGAAATATATTTGTAGCAAATATGACAAAGGCTTAATTTCCTTATTAAATAAAGACCTTATAAGAATTTCTGTAAAGACATGGAAATGCATATGATATAAAGTTCAGATTGTTTTTAAGAGGGAAGGGTTTATTCAAATGCTGAAAGCTTTGTACGTGGAGGAAAAGCTGATTGCACAGCACCGTGAAGATGAGAATGATTTCGGCGGGTGGTAGGACTGGGAGTGATTGATCTATTTTTTTCTTGGTATTTTTCTGGATTTTTCAAATTTTCTTTAAGGAGTACGTTTTGTCTAAAAATATGATATGAGTCCATTAATATTTTGTGATCTATTGTTATTTTTATAATAATTCTTAGTAATAGCCACCATTTAAGCGATTGCTATGAACAAAACATTTTCTGCACATCATCTCATTTAATCCACACAATGCCCATGGGAGGTACTTATTATCCACATTTTAAAGATATGAAAACCGAGGCTCAAAGTGGTTAAGGACTCCAGCTAGGCACAACAGCTGGTTAAGGGGGAGAGCTGGGTTTGCATGCGAGGCCCCGGCCCCGAGCTGTCCAGGAGGATGAATGGTGCCCAAAGCGGAGGGTCCCTCTGCAGCCCCATGGCACCTCCGTGCGCATTCTGCCCAAGAGCGCAAACCTGCCTCACCAGGAAGAACCCCAGTGTGTGCTGACAGGCCGAAGGAACCCTGTCACTTGGGAAGGGCGGTGTGGAAAGAGCTAGAAAAAAAAAATAGGCCGCTCCAGGGGCTGAGACAACTTGGGAGGAATGGTGGGAGGCGGTGAGTGAGCAGCTCTCCACGTGTGACAAATGCTTATTAGAAATAAGAAAACAAGGCAGAGGTATTCTTAGACTAATTGACTCAAAATCCTTGAACTTGAAAAGTTGGGGAAAAATAACAGAGAAAAGATGCAAAAACACTGGGAAGCAGCTAAACTCATCATCCTGGGATAGCATGTGCTACATTTGGAGCATTTCATTATAATTGTGCTATTAAGGTGGAGGTGTCCTTAGACGAATTATCTAAAAAAGTCCTTGAAAAGCTTCAAATGAAAACAAACTCGGGGATAAAAGGGCTCAGAAAGAAAGCCCTGTGTTGATACAGATGGGCCCTGTCCCCTCCGGGTGTGGAGCCCGGCATACTCTGTGGCTCAGAGATGGAAACGCCTCTGGCCTGTCTGCCAGGGGCTGCAGGGAGCTGGGAAAGTCAGTGGGTGTGGCAGGTGATTAGAGCAGAGGGTCGACCACAGGTGGGTGGGCGGGGGGTGACACGAGTCCTCTCTGGGAGCACAGGAGGCCTCCCTGGAGGAGGCATTTGTGGCCTTTGACTTTGTAGTCAAAGGAGTCCAAAAGTTTCTCCTAAAAATCCCAGTGCCTTTGGGAAGCTTGAAGGAAAGATGCAGAAATTAACAAATGCACAGCCAGTGGGGGAAAGGGGGCAGTTGCTATGGTTGTTATTAATGAAGAAAAGAAACTCTGACTTCCTTCATCTTCTTGAAACACTCCTCTGAGGAAGCTCCTGTTGTCCCCACTTCGCAGATGAGAACACCGAGAGTCAGAGGGGATACAGAGCCCAAGGCCCCACGGATTTCCCAGCTCTCATCTCTATGGCTGCAGGCGTGTGGTTCCTTGCCTGGCCCTTAAGCTAGATTTGCACCATGCACTCAAAGCATTTTGCCAAATGAGGGCAGAGGTGGGTGGGTAGATGTCTCCTCTTTCGAGGCTCGGGCTCTCTGGTTCTTCCTGCTTGTTGTGCTGGGGTCCCTCCTTTGGTCTGACCTCAGGAACTCAGCACACTGACAGACAACGGTGCCTGAACACTCACGGTGTGGGGCCAGGCCTGATTCAGGTCCTCGTCTGGTATCCGCATGCAGCTGGCACCCCTTAGACGTTCTTTGAACAACCAGAGCCAGAGGACAATGCATGGCAGCTGGGAGAAAACTTTGGTGTGGGCGCCCCTGACTCCAGTTAAAATTAACTGAGGTTGCAGTCGCGTGTTCCAAAAATTTCAGTTCAACTCAATTCATCTCATTCGTCGCAAATTCTTCCAATTCCCTCCATTCAACTCAATCCCAGGCCCCCAGCTAGCTCCTTCCAATTTTTACTTTGACTCCTCAATTCAATTTATTTTAATTTCATTCTATTGGATTCCTTTCGTTCAATTCGATTTTCTTTCTTCAGTCCAGCTAAATTCAATTCCTTCAATTCATTTCAATTGCCCTCAGTCCAGTTTTTTGACTTTAACCAGATCCTGGCAGTTAATCCAACTTCAGTCAATTTTTCCAATTTGACCCAAACCCCATTCAGCTCACCTTGGGCCCTCCAGCTCCTTCCTGGGCGCCCTCACTGTGTGAATGATCTCAATTCCGTCCTGGGCACCTTTGAGCACCTGAGCCCTGCGGGGCACAATCCTCCAGATGTGTGACGAAGAGGCTTCCTCCTGGAGAAGGATCTGGAAAAAAAGTTATACACACACACTTGCTATGGGCAATGCTGTTGCATGTCTGTCAGTTCCTGTTCTTCGCAGGACAACTCCGAGAGAAGGAGGTTCATGTTATGGTCATGATCTCTGTTGTGCAGGAGTGGGGAAGGAGGCACACAGGTTTTACACGCAAACTAGGCCTTAGAGAGAAAGCCTTCAGGTCTTGAACCTGGACTGTTTCACAGTGAAGCTTTTGCTTGACATGTGCATGAGAAAATGATATTCTAATTTGGTCAATGAATTTGTTCAACAATGTTAAGTGATTACTATGCATAATCAATGTTCCAGGCAGTGCAGATGTGGTGGTGAGGGAGTGAGCCATGGTCCTAGCCCTAGGTTCCTGTGGCTCAGGGTGGAAGGTGGCAGGTCACATGGGCAATGTGTACTTGCTCCCATAGCACAGGTTGGGCACCCCCAGCTCCAGTCGGGGGGGCAGGAGAGGCTTGCAGGAACTGGTAGCACCATGTCTGCACAGACAGAGAGTGGATAGAGAGTGTTGTGTCAGAATAACTGAGTCATGACCTTTCTTGGGCATCTAGAGTTGACTGTCTCCTGGAATCACGTCCTTGCTTGAGCCTGGAGCATTTCACTCCTGCTCATGGGAGAAAAAGTGACCAGAGCCACAACCACTTCAGCTTCAGACTTTGTTCTGAGCAGTGTTCCCTGCTTCAATTAGTGCCACACCCCACCTGCTTCCTAACTGATCCTTAATGTCAGACTGGCTACCATGGCTTCAGCCCCCATAGAGATAACCCTTGAGTGCTTCCGGATTTGCTGACTTCAGCTGCTCTGGAGAAATCCCCTGCCCACTGTGATGGCCATTCCATGTTTTTACCTTCCTAGCTGAGTTCTGGTCTCCCAAAAGCAGTAGGACTTTGACAATTAGAAATATATGCTAACAGGATAATCCAAGAAGTGGAAACAAAGGCTTGGAGGTCAATGAGGATACATGGAAATGAAATGAGGGCAATGGGAAGAAGAGGACTGAGGAGTTAGAGGAAGTTTGGGGACGTCTACTTCTCCTGTGGGAGGCATGAATCCAGGGCAGCATTAAGGGGGTCGTTTGTGACCTCCGCCTTCCTTTTACATCCACTCAGCTTTTATTCAGTTCTCTCTGCCTCAGGCACACTCACCCCCCAGCATGGAGGACCTGGCTTCAGAACCACACCTATGGACAGCGCTCTGGCCCTGGGCTGCCTTTTGGCCTCCTCGGTATCCCCTTGGCTCCGTTTCAGCTGGAAGCACCCATTGATCTGCCAGTGCTGCCGAGTCCTTCCAGAGAGAGAGGCAGAACCGAATTCAAATCCAAGTCTAAGTGCTGCTGTGACGTTGACCTCCAGCTCCTTACCTGGCACAGAGGGTGGCTAAGAGAAGGTAATGGAGTAACATCCATCAGCTGCTTGACAAAGAAAAGGGATTCAACAGCTGTTAGTGTCTTCCTCCTAAGTAGCATGTTTCAATTTTACCAGGGATTCCCAGCACCTGAGCCAGATGGTCGAGGGGCAGACAGCACAGCAAGCTCGTGGGAGAGTTTGTCTTCAACAAGCTCCACACTGTGGCTCACCTTAGTGGTAAACAGGAAGGGTCTTCTGTTTTGACACATCCCTGGGTCTTTTCTGGGCAATGAAATAATGTAACAGCTCCTTATCCCCAGGGCATTTGTGTGTTTAATAGTGCATTCTATAAGGCAATGCTTGACTCAAGGAATGGAGAATTAATGATGGGATTTCACAGTGTGACAAGACACTGGGGAACATGGTCCATGGGGCAACTGGCTTCTGCTGTCACCTTGTTCAGTGGCTGGCCACCCATCTGGGACTGAGGCTGGGCTGTTTTGAGAGTAAGTGCTCATGCTACACAAGAGGCTTGGCTAGATCCCCAGGTGGAGAGAAACAGGTATCTTCCTGGAACTCATCAGGAAGCCCTCCTACCAAGGCTGCTGTTTGATTATGGCAGTGACAGTATCCCAGTGATAATGTTAAACTTTAAATTCTACCACATCCCCTACCTCAGCCCCTGGATGTTGGGGGCATTCTGTCTTGTCCACTGATTTTATCTCCTGTGCCATACATAGATTGGCTGTGTGTGGCTGCCACCCATGCTAGCTTTCAAGGTGGCCTGGGAGGGGCTGAGGTCCATAGCCTGCATGACACATGCTCCATCCCCATTGAACTTGTCTACAGACCATGAGGGAGATGGCTTTTCCTCTAGGGAAGTCCAGACCAGCAGGCTATTTAAACACAAGCAGTTCCAAAAAGTGGTTGGCCAGGAACACACTCTGGGCTTTCTCCTGCTCCTCCTGGGGCTGTCTGTTGGCCCTTCAGTGAGGAGGCCCAGAACCTGTGATCAGCTTTTGCTCCTAATTCAGCAGTTTTCTCCATTCCCACGCCTGCAGCTCTTCCCACCCACCCTTTCACTGCAGGCCAGCGGGCTCATTAGAAGCTGGGACTTAAGCACCTTGCCTCTGTGGACAGCACCCAGGCTGTTGAGCTGTGCCACCTGTCTATGGCCATTATGGGCACCCAATGGGCCATCAGCAGCCCCTGTGCAGCAGCCACTGCACTGGGCACATCAAGCCTACCTGCCATATGCTTTATTCCATGGGAAGACAATGGGGGCAGACCCTGTAATTTCCATCTTATGGGTCAGGAAGCTGGGGCTCTCACAAATAAAAAGAGAGGTCCAGCCTCTTCTGCAGGAAAATGGCGGCATTTACAAAGCTCTTTCCAGAGCAAACCACAGCTGTCTCAGTGATGGGTCCGAATGGCCCTTGGAGGTTTGAGAAGAGGGTGGGATGAGGGGTGGAGGAGAGCTTAGAGCTCAGGGCAGATGCCTGGTCAGGAACACACAGATGGGTTCTGACAGGGGCATCAGGCATGGAGCAGGCAAAGAGGGGCTCTGAAACCAAATGGGATATGATAATTCACCTGCAGTCTTGGTGCTGTGCAAAGGGAGATGAGAATGCTAGCCATCCCCGGGGGCAGCTGTGAGGATGAGAAGGAGGGGAGTGTGACCTGTGCTCCATCTGGCTCTGACACTGTTGAGAGCTGCCCATTCTGTCTCCAGGACCTCGGTCCTTGCAACTGAGTGGATGCCATGGGAGCTCCAGCCAATTCTCACTGGAGCCTACCCACTGTCTATAGTTGATTGGTGCAGAGATAGCCGCTCAACCCCACCTGGGCCAATCAAAGTGCTTCTCTGGGATTTCCTGTTAATAAAGGTCAGACTCTGGACCCTTATTTGAACTTCAATGTGAACTTTCAGTCCTGTTCTTCACCAGATGGTGAGAGATTGAGGCTGAGATTTGGAGGAAAGCAGAGGGGAGAGAGAGTGTGCTCAGTGGCAGTACTCATGAGGCCCCAGGACTTCCTGAAGCCTAAAGTTTCTGATGTTTTGAGGTCTCCCCTGCCCTTCCAGTTTCAAGCCCTCCCCTGTCATGTTCCATTGTATGGACACTGGCTTCTTCCTGATGTTTCCTTTGTGCTTTTTCTTGTTGTCCATCTGTCCCCTTGTCACCTCCATTTTGCCAGCTCTGGGAATGCCACCTGCCCCCTGTAGGCTCCTAATACGCACATTTTACACAGAGGAATGCTGAGCTTCCTGGGGGTTGATCGTGTAGACTTCCTGGGATTCTGTAGCCAATAAGTGAGCATTTGTCTTGTTTCTGTGCCTTGCAGCCAGAACCCTGAGGAACGCCACTGTCTGTGGTCTTGGGAAAGTCTCTTCCCTTCTTTGGCTGCGTCTGTCCTTCCTGCAAAGCAGGAGGAGATGGTAGCGCTGCAAAGGTAATGGCAAGGCCTGGGAGCATGCCAGCCCCTCCCGATGCTCTCAGGGGAAGAGCCAGGCGTAGGACCCCTTGTAGGGTGGGAGGTGTGGATGCAGACCTTGGATCTGGAGCCACCCCTCCCAAAACACATGCAGGGATGTTAGGCACAGTGTTCAACCTCCCTTGGTTTCAGTCTGGAAAATGCAGGACTTGATGAGGCCAGTCGTTGGCACCCCACATGGAACTTCTCTAGTAATCTCAGCTGATATTCTTCCTGCTCACAGTACACAGTGTGTGGGATTCCTCCATGTGCATAACTCATAAATCCCAACACCAGTCTGGAATGAACCCCTGTGGGAGGTCTGACCCCAGGCCAGGCCACACACACGCACCGTTCATGAGCCTCACTAGAACTCTGGGCAGAAAAGCGCTTCTGCAGATGAGGAAACTGCAGGTTGGGGAGGTTCCTTGCCTTCCCCAAGTCACAGAACACGTTTGTGGTACACCCAGGCATCATGCCATGGTTGGTCTAATTCTTCAGCTGGTGCTTGGGCCTTCCATGACCTCCTCCACTCTTCTTGCGAACCCTGATGACATCATTACATGTCCCCTATGAGGCCATCTGGTTGTCACAGGGAGGATGATCCAGGCTAGAGAGGTGAGTTCACAAGGTGGATGTCACACAGCAAGTTGGGCAGGGAAGGGTGAGGTACTGGGTACAATCCTGCTCTCTGGAGTCCCCAGATGCTTCCTTCAGCCCACGGGGGCTCAGCACAGCCCCATAAGGCAAGTGGGGGGTGCAGAGTGTCCACAGTGGGGGAGACTGTTCCCGCTGTCAGGCCTCGTGCTGTGTGTGTGTGAGTGACAGAGCTAATTTCCCAAACACCATCTGAGCTGAATGCATGTGGATGAGGATGATGGTTTTAACATTTTAAATTAGAAAAAAATTACATTTTTCTCCCCTGCCAAAATAAAGATGAGAAGTCAAATGGATCTGGTTTGAAAGGGGCTGGAACCAGGGAGCATGTTCCTGCCAGACTCTTTGTTGAGCAAACAGACCGGGAGCCAAGCGTTGCCTGGCGGTTAGTCCTTGCGACCCCTGGCTGCCCGGTTCTCTGCAGCGTGGGGCATGACAACTTCCAGGAGCTGTGGGGCAGGCAGGCTCAGGCTGGCATCTGCAGGTCTCCTGCAGCTGGCTGGGCCCTGTGGCATCCAGCTCCTCTCCTGGGATGCAGGCTTGCTCGGGTCTTCTTTGAGGAATTTCCATGGGACCAGTGAAGGCAGGCAAGCACCACAGGGCTGGACGCCCAATCCCCGGGATGCAGCTGCTGTCTCTGCTATGACTGTTTCTGTCTGCCCCACGGGGATCCCTTTCTCTTGCTCTGGGGGCTCTGTCCTTGGCAGTGCTCCAGTTTGGGCTCCATGTTACCCGCTGTCTGCTGTGCTGGGTTTTCCCAGAGTGGGGCCCAGCATTGTTCTTCTACACTGCATCTGTGAGAGACCCTTTCAAGGTTGTCACCCCAAACCACAATTGGGGAGACTGAGGCCCATGGGACTGACTGGAGGTGCTGTGGCCAGCACAGAGGACTCCCTTCCTGTGCAGTCAGTCAGCCAGGGAGGGGCCAGGGGGCTGCACTGTGATCAGGAGACTTGCAGGGCCCCTCCCCACTCCAGGCACTGTATCTGATGCCTGGAGAAAGAGCAGTGAGTCCCCTCCCTCTGCCTTTGCTGGCCTGGGGGCTGCTGTTCTGTAAGAAGCCACTGCAGTGGGGCGGAAAGCACCACACGTCTCCTTGGCCCAGGCCGCTGCTTCCTTTCTCCTGTAATCAGCAACTGCTCTCCAGCAGGACTCGCAGGCAGGGGCACGGGACCCTCCTGAAAGGGCTCCTCTGCAGGAGGCTTCCTCCCATCCCTGGCATCCCGCCACGCCTCTGCACACATTTGAATCGGCGTTGTCTGCTCCGCTGTGGCCTCGGTCAGGTCAGCTTCTGGAACCGTGCGAAAGAACAGCGTGGGCAATGTATTCTGGGCGACTCCCAGCCAGGCCCTCGGAAAGCCAGTCCCTGGGCCCCTGCCCCATCAGGTGTTGCCTCCTCGGTCTCATTCTTGGGCCTCGCTCCTGTCCCCCAGCACCCCTAGGTCCAGCGGAACCCATACCTGCTTGTTTCCCTGCCCTCTGTCCCCTGCAGACTCCCACCCCAGGCCTCCGAGACCCCAGAGAGGAATGGGGCGATGGAGAAGGCCGTGCTGGGAGGAGGGGGTGATGGGGGAGGAGGGGCCAGGACTCTGAGCAGAGGGGAAGCAGAGAGGGGGAGGCTGCATGCGGCCACAGCACAGAAGCCAGGAGCAGACTCTGCAGAGGGGAGACTGATGGCAGCACCCGGGGGGGTGGCCCCAGCAGCAGCTACCAGCGCCAGTGTGGGCCCAGCCCCCATGACAGAGCGCTGCTGGTGGCCTGCCTACTCCAGCCCCACCTGCCATGGGCTGTGCTGTCTACATGCTATCGAGTATCAGGTGGGAGGAAGGGAGTCTGGGGCAGGGGCCATCGGGGGCACTTACAGGTTTGGGCTCTCGACTGAGACTCTGGGTGCTCCCAGATGACCTCTCCAGGTGAGCCTGGGCACATGTGGCACAAATTGCCTCTAAGCTCTGCCAGCTCAGAACTCTCTGGGCCAGAATGCGATGGGCCTCAGCCCCTGAGAGAGGGCGGCGGGGAGAAACTTCCCCTGCACTCAATCCCGTCTCTCTGCTTCCCTTCAAGTGGGGGCAGTGGCCGTGGCTCCCTGCAGCTCCGCAGTGCAGCTCCGCAGTGCAGCTGGGCCTTTGCTTGCAGCTCTGGAGAAAGGGGAGACACAGGATAGTGGGGGTGGCCTAGCCCCAGCCCCGCCCAGGGGCCTCTGAGAGTTGAGCCTGGGCTGCATTCTCAGCTGCACTCCGCTGGACTGCACTAGATGGCAGACACCAAAGTGATCCGAGCTCTCCCTTGTGCCGGGGCCGCCTCCTCCCTCACAGGTCGGGTGTGTGTTAGTTTCCTTGGGCTCCGCCAAGCACCACACACAGCGTGGCTTTCACAGCAGACGTCTATTGTCTGGCAGCGGTGGAGGCTGGAAGTCTGAAATCAAAGTGTGGGCAGGGCTGTGCTCCCTCCAGATGCCAGGGGAGGATCCCTCTGCCTCTTCCAGCTTCCATCAGCGCCTGCTGCCCCGGCATGCCTCTGCCCCTGCCCTGGCCCCTACCATTCTTGAATTCCCTGCCCACCCTTCTATCTTCTTGACCAGACGTGGAGCTCCCTGAGGGCAGGGACTGGGTCTTATTATATCTCCTCAAGCTCGGCCTGGTGCTGCAGCCCAGGAGTGTCTGTCGGATGAGCGGATGATGGATTTGAGAGAGATGGGGAGTGATGGATGAGAGAGAGATGGGGAGTGACAGGCTCAGACGTGCAGGAGTGGGGGTGGCCAGGGCGCACTCTGGGACATTTCTGGAGGATGAGGGTTAGCACCGGGACTTGGGCTGCACCGGTTCAGGAGGCCCAGAGGGAGACAGGGCACTCAGAGCAAGGGCAGCTCTACCAAGGTGAGCAGCAGAGAGGCCGTTCTGAGGCTGGTGCTGAGCTGGGGCTTAGGGTGGGGAGGCAGGGAAGGCAGGAGATGCAGCTTGTGAAGGGTGGGCTGGATGTGGAGGGGGGCACGGGAGCTGGGAGCAGTTCAGTCACTCCAGCGGCCTGCACGTGTGGGACCAGGGAAGAGGAGCCTGCTGGCTTGTGCGGACAAGGAGGAGGGGGCTGTGATTCTGCGGGTGGGAGCAGGGGTGCGCAGGAAGCCACTCTCCCTCCTTCCCTCCCTCTTCTCACTGATTACCCTCAACTGTGGGTCAATCTCACTGTAGAAGATGGCCCTGCCCTCTCCATGGCCTGGGGAGACTGAGGGGTTTCATAAAAGGGTCTGCTCATTTGTGACTTTAATCCTCAGCTGTGATTTTATCTCCACACAAGAAAGCTCTTTCTGTTCATCGATTCCACGCAGGCATTAGCTGGAAAGCCTCAGCTATTAGCTCCTGATGGCACCAAAGTTACCCATCGACTCTGGCTCTTGGCCACAGCACAGGGGCTGGGGGCTGGGGGCTGGGGGGTGAGTAACTGAAGTGCGGAGAGGTGCACCCAGCTGCTCCCAGGCCCCCGGCAGAGTCCTAGCTGTCCCTGCAGCTTCCCCCTGGAGCAGGTGCACCACACCCAGCCCTGCTGTGACAACGTCCTGCATTCCTCCCTGGAGCCCAGAGGATGTGCCTCGAACCTCGGAAGGGCCCTGGCTGCCCCTGCCTTATGGGGTTTCCCCTTTCCCATTGGCCACAGGGCTTTCTTCCCACAATGGGAACCCTGAGACTATGTGCTCTGGGAAGCCAACCTGGGGGTGGACGGCAGATGCCCACCCCTTTGCCTGAGAGGCCCAACTCAGAGCGCCCCCGTCTTCTTGAACAGGTGTGGGCTGCACTGGTGGCTCCTAGAGCTGGCGATCCTTCATATTCAGGAACACTGCAAGCTGTGGCCAACACTGACTGCCTAGAATCAGCCAACG
Source organism: Pan paniscus (assembly GCF_029289425.2). Lineage (NCBI taxonomy): Eukaryota > Metazoa > Chordata > Mammalia > Primates > Hominidae > Pan > Pan paniscus. Next base: position 159,086,178 of record NC_073256.2, read on the forward strand.
TGGGAGCCTGGACACTGCAGAAATTGGCAAACCACACAGCCAAGTGCTGCCCTTCTCCTTCCCAGAGGAGCAGCTTCCCAGCCCCGCACAGTGTTTACCCTGCATTGTCACCGGGTTGCCACCGACAGACAAGGCCCTGCCTCCCCTTTGAGCACACAGGCCATCGAGACTCCCTTCTCAGGAGCCCCAACTGGTTTCCCGCCACTACGGACCCCTGAGCTTCTCTCCTGGAAGCTCCAGGGTGGCAGCTGCCTGGCCTTCAGAGACACCCACTGCCTCAGACCAGGCAGCCTGACTTGGAGACCCTTCCCCATAGGAGCTGGGCTCCCCTTCAGCCTGCACAACCCACCCTTCACACCCAGTGGGAAGCCCACCCTCCTTGGGGAAGCCAACCCTCCTTGGGGAAGCCCTCTGCAGCCTGGCAGGAGGCCTTTGCTCCCTGGGTCCCCTCCTTGGGTCTCCTTCCCCAGGTCTCCTTCCCCAGGCTGTCCTGGGGCCCAGCTCTGTCTCTCACCTGGCGGTGTGGGCCTCGAGGGCTGGGCCTGTTGTGGGCCAGACCCCACCTGTTGGAAATGCAGCCACCACAGTGCTCAAACAGCTGACCTCGTGCTTCCTTCATGTGGAGGGAAAAAGACCTGGGGGCAGACCACTAACTGAACCAGCTTCATTTATGCAGAAAATGCATCCCTCTTGCCATTCCTATTTGCCCAAAGATATCATGGAAGGGGGTCTTAGAGGCCAGCTGAATCCCTGTCCGAAGCAGGGGGTCAGAGAGAGATCTGCCCAGCTGCAGAGCACGTGGCCTCCCAGTACGAGAAGTGGAGTGGCTGCACCCAGCACAGTGGGTACAAGGAAGTTGGAGCCACTCTGGACCACACTGGCCACAGCCTGACCTGCGCATTGCACGGGCCCTGAGCACCTGGCCTGGTGCTGAACTCCTTTGGGAACTTCAGGTCTGATGGAGAGGTGCTCCATCCACTCTTCCCAGTGTCTGCCCTCTGCCTAGACGCCCCAAAAGTAGCCACAGAGAGAAGGCGAACTTTGGCTTCGGGGGCCCAGCGCCACCACTTCCGATCTGCGTGGCGGTGGTCAAGAGGCCTGGCTTTGCTGAGCCGCTTCCTCATGTTGCACGTGAGGATGACGGAGCCGCCCTCCAGGAAGCTCCAGGGATTCATAAGACCAGGCATGCCAGAGCTGCAGGTCTCAGCAGCTGATCACTAAGTGCTGGTGCCTGCTTACAAGGGACAGCTGCCCACCAGCTCTGGGCCATGGCTGGGGGCTCCCGCCCAAGCCCTGGGCAACTGATGATACGTCGCTGACCGCAGGCAAGCCTCCCTGCCAGCCCTGCTGGCCTGCATGGGACCAGGGAAGGAGGGTGAGGCCTATATTTATCTGCAGCGTGAGGAGGCTTGTCTGGCAGTCAGATGCAAATGCCTTCATCCCATCTGGGCTGGTTGCTGCTCACAGCGGACAAGTCTTTCCCGCCTGTTCCACACCAGCCTGGTGCCAGTGACAGGGGTGGCGGGAGCTTCACAGTGCCTGGAGGCTCGTTCCTGGGCTGCGAAAGCGCCTGAGTGACAGAGGCTCAGGCTGAGCTTAGGCGAGTTTACTGAGGCTTAGGAGGAAGCCGATCAGAAGAGGCTGCAGAAACCATAATGCCCACACATCCCTGCCCCAGCGGCGGCCCACAGGTGCCTGGCCTCAGCTCAGCTACACTGGAGGGGAGGTAGCCAGCACCCTGATGGTGTCTCGGTTCTAAGACCCCATTTACACAGTGGAAAACAGGAGGCAGCTGCCCAGTGACCTCTGCCCTTCAAAGGCTCCAAGAGAAGCAAAGGGACAGGTGTAAGGAAGTAAGCCCTGACCCTGGAGACTCACCAAGCCCTGATGAAGTTAGATGAAGTTACAAGCTGGGCCCAGACCCTGGTCACACACTAAGCTCTGACCCTGGTCTCAGACTGAGCCCTGATTCTCATCACTGAGTCACTAAGTCCTGATCCTGGTCACATGTCGAGCCTCGACCTTAGTCATACACTGAGTCTTGACCCTGGTCACAGGCTGAGCCCTGACCCTGGTCACACACTGAGCCCTGATCCTGGTCACACACTGAGCCCTGACCCTGGTCCTCAATCAGCTGAGCCTTGATCCTGATTCCTGATTGGCTATGAACTGTTCCAGTGTGGAAGGGAGAGGCCAGGGCATGAGGTGGGACTCGCTAGGGCAGCCCCTCTGCACATCTGGGACTCAGGTCAGAACACAACCCTCCCTACATGGGAGAAGAAGTTCCTGCATGTGGCATGTTTTCAGGTAGCTGTGCTTTAAGCCTGCGCTGGGCTTGCCCTCCGGAGACAGCAGCAGGTTTCAAGGAGACAGCCATGAGACAGTCCCTCAGGCTGGGGGCTTGATCATGCTCACCTCAGAGCCTCACCTCCTGGGGAGTGAGCAAAAGTGAGAGTCATTAACCCACTTTACAGATGAGGAAACGGAGGCCCAGGAAGGGGCCTCAAGATCTCGCCCAGAGAATAGCCGGTCCTGAAGACCCTGCATCTGAGCCACACCCTGCTCTGCCCACACCTCCTGGGGTCTCAGCACCCCCAGTGCATTTTCCCCCGCCCCCGGCCTGCACTGTGAGCTCCCATTGGTGGTTCCTAGCAAGCACCTGTTGGCTGTGCCAGGCCCCAGGCGCCTCATGAGCTAAAGAGGGTGCCCTGCTATTCTGGGGCTCAATGCCCAGCCTCTGCGAGAGTAGCCTTGTCTGTGCCTGTCCTGGGCCGGCCCTCCACGTCTGGAGGGGAGATGGAGCTCGCCTTCTCTGTGCTGTGGGACTGACTGTGCCGGGGTGGGGCAGGGAGGAAGCAAAAACCAAACCCCTTGCTTCCCCGACTGCCTGCCCTCCCCTGTCTCCAAACCTCACAGACATCCAGCTCGAGGGAAGTGAACGTCACTCCAATATCTGAAAATGCAGCTGATGCTGCAATTAAATCCCCTGTCCCTTCTCCTTCCGGGGGTCCTCTAGGGTCCTGGGAATCCGGCCAACAGGAATCTGTTTTATGATCCTGAGTCTCTGCCAGCAGGAAGGCCGGGCGAGGCCGGTCCCTATGTGCCCACGATGCTCTCACATAAATATGCATCACTTAAAATTTAATAAAAACATACCAATTATAAAAGCTATTTACCCAGTCAAATCAATCACTGGCCTTGGCATGTTTATGCCTGAACACCTGATTTCTGCTCATAAGTCACTTTTACACCCTCTTTAGGTGCTAACGACCTGAGTGAGCTGGCAGCGGTTCCGGAGGGACGGGGTTCACCTATCCCAACCCCTCACCCCCATTCCTCAGGGCCGGGGAAGTCAGCTTGCCTCTCAGGAAGCTGGAATCCCAGAATCAGGGCTCAGAGCCTCTGGCCTCCTGTGGGCAGCCCCAGTCCCCTCTGCAGGTAGTAGAGTCAAACCTCCTCTCCTTCAGGAGGTCTTCCCTGCCCTCCCCAATTCTCAGGGCTTCTCCAACATTAAATGGGCGGCTCTGTCTGCATTAGCAAGAAATGTGTTCAATTTCTCACTTTCTGCAGCAGCGACTGCGGGCCCACCACACACAGAGCCTGTTTCAGCTCCAAGGGGTACCAGCTGTATGCCCCTTTTGCAAAGCGTGAGTCCCTGTTGATGTCAGGGATGGAGGTGGGTAACATAAGACACCAGGGCTGTGCCTGGGTCCCTGCCGGCCTCACACCAGAGCATCTTTTCAACTAGAGGAGGGTTCCTGGCCACGGAATCATCCACCTTTGGATCAAGAATTGCTGTGAGTTTGAGTGAGTCAGTGCATGGTGGGCACTTAATCCTAATACTCAGTGGCATCATAGCCACAGCTGGCATTCGTTTGTGCGCTCTCTGCCTTCATTCATCTGTATTTATTGAAAGGCAGTTTGGCCACGTCACTAAGTACATGGACTCTGATATCAAATCCACCTGGATTTGAGCTTCAGCTCTGCCACTCGTGGTGTGATAGTGGATAAGTCACTTAGCCTCCTTGTGACTCAGGTTTCTTGTGGCAAGACAAATGCCACAATGGGTATCTCACAGGGTTGGAGATGCATTCTGGAATGCAGATGTGATGGTTGGAGCTGAAGCAGCCCTTTCGGGCTGCAACAAAAAGCTCACAGTTTTGGGATGAAGCAAGATCTTCAGGCAAAGAGTTTTGTTCATAGTTGCTGGATCCTAAATGCCTCCAAACCATGCAGTCCCCAATGTCTGCTGAGGTGGAGGTGGCACAGTGCAGGGACTAGGCCTGGCTTTGCCCTGACAGTGCGATGGTGGCAAGTTGAGAGTAGTCTCTGTATTTCTGTTACCCCATCCCTATCAGGGACCACAATGCACCACCTTCATAGGTTGCTGGGGAGATTAAAACACGGGGTATAAGCTTGTTGGTGTAATGCCCATCACATGGTGGGGCTCACAATAACTCAGCCAGTTTACTATTAAATGTACCAAGTGTACCAAGTGTTCTGCTGTGTACCAAGTGATCAGCTAAGCAATTTGCACATTTTATTCTATTTAATCCTCTCAAATTCACGCTGGAATTTAGCAGAAGTCTTCACAAACATTCCCCATTTCACCATTTGCGACAGTTAGATTTGGTGGTAAGTCACAGAGACTGAAAATAGCAATGGCCTAAATAAGAAAGAAGCTTCGCTCTCCCTTTTCCATAGAGCCTGGAGGCAGGCCAGCCGGGACTGAAATGGTCTACTCCACAGAGAGCTCAGAGACCAGGCTCCTTTTGCCCTGTTGGCCCCCTAAGCATGGCCTCCATTCTCAAAGCCACTTCAAGGTGCAAAAGGGTGCTTCGGCTCCAACGATCACATCTGCATTCTAGGGGGCAGCAAGGGAGAGGCAAGCTGTGAGTGGCAGCTGACTTTTAAAACTGCCCCTGGACACTTGCTTCTGTTTACATGTCACTGGCCAGAACTTCAGTCATGTGGCTGTGCCTGGGTGAAAGGAGAATTGTGATATGTAACCACTTTCTTCTATGTGTGCCCAGCTAAACTTTCTGCGCAAGAAAGGAGAGAATGGGCATTGTAGGACAACTAGCCCTCTCAGACCCACCCATGTTTGATCATTTTTTAGTGTAATTTTAGCTAATCCATCTAGGGAAGCTAGCATTCAGTGGAAAGCAGGATTTCTTCCCCTTGACACTATTGCTATTTTGAGCTGGGTGATTCTTTGCTCTGGGGACGGGCCATCCTGTATCCTGTGCATTGCGGGATGCTGAACAGCTTCCCTGACCTCTGCCCAGTAGATGCCAGCAGCACCTCCCAGCTGTGACAATCAGACATTGGCAAATGTCCCTGGAGGACAAAATTGTCCTTGATTGAGAACCTCTGACTTAAAGCAAAGACAAAAAGTGATGACTGGAGGAGAAAGGTCACGCAGGGAAAATCAGTCACAGGCTGGGGGAGACATTCCACTTTCCAGAGACCTGATCTCGCCACTTCCCCACCCCACGTCCCCCTTTTTGCCCGCATCACAAGTGACCTCCTCCACGGTAAGCTGAAAGCGTACAATTGGTCTATCACCTGTCCTCTGGATAAACCCCGGATTTGAGATGACGGTGTGAAAACACATGCTCAGGATCTGCAAATCTAGAACCAAATAGAACTGAAAATGGACACATAAAAGGGGAGGGTATTGTCAAACGAGAAATGTTAGATGGAATCACAAACAGAAAGACGGACAGCTTGACTTATAGAAAAATCGGAAACTCCTGCCTCTTAACAAACACAGAAAAGGCCACAAATGAAAAGCCACTACCCCATGGAAAATATATTTCCAGCCAACACCGCATTCGAGGGGTTAACATCTTCAGCGTGTAAAAGGACTTTCTAAAAATTGACAAGTAACACGTAGAACCTCAGATAGGTTATTAGTCAAAGTACGTGGCTGCCCAATTCCCAGGAATCATAAATACAGTTAGGAAATAAACATGGAAAAGTTATCTTCCCTTACTAGTAATAAAGAAAATGCACATTGAAACCAAGTACGGATTCTTGTTAATAAGGGGAACAGACATTAAAACATGGTAATGTCCGACGTGTGCTGTGTCGGGTGCAGGTAGGGACTGCCCCAGGAGCAGACAGTTGGCAGCCTGCATCACACGCTTAAAAATGCCCCCTTAGACTGGCAGTTTAATTTCTAGGACGCTATCCTGAGGAAGTAATCTTAAATAAGAAAAAATAGGTATTTTTAGCAAAATAATTAGAAACAACCTAAGTGCTTGAACATGGGGGATGTTTAAGTAAACTGTGGGTTATCCACTTGAATGAATATTACAGCCATTAAAAAATAATGTTTGCTAAGAGCACATACCGAGAATGCTTGCAGGGAACAAAAAGTGTGATCCTAACAGATAATACAGTGTAATATGATTCCAACACTGTTAGCAAGAAATCACCATCATCTTAGGAAAAGCTAGGAAAATAGCGCTTTAGAAATAATGAAAGGACATGCCCCCAGATATTAGCAATGGTTTTGTTTGCATGGTGGGGTTATAGGCAGAGCTTGCTTTATTTTATTTACTGTTTGTTATTTTCCAAGTTTTCCCTCGCGCAGTTGGCATTACCTTTTGTAAGACAGGCGTATATTTTGCCAAAGCCTGGCCAACTGCAGGAGAGAAGTTTGTGGTTGATTATTACTGCATGACCCTGGATTACTCCATGATTTTTAAGTTGTGAAAAATAAATGACAAGGAAGGAACAGTCAGGCTTGCTGATGGCATCACCTCCTTTGTGCGCTCCTGGCCCAGGGACCCCTCCTCAGTGGGTGGGGCTGGTGGGTAGGTGTGAGCACTTCTAATAAATCCACTCAGGCAGGGAAGTGTTGGCCGCCAGGGAAAGCAAGGAGCTGAGCACGGCGGGCGCATTTGCAGGTGCGCGTGTGTTGAACCATCTACGTGATAAATGTTCCTGTAAAAGGCATTTCCCCTGGTGCTCACCTGGCGGTAGAGTTAGGTTTTACATTAGCGATACAGCAGGATACTGGGCTACAGACTCTAGCTTTCTCCCTCCAGAGGGTTGCTGGAAGTCCCCCGTGTGCCTCTGGTTCCAGCGTAGTGATTACTTGTGTCCTGGTTTCAGTGAGAAGTTAGAGTCCCCCATGCTTCCTGCTCTCCGAGGGGATGCTCAGGTGTCGATGCGTGGGGTCAGCCTCTGATTTGCGGGGGTCCTCCTGGGAGCCTTTCTGGGCTGTCTGGCACATCCAAGGACCACCAAGGTCAATCTATAGGTATCTTGGGGCCACCCTGAGGGTCCTGGAGCTGCTCCCGTGTGCACTGGTTTCCTGAGGAGTCTGAGAGTCACTTAGAGATCATGGTGCACTTCCCAGTTCATGGGAACACCCACGCCTCAGGCCACTCCTCACCTACATGGCCCATGGCCCGTGGGAAGCTGAGCTCTTGGCAGCGGCCTGAGGACCTGGCTCAGCGGAGTGTCTCAGGTAGGATAGGGCCCTGACACCCCATCCACACCAGGACCACACCCAGCCAGGCCATACCCAGTTGGCCGTGGGTGGCCATGCTGCCACTTCCAACCACCACTGACCCTTACCTCTTGGGGACGCCACAGGGTAAGTCATGAGGGGGTTCTGTCCCCCACTCTGGGCCATGAGTCCCCCTTTTCCCTGAATCTTGTCTTCACCTTCACTTCTCTCTGCTGCAACCCTGCCTTCTTTGAGGGATGATGTCACCTCTGATCAAACCCCCTTCGGTGAGCAGACCTGCTTTGTAGGGAGTGAGCTGGCTTGCATGCGAGTTTTGAAAGTGAGAACATTAGGTAGTGCTCTCAGATGAAGATGAAAAGGCACCCCCACTTTTTTTGTTGTTGTTGAAACGGAGTTTCGCTCTTGTTGCCTAGGCTGGAGTGCAGTGGTGAAATCTCGGCTCATTGCAACCTCTGCCTCCTGGGTTCAAGCGATTCTCCTGCCTCAGCCTCCCGAGTAGTTGGGATTACAGGCATGTGCCACCACATCCAGCTAATTTTTTCTTTTGTATTTTTAGTAGAGACAGGGTTTCACCATGTTGGCCAGGCTGGTCTAGAGCTCCTGATCTCAGGTGATCTGCCTGCCTTGACCTTCCAAAGTGCTGGGATTACAGGCGTGAGCCACCGTGCCTGGCCCAAGCACCCTTCCTGATACTCACCACGTGGGCAAACAGTGATGGCTGATGGACTTTGTGACCGATGCCCCTTTCGTGTGCTCCTCTAAGGGGCCCTTTGCACAGAAGCTTCTTCTGCAAAGTAACCAAGAAGGTGACCCATTCTGGGCACCCCAAAATGCCCCAGAGAGGTGACTTTGTCATTTCTCATGCAAACCAGGACACAATTAATGATTAATCCATGCAGTCTTCACAGCCGACCTGCCAGGGATTTGGCCTCATCTCCAGCTTACAGATGGGAATGCCTGGTCATGCAAAGTTGAGATGCCCATGGTGAGCTCTCAAAGCAGGATCTGAACCCAGGGCAGGAGAGCTTTTACCCCACTGCTCACCCCATCCACAAAGCAGCAAGTCCTGTAACTGTGATGGTGGTAAGTGTGGTCAGCACACATTTTGGGGAACTGTGTCCTTACCCAGGTGCTGGGACTTGGGACTCTATCTGGTCTCACCTGCCTCACGAGGTAAGAATGAGAGGTGAGCCTGGGGCCCAGCAGCTGCTTCAGGGCCTGCACAGGAGGCTTGGGCGGCATCCTCAGGGCCCTGCTGTTTCCTTCCCTTGGGGTCTGTGGGCCGGGCAGGCCAGCAGGCAGGTGGTCTCAGTCTCAGCTTCAGGAATCACAGTGAGAAGTCAGTCCCTGGGTAGCCCTTCATGCTCAAGAGGCTTATCTTATTGTTTGCCTGCTTATTAAGATAAACTTTTGTTTGGGTTTAAGGATTTCAAGGGGCTCTTGCTACATTTCTGATGGTGAGAAGATGAGTGTTTGGGAGGCTCAGGGGGAGGATGAGGTGAGGGCCGACCCCACCAGTTCCGGTGAGTCTAGCTGGATTCCTGCACCCCGTGCGCCCCCCTGCTCCTCAAGCATCCTTGCCTGTGAGGCTGTCATTTACCCGCACGTTTTATGTGCACCTGCTGTAGGTCACCACACCCCGGGCAGTGATGGACAGGATGAGGACTCCCCAGGCCAGAGAGGAGGAGACAAGGGCAACAGCCATTCCAGTACAGGGCGATATCCCCCATGAGAGGGGAACGGTGCAGCTTCCATCCCGTGTCTGCACCGGCCAATGAGCGACCTCCTCGAGCCTCAGCTTCCCAGCTGTAAAATGGGCTGATGATAACGGCCCCAACCTCCAGGCGATTGTGATGAGGAGGTGAGCCAACAGGTGCGGGAGCTGAGGTGGGGCCCAGCACAGAGGCAAGGTGTGCTAAGGACCTACTGTCATCACCATGAGGGGTAAGAGTGGAAGTTGTAGATACCCTCAGGGAGCAGCTAACCCCAGGGAATGCAGGAAGGTTCTGGAAGCCTGATCTATACATATATCCTGAGGGATGGGCAGGAAGGAGGGAGGAAGCTTGAGAAGGCCATACTGGTGGTGATGGGGAGGGAGGGAAGAGGTCAGAGGCTGTCCTCGGGCAGAGGATGTAGCTAAGACAAAGGGGGCCCGAGGAGGACATTCACGTAAGATCTGTGTGGTGTGCGTGCCCGTGGCAGCTGGTCACAGAGGATGAGAGGTGGAGGGCTGAGGGCTCACGGAGCCTCTCGTCAGCCATGTGAAGGCTTGCAGTGCAGCTTCCCCGGTGGGCAGCAGAGGTGGAGACATGTGGGTTTGAAGGGCTGGGGGCGGGGCTGAGGGAGAGGGAGGGGCATGGAGATGCACACAGGTGTGCAGAACCGTCCCCATCACCTTGAGACTCTCTTCTCTTGGGCTTCGTGGTTCGACAAACATGGTCGTGACTGTGGGGGGCTGAAAAATGGCCCTCAAAGATGCCTACATCTTCACCCCTGGAACCTGGGAATATGTGCCCTTACATGGGAAAAGGGGCTCCACATGTGTAATGAGGCTGTGGTTCTTGAGATAGAAGGTGGTCCTGGATTATCCGGATGGGCCCAGCATCATCACAAGGGTCTCATAAGAGACAGGCAGAGCCTGTTATGACACTGGAGGTGATAATGGAAGCAGAGGTTGGAGGGATGCACTTTGAAGGTGAAGGAAGGGGCTTTGAACCAAGGAATGCAGGTGGCTTCTAGGAGCTGGGGTGAGGTGGTGGAGCCTCCAAGGGAAACGCAGCCTGCAAACACCTTCACTTTGGACTTCCACCCTCCAGAATGAGAAAAGAATAAATTTGTATTGGCTTAAGCCACAACACAGGATGAATTCATAATTTTCTAGATAGATAGATAGGTGGGTAGGTAAGGAGATTGATAGATAGATATACAGAGATTGATGATAAATAGATGGATGGTATACATACGTGTGTGTGTATACATACATATATATATATATATATATATATATATATATATATATATATATATATATTCCTGTGACAGGTTGTACTCTCAGGATGGCCATACCAACATCTCTCCCACCCACCCTCAGGCCCTTTTTGCAGTGAGGCCTTGACATTGCTCTGTTGGGAGCTGGGGTCTGTGTTCCCTCTCCTTGAATCTGGGCGGGGTGACCACCGTGTAACCGACACTATGTGACTTCCAAAGCTAAGTCATAAAAGATGACATGACTTTCACCTGCCATGATGACTCCAGCTCTCAAAGCTGCCTCAGTGGATGCTGAGTGAAGCAGACATCAGCTGTCACCACTGAGCCCTGTACAAATTGCAAATTTTTGACACAAATTGCAAATGACACAAATTGCAAAAAAAAAAAAAAAGTTTTTCTTGTTTTAAGCCACTAAGTTTTGGAGTGTTTGTTCACATATCAATAGATATCTTAATTTGTAGCTCTCTCCACTTAGAGGGCCTGAAAAAGATGGTGCCCCAAGAGCAGTGAGCGCAACTGGAGCCCCCACCTTGGTGTCTAAATACCATTCTTCACTCACAAGTGCCAGGGCTCCTTGGAGAAGAGGTTGACCAGGGCTGGGTGAGGACAGCACAGGATGTGCCTGGAGCATCTTGTGCCAGAAAGCAAGGTGGTGCTCAGGTCACACTGGGGACATGTAAAGCCCACAGAAGTCAGCTTGCAGGGCTCCCACTGGCCAAATCTAGGACAGTCTGATGATGCTGGTAGTGCATTATAATCCATTGGGAAAAGTAGGCAACCAGGAGTCCAGACAAATATAAATGAATGAATGAATGGAAAGCTCGATGAGGAATATGATATGCACTTGGTTTTAAAGCACCACATCCCGACCCACACACTCAAAAAATACTTATTAATAACAAAGCAGGAGAAACAACTCCACATGGGAGAAACCTGGCAGCCACCCCCACGGACAAGTGATAAATGTGATAAAACAGATCAAAACCATACCTCCCCCAACCCCCACCACCCGGGCAGGAAGCAGTGAGAACACAGCATCACTTCTGGGATGTTCCTGTAAAAGATGCAGGAGCCAGATGCAATCGTGAGGACACGTCAGACACAACCAAATTGAGGCACGTTCCACCAAAGAACTGGCCTGTAACCTTCAAAAGTGTCAAGGTCGTGAAAGTTAAGAAAGGCCAAGGTCACCACACTGGGTGACCTTAGCTGTGTGGCCACCCCTAGGGAGGCTGGGAAAGGCAGTGGAGCTGTATGCCCAGCAAGGAGAGGGTACCTGTTTTCTGTGCTACGTAACAGGCTAAGAGGACTCGAGCCAGGACAGTGCACAGGAACCCAAGATTCTGAGCTGGGACAACTGGTGGAGCTGGGACGGGGCCTGCAGATGGGAGGACCCCACTGCCCTGAGCAGCCAGCAGCCCCCAACTTCACTGATCGTGGTGTGGGGTGCTGGAGAAGGTCTGAGTTTGTAAGAAACATACTCAAGAGTTTGCGGCGGAAGAGGAAATATTTTGGCAACTCACTGTTAAACGGTTCGGGAAAAAGTTACCCGTGCTGTACTTGTTACTTTTCTATAAATTAGAAATCGTTTAAAACAATAGCAAACCAGCCTGTGGGAGGAGGGTTCGGCAAGTTCACAGGCTGTGGGTGGGAGAGTGCCTGGTGTGTTTTAGGCCCCAGAGGAGCCTCCAGCTGGTAAGGCAGAACAGGAGGCTGAGGCCTGAGGCCATGGAGGTGAGGGGGGTAGATCTGGGGTCCTAAACGTACCTGCCTTGCAGGTGTCATGAGAAAATGCACCCCAGGCACTTAGGACAGCAGCCCTTAGCGTGAGGACCGGCTTGTTCTTGTCTTCCTTCCCCAGGCACGCAACTTCTCCGTCAGGCTGCCAGTCTCTGCCTCTCTCTCCACCTGTGCCTGCCTTGCTCCTCTTGGGGCAAATATCACCTGGATCCTGACATCACCCAGTTTGGGGGGCATCTCCCTGTCCTGGAAATGGGGCTCCTAGAACGTAGGCTTCCCTGCCCCCTCTGGCAGGCCCGGCCCCTCCCGTAGGATGGGTGACAACGTTGGCATGTGAGTAGTGTCACCCTGCGGCTGTTGGGGTGGAGCATGTCGGGGTTGGGGAGGGCTTGGAACTTGGAGAAACACAGAGCAGCAGTGCTAGGGCTGTGGCTTTGTCCCCACAAAGAAGGCAAGGAGGTAACCCATCAGCCCGGTAGGAAGAGAGATGCCGGGAAGAAAAATGCGTCTGCTCGCGTCCTTTCCTTCTACCCCCGTGCCCCCTCCACCTTCCTTCCAGCCTGGACATGGAGCCTCATTTCCGCAGAGGTGAGCCTTGAGTCACAAGGGTGTCCCCCGCAAACTCTAGGAAGCAAGCGCCCTGAGCGCCATGGGCGGTACTGGGGAAGTTGAGGGGCAGCGGGTCTAAGTTTAGACGCTTCCTTCTTTTAGAGGATGTACAAGGCATGGGATGAGACTCGGTTTCCCCAAGGGCTCCCATTAGGAGGCACAGCCTGTGCAGCATTGGTGAGTGACCTGGGTGTCTGTGCCGGGGCCACTTCCAGCCCAGGGCTGCTGAGCCCCATTCCTTGGGTTTCATCTTTTGTGGGTGAGATGTGGCCGGCTGGCTCTGGAGGGAGAAATGGTGAGATTCCCTTGGTTTTCATCACTGCAGGGGATCAAGAGGACGACCAAGAGGAGAGAGCTGGGGGAGCTGGGGATGAGGACCTGCCTCAAGCTGCGGTCACTCACACAGGTGGTTCTGAAGCCTCACGATCTTCCCCGAGCTCTCCTGTCCCAGAGTGACTTGTCCTTAGTCCCTAGAGGCTGGAATGACAAGGCTACCTGCCTCTGGGTCTCACTCTGGGACTGGGAGTGTCCCCTCTGCAGGGTTTTGGGGACAGACAGCCTCGAGTGGGGCAGTGCTCCATTCTTCAGGCCCAAACACTGCTCTCCCCAAGGCTGAGCCTGGCCCTTTGCAGGCACTGGGAGGTTGGTTGCAGGGGCCATGCAGGCTTGGCTGCATCCCTGGAGTGTGCAGCTGTGTGGGAAAACAAGCAGGGTGAACAGGTCCCTCCCTTTTCAATCAGCTCCCAGTTAGCCACATCTTACCTGCTGGGGATCTCCGGGAAGGGATTTTTATCTGTCAGTACCTCATCTCCCTCATCTCCTCCTCCTGGGCCTGTGCCTGGGCTGCTGGGCTGGAGTGAGTGCTGGGTGTGGTAGGATGTGCACTGCTTCCTACTCTCCTGTGGACAGGGCTGAGCTGGATGGAACATGGCCAGGCCTGAGAATCAGAGAGGGAAAAAAGGCCAGGAGGAAGAGAGAGGAGGAGAGCTGAGAGTGCAGGAGAGATCGGAGAGAGACGTTAACAGGGAGAGACAGGGTGGGAGAGAACTGGGAGGTGGGGAGGGGGAGTGCTGGGCCTGGAGGGAGAGGCCTGACCCTGCAGGTGCCTCCCCGCAACTGCCCAGTGCTCCTGACTCCAGGCCCTGTTCATACTGGAGAGTTGACCCAAGACCTTGCTCAGGGCACAAACAGCCCAGACGCTGGCCGCTCAGGGTTTGGGTGATGACAGCAATCCTGGATGTGCCTGGGCAGCCTCCTCTCCTTGCTGCCCCCTCCTTGCCTCTTCCCCTGATGCCAATCCAGACAGCATCAGGATCAGCAGCTGCAGCAGGCAGCAGCCCAGACACCCACAGGCACTTGACTAGGACTGAGTCTGCCAATGGCCCCAGACCCCAGGCCACCTGGTGAGTTCCTAGCCTCAAGTCTCAGGACCCCAGGCCCAAGCCGTGTCTCTGTCCCCATGTCTCTCTGGAGAAGGTTGAGGCATTGATGTCTGGGTGCAGACCAGGACCATCATGAGGCTGCTGTGGGGCCTCAGGCAGCCAGGAGCTGGCTGGAGCCTCAGCGCCCCACCCTTCAGACGAGACCATGGTCCTGGCACCCTGGGCAGTCATGGGAGTTGTGAGGCCGTGGGTAGATGCCGGGGTGGGGAAGTCACTGGACAGCCCACTGGAAGTCACCAGACTTGCCCGCCTTTGGTGGGGACCTTCCACCCCCCATGGCACCTGCCTCTGTCACTTCTGCCTGCTCAACTCCTGCCATGGCTTCGAGTTCAGAGAGGGGTGGACCGGACTAGGCACAGCTCAGCCTCGTGCCCTCACGCAGCCCCTCTGACCCTTCTGGCCCACAGTGCTTTCTCCCTGCTCACTCAGAGTGGGGCTCAGCCAGGGCTGCCGGCTGCAGAGGCATCTGGGCCTGGAGTCCCTCAGACTTGGGAGGGTGCCCTGGCGTTGCAGCCCGTGGTGGAGCCACAGAGGACCTGGACAAGGGGCCACGAGGCTGGGCTAGGGGCCGGGGCCCTGGTACAGACTTGGTCAGTGAGTGGGAGGTATGCTGAGTCTGGGACTCTGAGACCACGACGGGCAGGAGCAGAGGCCGGCACATTCTGTCTTGGTTGCCTCCTCTCTGCCTATGATGTTGCTGCTCAGTACGGAAGACCAGGATGCCTGTCGATCTCAGGGGCACTTTGGGGCCAAGAAAGGGGGTTTCTTCCATTTGTTCCAGGTCAGTGTGTTACAGGGGGGCAAAGCCCCTGGCACCTGCGAGGTCATGGCCGGGGGACTCAGTTGAGGGGTCCCGTGCAGGTTGTGGCAGGGCAGCTGCTTTAACACACGTGACGGCGGAAAATGGGCTTTGAACTCAGCCTCCATCTGGAGTGGAGGTTCTTGCCCAGCTTCCCCTCCACATGGCGATTCAGGGACCCAGCTTCCTCCACAGAGCCTCTCCTGTGGCTCACATTAGGGCTCCGGGTGTCAGCTTGGCTAGGTGCAGCCCCCTGCTGTTCACCAACCACAGAACTAGAGGCTGCCAAGAAGGTCTTTTACCCATGTGGTGAATATGGGCAATAGTTGACCCTAAGTAAAGGGAATGACCCTGACGGTCTGGGCAGGTCTCATCTAATTGGTCTGAGGCCTTAAGAGCTAAACAGATTTCCCCAAGGAAGAGGAAGTTCCGCCTCTCAGCTCCTGCCTGAGTTGCCTGCCTGCCCACCTTTGGATTTCAGACCTGCAGCCCCACAGTCACAATCACGTAAGCCAATTCCTTGAAACCCATCTCTTGACATGCACATGTGTGTCCCCCAGTCTGCTCTCTCTGGAGAACCCTGATCGCTGTAGCCTCGTCTCACCCAGCCCCAGGCCACTGAGCCAAGGCACCAGCTTGGCGGTAGCCACTTTCTCTTCGTCCGCATCCCACTGGGTGACCTTGGCTGTGTGGCCACCCCAAGGGAGGCTGGGAAAGGCAGTGGAGCCGTATGCCCAGCAAGGAGAGGGTACCTGTTTTCTGTACTACGTAACAAATCACTGGACACTTCGGGGCTTCCAACAGCACCCAGGTGTTATCTCGCTGCCTCCTTGGGTCAGGAGTCATGGCGGGCTCAGCTGGCTGCAATGAGGCCCCCTCTGTGGCCCCAGGTCTGCTTCCAAGCTCATGTGCTCATTGAAGAATCCATTTTCTCAAAGCTGCCTTGCTTGGGGGTGGGGGGGCTGGCTTGTTCAGGTTCAGCAGGAGAGGGTCCCTGTGGTTTGAAGTCTCCGAGCTCAGGGAAGGACAAAGTCCCCCAAGAGGCTTCTCTGATGAGGTCAGGCCTGCTAGGATAATCTCCCTTTGGCTCAGAGCAAAGCCATGCTCGCTAGGGGCCTTGATTACACCTGCAAAATCCCTTCCTCTTTGCCATATCACATGACCTAATAGAGGCTTGGCATTGATCCTGTTTGCAGATGTCCCCCACTGGAGGCAGGGGGACTACAGAGGCTTGGACATAGGGCGGGGATGCAGGAGACCATTTCAGGGCTCTTCATGCCACAGAAAAGGACATGCATGGTGGCCAGGCGGCCAGGTGCTGCCCCAGACCCCAAGGACACAGGGGAGCTCAACATGGGTCAGGGCTAGACAGCCTCTATCTCACGGAGACATTCTCCTGCCTGGGATGAACACCGGGGTTGTCTGTTTAATGTTTTGAATAAGAAGGCTTGCTCTTCCCTCACTGTTTTGAGACGGGGTGCACCGCTCAGAGAGAGAGAGGGAGGAGGGAGGAGAAAGAGCAAGAGAAGGAGGGGGAGGGGAACGAAGGGAGGAGGAGGGGAGAGGGGAAGGGGGAGGGGGAGAGGCAGGATGGGGGAGGGGGAGAGAGGCTGGGGTGGTCTTGGGGGAAGATGGAGCAGCCTCCTCCTGCTGTCAGCAGAGCTGCAGGCTACAGAGCAGCGTCACCACCCTGTCTCCCTCAGAGCAAACCACTCTTTCTCAAGCACTCAGTGGTACCAAAGATTTCAGTGTCTCCAGCCCCCTACTGGGTCCTCTGAACGCCCTGGATGCTGGCTAGCTGAAGCCTGGCTAATTGTGGGCACCTGGTCCTGGGGGCTTCCCCTCTTGGACCTGGTCCCGCCAGCCCCTTCCTGCTCTAGGAGCCACCGGAGTTCCTGCCAGGGGTTCTGAAATGCCAATGCCAGCCCCATTGGTATGCAAACAGGGCCTGGGGTGAGAAGATGGTGACAGCCATGCCCTCTCCCCTGCCCGTCCACCTGCCCCACAGCTGGTAGTGGGAGCCTCGGAGGTCTCCCCACCTCTCAGTGGCTTGACAGGCTCCCTGGGAACAGGAGGTGAGTCTCACCAGAGCTCACCTCCTCATCGAAAGCCCCCTCCTGCCCGCCCAGGCCCAGAGGGGAGGGGGAAGTGAGGAGCAGGCTATGGTCACTGCGGAGCACAGCCTCACCATTGGGTGGGGTCTCCTTTCCAGGGCGGAGGGAGGAAGGGGTTTTCTCAGCTGCCATTGCTGACACATGTCCAGGGGCAGGTCTGTTGCCTGAGAGGCTGGGCTGGGCTGGGGAGGAGAGTGGTGCTGGGGAAACAGTGGGCAGCCACCCAGGAAAAGAGGCCAGTGCGGGACAGGACAGGGCAGTGCTGAGGCCTGTGGCATGGGAAAGACCCACTGTTGGCACGGATGGAGCAGCCACAGGGTTGCAATGATGGGGGATCTGCCGGCCCTGCCATGCCCAGCCCCGAGCCCTGTGCTGGTCACCCTGGGGGTACTGGTGGGAGGGGGCTGTTCTCCTGCATCCCTGCTTCAGTTTAGAAGCCAGAGTCCCAAGAAGAGCCCCACCCTCCAAAAGCAACCTTTCAG
Organism: Pan paniscus; assembly: GCF_029289425.2. Lineage (NCBI taxonomy): Eukaryota > Metazoa > Chordata > Mammalia > Primates > Hominidae > Pan > Pan paniscus. Next base: position 159,103,838 of record NC_073256.2, read on the forward strand.
CCCCTGCGCTGGCCCCGGCCCCAGGTCCCTGCCCACACCTCCCAGGTGTGTGTGGCTCCTGCAGCCTCGCCCAGGGCTGTGATCCCCACCCCACCAGGCTGATGGGAGCAATCACACAGGCTGGGGGGAAGCAGTCTCAGAGGTGCCTGCAGAAAGTAAATTTCCAAACAGACATCGGCTGTTTCTGGTTTCATCACTGATGGCTGGAGTTTCAGGCTCTCTCTGAATCAGTCCTATGGCCCAGCTCATCCAGCGGCCATGTGTCTAAAACAAGTTGCAACAGACAAGTGGTGTGTGTGTGAGAGAGAGAGTGTGTGGGTGAGTGTAAGAGTGTGTGTGAGAGTGTCAGTGTGTGGGTGTGAGTGTGAGTGAGCATGAGCGTGTGAGTGTGTGTGAGAATAAGTGAGCGTGAGTGTGTGAGTGTAAGTGTGTGAGAGAGTGAGTGAGCGTGTGTGAGTGTGAGCTGAGTGTGTGAGAGTGAGTGAGCGTGAGTGTGTGAGAGTGAGTGAGCATGTGAGTGAGCATGAGTGTGTGAGTGTGAGTGTGTGTGAGTGTGAGAGTGAGTGAGTGTGAGTGTGTGAGTGTGTGTGAGTGAGTGAGCGTGAGTGTGTGAGTGTGAGTGTGTGAGTGTGAGAGTGAGCGTGAGTGGATGCATGTGGGTGTGTACGTGTGTGTAAGAGTGTTTGAGAGGGAGTGTATGTGGGTGTGTGTGAGTGTGGGAGACTGAGCATGTGTGAGTGTCTCTGTATCTGAGTGCGTGTGTGTGCGTGTTGGGAGAGAAGTGTGGGGGGGATGTTAGTTTGTAGGTGTGTGTGTGTTGGGGGAGATGGGGGTTACCTGAGACCCCTGGAGTCAAACTTGGGTCTTGAACTAGCTGAGGGTGAGAACTGAGGGAACCTGAGGCCTGTGGTTGAGAGGGGATGGCCCAAGGCCATCTGGCGGGATGTCGGGGACCCCGGAGCACAGCCTTCCCGAAGCCCAGCGGCAGCTCACACTTAGGGGTGGCTCAGGGATCAGGCCTTGCCCCCCCTTCCCCAAGCCCCTGCATCATCTTTCTAAATACCTCCGTGTCCCTGTCACTCCCTCCCTGGCTCTGAGCCCTTCCCTGGTTTTCCTGGGCATGATAATGAGGCCTCCCATTTTGCACCCCCCCAGCTCTGCCCCACAGCCCCCGCTCTACCTCTTGCTCTGGTGATGAGGACCTCTCCCGCTCTGGCAGGTGCTCCTCTCAGCCTGAGGCACTCTGCCCAGACCTGTCCCCACTGCCCTTCAGGTGTGGCTCATGCATGAGCAAGTTTTCCCAGCATCCCTAAGAAGATCTAGGTGCCCCTTTCCCCACTCCCACACTCTGTGCTCCTCACACCCTCATCATGCCTGGGATAGGCTGGGATTCCCTTTGCCTCCTCAACAAAGGGCTCCTGATGCCAGGGCAGGCTTTTCTTCCTCCCTCCCTTGTCTCTTCTTGCCATGATCCTTCTTTCCTCCTTCCCCTCTCCTCCCTCCTTTCCTCCTTTTCTCCCTTCTTCTCGTCCTTCTCGCCCCCATGTTGCCTGCACATCCTGGGAATTCCATACATGTTTCTGGAAGGAGGGGGCACCTGCCTGGCATTCTGCAGTGGGAGGCCTCCTGGAGGGCTCACAGGCGGCACCCGCAGTGCACGTGTTGCCACTGGTCTTCAAGAAGCGGCACTTGTGTCTGCCTCCCCCTGCAGCCTGTTCCACAGCACCCCTGGGTGACGAAGGAAAGAACACTGGTGCTTCCCACCTGCCAAATGAGGGATGACAAGGTGGTGCTCAGGCCACCCAGCCCAGGAGTCTTCTATTTATAGCAGGAGCTCGTGTTGGCAATTGCTATTCATCTCAGGTGAGGCTGGGAAATAAAATTGTGTCGCAGGATTGTTCTTCCCAGGCCTCTTATTAAATCTCACCTGAGAACATGCTCTCTCTGAGCCCAGGAACTTCTCGGCATCTCCTTGGGGCAGGCTTGCCAGGCGCTGTCACCTGCTCAGCCCCCTCCTGCTGCCCAAAATGGATCAGCAGTCGCCATCATGGAATTCCATATTTGGTCATCTTTCAGGCAGCCGGGCATTGCTGGGTCCCACGCCCTGGGCAGGAGACTCAGTGGTCCCTTGTGGCTTTTTGGGGGGGGGGTGGTGGGCTAGAGCTTGGCAGCAACGAGAAACTGGCCTTTAAGGTGAGCCTGAAACTAGCCTTTAAGGTAAGCCCGACTGAGGCTGCCCGGCCTGTGCACACTCACTGCTTTTGTCCTTTCTCGTTCCCAAGGGTTCTGCTCTAGCCCCCTTGGAGGCTGAGGCCAAGCATCCTCGGCCCAGGGTTCCCTTCCTCAGCTCCCTCCCACTCTGTACACCCCACAGCCCTTGGCGGAGTCCACAGAGCTGAGGCCACATGCTCTCGCCATCTTTCAGGGCCTTCGAAGGTTTTGCCTCCCCGAGTCCATGGTGGGCATTCAGCACGTGTCTGGAGCCAGCAGACCTCAGAGGCTGACTCCAAAGGTCCAGAGCCTGGCCAGGGGAGGCTAGCCCAGAACAACATGGTTACGACCCTCCCCCAGAGCCCCCACTCCCTCAGAGTGGATTTCCGGTCCATGGAGAAGGCAGTGTGAGCTGGCGGGGTTCAGCAAGTGTGCCAGCAACGGTGCTGTTTCACAGAGGAGCTCTCCTTTCGCAGATGAGCCCGCTCTGCAGCACCATCACCGACCCCTCTCCTCCTGCTCCCTGACCCTCATCTGCTAGGAAGTCTTTCTCAGGCAGGAGCTGGTAACTCTGCCAATATGTTAATCAGTAATTTCCCTGATCAAAAACTTGCGTCACAACAATATGGAGGCGGCTGTGCTTCATCAGGATGGCGCTGAGGGTTGCAACTCACAGGTTCCAGCGCCATCAGCCCCCACCATGCTCAGCCTGACTCAGGGCTGGGGGGGGTCTCTCATGACAATGTTTTTCTGAACTGTCCCCACCCAGACAGCCCTCCCAGGCCCTTGGAGCAGAGCCAGACTTAAATGTAGATGAAGGAGGCAGCCAGCGCCCACACAGCCTGCAACACGGTAGTATTTTTAGAGCTGCTTCTCCAATACTTCCCTTGACAGGAGGAGCTGGGGGATCAAGAGAGGAGTCAGGGTTTGTGGTGGGCCTGGCTTTGCTGTGTGGAGACTTCTCAGAGGCAGCACTCACCCACTGCATCCTCACAGGGCACGGGTACTTCATCACCCCGTTCTACAGACGGGCAGGCTGAGGTCCAGAGAGGTTCTCCACCCTGGAAGTGGTGGAATCAGGATTCATGACAGGAGTTTTGGACTCCAAAGCCCCTGCGCATGGGCCAGCCCATCTGTCTCCAAAGAGTGGGAAAGTGCCATCATTCTGGCTACTTTGTGCAGGGTTAGAATAAGCCACATGTCCAGCGTTCCTGTGGCCATGCCTGCTGCCCTGAAGGCAAGGGTGGCCCTCAAGGGAGGGGGCAGTGTAGCACAGGTGTTTCAGGAGAGCCACAGCCCCTCAGGACTTGTGACAGGGACATGGATGGCCTTGTCCTGAAGGCTTCCCTGACCCAGGCGACTCTCAGTCCTGATGTTACAAAATATCAAAAGGAAAGTTTAAAAAGTGCCCATCTCTAGGGTCCACCACAGTCCAAATAAATTGGAGTCCCCTGGTTGTCTTTATTTTTAGCTATACAGATATTTATCCTGTGCAGCCATTCTCTGAGGTGCAAAACTTATTAATTATGGTAATAACTGTGATAATGTGAATCAACAGTTGACAACCATTCCGGTCTCTTCAGTCTCTAAACACCCCTACATAAGCACCAGGGAGCTCCACTCCCCAATCTAAGTGGACTGGTATTGCCAGTGCCTGGCTTTCCTGAGAGGTAAAGAGGTGAGGGGTTCAAGCTGTTCTGGCGTGAGGAGCATAGGGCTCCAAGAGAGGGGCAGATGGGGGAAGATGAGGAGATGGGGAGATGATGACATGGAGAGATGAGAACATGGAGAGATGGAGAGATGATGGAGAGGTGATGGGGAGATGGGAAGATGGGGAGATGATGGGGAGATGAAGAGATGGGGAGATGAAAAGATGGCGAGGTGGGGAGATGAGGGGATGTGGAGATGATGGGGAGATGGGGAGATGAAGGGGAGCTGAGCAGATGATAGGAAAATGGGGAGATAATGGGGAGATGATGAGGAGATGATGGAGAGATGATGAGGAGATGATGGGGAGATGATGGAGAGATGATGAAGAGATGATGGGGAGATGAGGGGGAGATGAGGAAGTGATCGGGAGATGATGGGGAGTTGATGGGGAGATGGGAAGATGATGCGGATATGATGAGGAGATGATGTGGAGATGATGTGGAGATAATGGGGAGATGATGAGGAGATGTTGGGGATATGATGGGGGAATGATGCGGAGATGATGGGGAGATGATGGGGAGATGGGGAGATGATGTGGAGATGATGGGGATATGATGAGGCATGATGCGGAGATGATGTGGAGATGATGAGGAGATGATGAGGAGTTGATGAGGAGACGATGGGGATATGGGGAGATGATGGGGATATGATGGGGGGATGATGGGGAGATGATGGAGAGATGGGGAGATGATGGAGAGATGGGGAAATGATGGGGAGATGATGAAGAGATGATGGGGAGATGGGGAGATGATGTGGAGATGATGGGGATATGATGAGGCATGATGTGGAGATGATGGGGAGATGATGGGGATATGATGAGGAGATGATGTGGAGATGATGGGGAGATGATGGGGATATGATGAGGAGATGATGGGGAGATGATGGGGAGATGATGGAGAGATGGGGAGATGATGGAGAGATGGGGAAATGATGGGGAGATGATGGGGAGATGATGAAGAGATGATGGGGAGATGGGGAGATGATGTGGAGATGATGGGGATATGATGAGGCATGATGTTGAGATGATGTGGAGATGATGGGGAGATGATGGGGAGATGATGGGTAGATGGGCCTCACCACTGCACTCTCCTCCCCTGATGTGTGATGTGGGAATATATTTCTATTTCCCTCTCATATCGTGGTTGACTGGACTCAATGGCTGCTGAAGTGCTGTCCAGCTCGAACATCCTAGGATCATATAAGGGGGTGAGTGTGAATGAGTTTTATACACTCTGTGGTGCCCTGCAGCCACTGGCTGCTCTCTCGACCTACAAGGAGCTGATGCCCTGGGTGTGTGGGAGCTGGTGCTGGATTCCTCCTTGGGTAGTGGGGCTCCCTCCTCACTCTACCTGCCTCCTGGTGGGGCTAGGCTCTGGATCTCTGAGCCGCCACTCCCTCCCTCAGCCTCAGTCCCTTGAATGCCACACAGACATTTGCCAAGCACTTCATTGCCCAGCAGGGTGGATTAGGGGTCCCCAGGGCTGCAGGAAACAGAGGGTCCGACAAGGAAACGAAGCTGAAAGCAAAGGACACGGAGGAGGGGCAGGGGAGATGAGGGGAGGGGCAAGGCAGTTCCGAGGCTGAGATTGTCGGGATCCTTCTGCAGTCAGGATCTCCAGAATGACACATTTGTCAAAATTATGACCCAATTAGGCAGCGGTAACTGGTGTCTGCGACTGCCACGCACGTAATCGCTGGTAATATCACTTAGCGACGCACAGCTGAGTGAGGAGGAAGGGCTGGGCTGCCGGAGGGGGAGAGGTATTTTTCTATCCCAGGCTCACTGAGGAGGGAGGGGAGCAGGTGACTCAGAGAGCTGGCTTCAGATGACACCCAAACCCCATTTCTTCCACATGTGTTTTTGTCGCTGTTTTTGATGGGTTGGCTGGGATGACAAGCACCAATCCAAAATGTCCTTTGACTCAGTCCCTTTCTTTCTTTCGCCTCTGGACCACTGCAAGATGCCCCAAGGGGTCTCCAGGCGGGTGAGCGCACACACCTGGTGGTGCTGATAGTCCCCTGCTGGGATGACCCCTGACCCCAGACCCCATGTGCCCTGTCCCTCCCCCCACTTGCCCTCTCCCTCCTCTCCTGCTTCTGCTCCTGCCTCAGCCTCATGCCTTTGCATCTGCTGTGTCCTCTGGGAAGGGAGGTGACCTCCCCACGTCCTCCCCTCCACCTGACATTCACTAGCCCAGCTCAGCATCCTGTTGTCCATCCTTGTCACTCCTCTGTGGAGCTTTCCTCGACCCCCAGAGGGCCAGGGTCCCCGCCCACTCTCTACCTGCTTGGACCACGTCCATCACAGATTGATTCCTGTCCATGTCACTCCTGGGTTGGTTGATGGATGGCACCCCCCTCCCCACACCCCAGCGTGAATGGGAGCTTTGGGGAGCAGGGGTCCCGCTGCTCTGCTGTGTATGGGTCAGCAGACACTGCCGTGAGCAGAATCACCATGGTTGACCGTGTGAGGGGTGATCAGGCCCCGCCATCTGCAGACGGGGGCTGGCTTTCTCTCCGCACCTGCCTAATGCCTGCCCCCTGCGTCCCCCCATGGACCCCTCAACCCCAGGAACTCCAGGCCTTCTCCTCTGCCTCCTCTACTTCCCTCCTGGTCTCCTCCTGAGTCCCTGGGGTGGGGAGTGAGCCCAGGCAGGGCTTTAGAGTCTGCCTTTTTGCCTAAGGACCTGGCCACCATGAAAGAAGGAGGCCTCTGTGGGGGCTCTTGCTCTCCCAGGACTCCCCTCAGTATCTGAGATCATTTTTGGCCCACAGATAACTCCTTTCCCCCTGTGAGAGACCCCGGAAACTGCTTCTGATTTCAGAGGATCTAGAAATCCCAGCTGTGTCCTTAAGGAGCTATTCAGGACCTGCTGGTGTCTGAGATTTGTCGCTACACGGTCAGCCACCCTGGTCCCTGGGACAGCCTAGAGGGCTGGCCGGAAGAGGAGGCTGAGTCCTGGCTATGACCTGGGGAAGCGGGTGAGGGAGGGGCCTGTCCACGGCTGGGGTGGGGCCCCCACAGGCCCAGGCATGGCAGGACAGATCCACCCTCGGACCAGACTGGGGCCGCCCACAGCAGCTGCAGGCCCTGAGGCAGGCAGAGCTCCTTAACTGGAGGACCTGGGGGTGGGAGAGGGTGGGGGCTTTTGCCCAGGGCCCTGGGAGCTCCAGGGATGGAGGCTGCACTGCATGGGGTCAGGGAGACTCAGGGGAACCCCTCTGTCTCCAAGTCTAAAGCAGGGCCGCCCTGCCACCAGCCAAACAGTATTTTTGGCTCTGTGGACCACCCGGTCTCTGTTGGAATCCTCAGCTCTGCCTGGCAGCATGAAAGCAGCCTGGACAATATGTCAGCGAATGTGCAGGATTGTGTCCCTAGATGCTTATTTACAGACTTGATTGTATTTTAAACGTTGATTTACCACATCCCAGGCAATGTGGCTTCGTAATACATCTCCCATTTGTGTGGCTTTTCTACCTCCCTGGAGGATTCTTAAAGCACCTATTGTCCCATTTGAACACTAAGCGACCTTGGGAAGGAGTCGGACCTGGGCTCATTTTTTTCCCAGATGAAGAGGTGGGCTGGGCTTTCCCCAGGCTGAGTGTGAGCCCAAGGCAGGGCCAGGCTAGGATGGGGTCTCCGGCCCAGAGCGTCCCACCTGCTCCAGGCCTTGAGGCCTGCCCTCTAAGCTGGGCCCTTCCTTGCCTGATATTGCCCTGTCCCCAAAGACAGAGTCAGCGAGGGGTGGCCCCCATCGATGTTGGCCAGGTTCTGGGGGGAGGAAGGAAGATTAATTAGTTCTCGTTATCCTGGGAGTCAATTTGCAGGCATTCAATAAGAGCTCTATCTGAGAAGATTGTTGACAAATTGGAGGAGATTCAAACCAAGCAGCGCTGGGTCCTGAGGGATGGAGTGTGAGCGGTGAGGGAAGGGTGGATCCAGCCGCAGCTCCGTGTGACAGGGCTTGGTGAGTGGGAGGGCAGTGACCAGGCATCTGCAAGCACCCCCGGTGCCCCGCTGGAGGAGACCTTGTCCCTATTTGCAGGAGAGCACAACGAGGCTCCTGGAGGCCGAGGAACTTGACCAAGTGCACAGAGGGGCAGCGGCAGCAGAGGAGTTGGGACCGGAGGCCTTGCCTGCCTAGTCCCCTCCCACGTTGCCTGGGCCACCCCGAGGCAGGTCCACCTCTGTCAGCGCCCAGGCCCCTCAGAGCAGCGTCCCACCCACAAGGAGGTCAGAAAAGACTACCAGATCTTAGCAGAAAGTCCACTCCATGCTTGGAGTCAGCCATTGGCAGCCCTAGGGTCCTGAGCGACCCCCATCTTCCAGGCTTCGCTCCCTGTGCTCAGCACATGATACCTGTGGAGCGCATGGCCGGCAGCTGGTGAGGGCGAGGGCCCCGCTCTGGGCCTCGTTTCTACCCTCTGCAGACAGGAAGAATTGGCAATCCAACCCTCCTCCCACCCAGGTTGTAAATGCTGCTTGGATGGACCCGGGGTACGGCTCTGCCCAGCCTGTCCAAAGTCCGGGGGTCAGGGAGGGCCAACTGAGCCCTAAGCTGGGCTTTGGAGGGTCAGTGGAGTGGACGGGAGGGCATGGGGCGAGGGTCAGAGGGCAGCATGAGCGGGAAGTGGGGTGGGCTGGATTGGGGGGCAGGTCGCTGTGTAGGGGAAACTCGGGACCCTTAAGCCGCGCCTCGGCGGCCTCCCCTCTCACGAGCGCTCTGATCGGCAGGTGGGAGCCTCGGCATCCCGGGGACCTGCCAATTCCCTCGGGCCGCGGGGCTAGCCCAGCCCAGCAGAGCTGTCTGCCTGGTGTGAAAATGAAGATTGATCATCGTGGAAAGGCAGCCCCAGCTCTCCAGAGCCAGCCGGGAGTTGCAGAAATACAGAGCTTCATTATTATTTTAAGTGTTACTCAGCTGCTTTATTGAATTCTCCAAGTCAGGAAAAATTCTGGCGAGATAAGAAGTTGACATTTTCAGAAGCGGCAGTGAGAACTGTGCGGGCGGCGAGGACAGAGCAGAGCCTGCTTGGCATGAGAATGTCTCAGCCCACCGCCCGCCATCCGCAGCCCCACGCACACATGCAGGCTCTTGCTGACTCAGAGATCAGGGTGGCTTAGCCAGCCTCAACGGACAGCCAGCCCAGAGGAAGGCGGTCTCAGCAGAGAAAGCCCAGCTGCTGCCTGTCCCTCCCTTCCTCCCTCCCTCTATGTCTCTCTCCCTTGCTTTGTTGAGCAACTACTATGTGCCAGGCCTGGGGCATGGACTAGCTTGAAGATGCCATCCTTTCTCTACTTAGCCTCAGTGTGATGGTGGGCACCACAGCAGGTCATTGCTTGTGGCGATACAAGTGTGCCTGAGTGACAGCAGAGGACAGGTACAGGGCCCCGGGGAGGGGCATCACCTCCCCAGCTCAGCGTGGCTCATGGTCCTCCTGCTCACCCCTGGTGTGCAGAGATGCTTAGCAGTTATGTGTGAAGTGCAGGATGGAAGAGCATGGTAAGGGAAGAGGGTGTCTCTGGAGGGGCTGTGAGAAGAAGTTGCCATTCTGGTCTTGAGGGGATGTGGGTTTCCTTGGAGAGCACCTAGGAGGTCGCTCTGCAAAGGTACTGGCTGGACAAAGGCTCCTCACTGATGGCCAGGCTGGTGCAGAGGGAGGGCAGAGGATGAGGCGGAGGACGGGGGTGAAGGCCTCTCTCCGTCTCTCTGGTTCCTCCTCCTCCCTTGCCCCCAGAGCCGCAGTCAGTCCCCAGCCTGCTGTGCTCAGTTCCCTGCCCTGTGTGCCTGGCCCTCCAGGCAAATTGGTCCTGGTCCCTGTCCTGGGCCAGGCCACACAGCACAAGGTGATGCACCCAGCTCCTCCTTCCAGGGACTTGCCGTCCAATCATGAGAACAAACACACGTGTGCACAGAGCCAGGCCTGGGGTGTCTCTGTGCCTTGGGGGCTTTGTATGGACATGGAGCCTGGGAGAGCCTGGGAGGACCTGGAGGGGCTGGGGACCAGGGAAACTGGGGGAACTGGCTCCAGCCCAGCTGGGGCCCAGGAACAGGCCTGGGAGGGTGGTGACTCCCAGAGCCACGTGCTTGTACAAGTGGACAGTCAGCCGGTGGTGTGGGGCCAATATGCACATGGCTTTAGGGGGTGATTGTTACTGCTGTCATGCCTTTTTCTAAGGGGAATGAATTCATTCCCTGGATACGTATGTTCTGAGCCCCCTGCTCCATGCAGGAATGCTGGACAGGCAGGGGCCTTGGCATAGACTGACCCTCCTGGTGTCCCGATGACTCACCCCCCAAGCCTCGGGGGTGCGCTCTCCCTCCCACTGCCTGCTCCAGTCTGAGCCTCTTACCTGGGAAACCCCGGCTCCCTGTGACCCCAGCAGGCCCTTCACACCGCAGCTCTGGGTGGGACTTGCTCTCAGGATTCTTCACCCCTTTCCGTCTAAGGCTTGTCCCTGTGTTTAGATTCCTCAGTGCCTCCCTGGGATCTGCCCAGCCCCCCTTCCTTCCCGGGGGCCTCTCAACCTCCAGGGCTTCATCCCCCACCACTCCCATCTCCGTGGTGTCTGCCCTAACCTGGATGGTCACCCCCCCACTCTTCTCTCTGGGTGTTGGTTCCATGTCTGCCTCCCCCATCATACTAACTCCATGAGGACAGGGGCCTCGGATGCCTTGAAGGCCGACACTAAGTGTTCAGAGTGTGCCGAGAATCCAAATGGGTCATTTACCCACTACTCACTGGGACCCCATCAGGCCGAGGCTATTATCCCCGCCTGATGGCTGATGGACGTTAACCTTGAGGCTCATGTGAACTCACAACCAGGCCTGCCTGAGCCCAGAAGGAACCTCTTGATCACTGTGCCCACTACACGGTGTTGGTGGAAGTAACGCTGTCCTTCCCCTGTGGGTCTCGAGGTGATGGGGGCAAGCCCAGGAGCAGGGGACGATAGGGCAGTGTGGGAGGAAGGAGGGGTCACTGGAAGTGAGTCTTGACCACCAGGAGGCAAGTGTGGGAGGAAGAAGGAGCTGTAGTCAATCCAGGACGCCTGCATGGAGGGGGTGAGTGTGTGGGGGCAACAAAGGGTAGGCCACGGAGTGGGGATGGCATGGGAGATAGTGGGGGTTGTTGGTTCCCAGTGCCATCCTCATGTTGTTTCCTGAGTCACCCCTGGGAATCAGGTGTGACGTTCTGCAAATAATACACATTATGTCATTTAATCCTCCCCAAACCCCAAGGCCTCTGGGGTCCCCATGACCTTTTCAGGGAACACACAAGGTCCTGGGATTTTTTCATCAACTTCAGCCAAAGCTACACATGGCAATAGGCTGAACACAGGGCGGACCTGAGATTCCAGTGGCTGCTATTCAGAAAGATCAGCAACAATGCAGCACTGATCCTGCTTCTCACTTTTTTTTTTTTTTGCGGGGTCATGTGGGGCGGTTTAGAAAACACAGCTTCATAAAAACATGTTACATGCATCAATATGTAATTTTCAAATGAGTTAACATTTTTAATGTATATTTTGTTTCTAACACCATCAACATGGATAAATAAAACCTACACAAACAAATGCTTTCGGAGGTGCTTGCTAATTTTGAGGATGTGAAGGGGTCCCGCCCAAACTAAGTAGGACCCAAGTGCAGAAGCAAGCCCTGTGGTGGCCCTGGGGGTTGGGTGGGGGACCAAAGAGCTGGGCTGCCCTCTGCCCACTTCACTTCACATGTGGTTTTTTCAGTAGGGGATGGGAGCTCTGGGCTCCCCCAGCAGCAGAGCCATGAGGAGTGGGGACAGAGGTACCTGGAGGCTGGCAAGAGGCTGGACAGGAGCGATGGCGGGGACAGAGGAAAACCCATGCTGCAGAGCTTTTCAGAGGGAGGATGGAAGGCCTGGGTGTGGGTGGGTGGGGACCATGTCAGCCAGGGTGCTGACTGCCCCGGTCCTGACACGCCCCTAGATTTCCCCTAGGGTCTGAAGCAGGAAGGAGCTGCCCAGCCCAGCGAGCTGGAACCCGCAGGACTCTGGAGGCATGGCTTGGTCCCTCTGCAGAAGCTCAGAAAGGGAGGTGTCATCTGCCCCAGCAGAACTGAGGGCCCGGGAAGTGGGAGGCCCACTCCTGCTGCTGATGGCTCCAGAGATAATCTCCCCCGGATATTGACAACGCAGCCTTCAGGGATTTTAATATCATGGCTCCATGGGGACACTGTGATGTCTGCTGTTACTAAGCGGCTCAGCATCTGAAGCCTGGGTGTGGGAGGGACCAACTCAGCCACCCATCTGCGCTTCTTACAGCGGTGCACTCACTCATTCACTGACTCATTCATCCATCCCGTCCCTCTTTACCCACACACCCACCCCATCCTTTCAGCCACTCATTCAACCATCTACCTGCCCCTTCATGTATTCATTTATCCACATGCCCACCTGCCTGTCCACCTTATCATCTAACAAGGTTAGAATCACCTAATATGTGCCAGGGCACCAGTCTAGAGAGACAAAGATGACTTGTGCATATTCCTTACATGCAAGGAGCTGGAAAGTCAAGTAAGGGAGATGCTGCTACTGATGGTGGTGGTGATGGTGGTGATGGTGATGGTGATGATGGTGGTGGTGGTGATGGTGATGGTGGTGATGATGGTGGTGGTGATGATGGTGGTGATGGTGATGGTGATGATGGTGATGGTGGTGGTGGTGGTGATAGTGATGGTGATGATGATGGTAGTGGTGATGACGGTGGTGGTGATGGTGACAGTGGTGATGGTGGTGGTGGTGATGATGGTGGTGGTGATGGTGATGGTGGTGATGATGGTGATGGTGATGGTGGTGGTGATGGTGGTGATGGTGATGATGATGGTGATGGTGGTGATGGTGATGATGATGGTGATGGTGGCGATGATGGTGATGGTGGTGATGATGGTAATGGTGATGGTGATGGTGGTGATGATGGTGGTGGTGATGGTGGTGGTGATGTTGCTGACAGCAGTAGTAATTAACATTTTTTGAGCACACGACATCTGCCAGGTAGTATTCTAAGTCTTCTGCAAGGCTTGAACAGGTCTACCAAAAGCCACATTTTAGCTGAAGATACTGAGACATGGAGAGGTTGAATAATTT